>NC_064758.1:13220912-13533412 GCF_011397635.1 Epinephelus fuscoguttatus | reverse complement strand
AGGCAGACTATTCCACAGTGGCGGGCGAACAACTGAAAATGCTTGTTCACCTTTGGTTTTTAAGTGGATGCGTGGAATGGACAGCAGTGATTAGTCGCCAGATCTGAGGGTCGAGAGGTGCAATAGGGGATGAGAAGTTCCTCTGCCATTTCATTTTATTTATCTTTAATCTCAAAATTTTAATATTCACACTAATCTTTTAGTAAAGCCTTAATGTGTTTACATGCATACACATATCCCTAGTGTATATTGGAAAAAAAAATATTTAATTTTTCAATAATAATTATAACAACGTAGGCTATATATAAGATGCAAAAAGACATTTGAGTTTGAGTATTTTTAGTGCATATTTGGACAGTGGTCATTTGTACAAAATGAATCAAAAATTGCACTGAAATATTTTGCTATCCTGCTAATATAATTTCCTATTAACAGCAGTAGCAGTAATAGCATCCTGTAATAGCAGTGATGGATATCACATCATTCTAACCATGATTAGATATTGATCTGTTTCAGGTCTTACCTTTTTTCAATTGGTTCCAAAGGTGGTCACAGAAGTCTGAAAATAAGCAAACCAAACACACAAAATGACTCACACACTCACACCACCATGCTTACAGCTGACAAAATACAGCTAGTCAATGGACTGAAAAAGCGCTGGTTCAGTGTGTGTCCTGTCTATCCGCCACCCTCAGTGCTGCTGCTGCTGCTGCTGCTGCTGGTGCACAGATCAGCGTGCAGAGTGGACCTGAGAGCTTTACACCGCCCAGCATGCGGCTCTCAACTGCTGCGATGGGGACAGAGCCCACTTTGACAGCTGATTACAAACTGCCTCTGCAAAGGGCACACACACACACACACGCACAGAGTGGTACGTACACATAAAGTAAAATCAGCTCAACACTGCTTCTGTAAATATATTCAATGCATATGCAAAACACATAAACTTTGACACAGATAACAACTCATTTACATTTACTTCACTTCTTAGATGTACTTGACAAATTCATGGGTCTGTTACCACTAGTAAGCACATGTTCACAGACACACACACACACACACACACACACGGATACAGTGTGCATATACATTCAGTAGTGCCTTTGTACCCCATAACCTCCTCCCAATGATCTCATTACTTTATATTAATGCACTGCATACAGTATTACATGGGATCGGCACACCTGTCATGCACGATACATTCTGGGATGGGTTTTATGCTGGAATAAATGAATAACTAGAATTGCGGTTGCCTCCGCGAATGAGTCACAGTTACAGTTTATATCCATATCTGTCCAGACTCCACTTTAACCCTAAAAGTTGACAATTCTATAAAAACAACCAAGATGTCTCCCCTTCTGTTATTAAAATTATGACCAGAAAGGTGAATTTGCAGAATGTTATGATGTCACAGTGATATTGACCTTTTGGGCATAAAATGGCATCACTTCATTATTTTATTGTGTTAGACATTTGTGTGAAATTTTCTTGCCAAAAAGATGTTTTGTGAGGTCACAGTGACCTTGAACTTTGACCTTAGACCACCAAATTCTAATCAGTTCATCCATACATTAGAGTAGACGCTAAATTTGTGCCAAATTCCCTTAAGGCCTTTTTGAGATATTGTGTTCATGATGCAAGACAGACGCAAGGTCACATTGACCGTGACCTTTGACCACAATATATATATATATATATATATATACGTATTAGATATCATTTTAGCCTACAGTATGAGCATCTTACCTCAATGTGCTTGCATGGGTTAGAAGAGGGGTTTTCAAAAGTGCAGATCTCAGTGTTTTTCAGGAGGCAAGGGGAGCACCTCATCATTTAATGATTAGGTTTTTTTGGTATATAATGTGTGGCCTGATGTGGTCAGGGATTGTTGGTGAAAGCTGCCTCTTGTTCTGGATTTTACTTAGTCATCACTATATCGTGGTCAAATAACAACAGGTGCTTCTTCTTCTTCCAGGCAGCTGGAAACTTGGCATCTGCAGTAGAAGTGCTCCTCACACATGTTCATGGTCCCCAGAGGATGATCCCTATACTGACTTAGAGGATCACTTGAGTTTTCCTGTAGTCACTATGAGGCTGATATTTTGCTTTTTCCATTGCATGCTCAGGCTTGTTATAAAAGTGTCCCAATATTCATGACAATAGGAAGAAGATAGGAAGCAATAGATTCTTTTAATAACCAGACTCTATATGCTTTTTCAACTGTACGCCAAAACAATAATGAATATCACAATATTGATAATCTACACTATCTAAAAATTGCTTTAAAAGTGATTTAACACTGATTATCCAATGCTGTTTTTACAGTGTGATTGATTAATGTGGACATGACAGTAACATTGAATGGATGTTTCCACTTCATGGCATGGGGAGCTTTATGGCCCAGAACTAGAAGCCATGAATGTGCTCAAGCTGTGGCTCTCATACAAACAATTCCCCCAGGGTGTCGCCTACAACTCATCAGGCCTAATGGGGTGTTGTTGTCTGCACCTGTGTGCGAGTAAGTGTGTAGATGTGTGTTTGTGTGTGTGTGTGTGTGTGCATGTGTGTTTCATTTGCTGTGAACTCACTCAACACTCTGACCCCTCGTAGTTATTCTGGGGGGCAGCAAGCGCCCACATGGGCGGGACAAACGGTACAAAGAAAGGGATACTTTGGTGTGTTGGCCCTTGCAGGGCTGTGGTGGGTTAATGAGGTGTCAGTCACTGCAGTCCTGGGCTGTTGGATTTCCCAAAAGCTACAAAGGTCATTTTGTTAGAAATACCTGGTATAAATCTGAGAGGCTTTTGGTGTGACCCATCCGTGTCAGATGTTTGGACACTAGGAATGAGGTTGTACATTGTAGTCTGGGACAAATTTCTAGATGCAGCTGTATCTATTTTTTCTACTGTGCTAAATCTAAAAGCATCCCGCTGTGTTCTGTAGCAGCTGGCTAACATCATAGCAACCCTCCCCTGTGCTCTGTCAGGTGGTGTGAGACTGCCATCAGTGATTAAAGTTATCTTGTGGAGTGTGTTTTGAAGTTTGTGATCATCATGTTACGCCGTCACCACAAACATGGGGTCATGTCATATTTGGGATCTTTTACATCCCAGGTTGGGTTAGAGCAGTCTTCGAGGCGCCAGACGGGGTCCATATCCCAACTTCCTGTCCCATCACGATACCACTGCTGTCCTCATAGTCTCACAGGAATGGAATTACAGAGCTGTGTACACTGACAAACCAAGAGTTCTTTGGCAAACATTATGAGCTCAGTCTTAAGAAGATATACCATGCAGTGCAGTTTCAGCTGTCAGTTCAGGGATATCAGTAAGAAGAGTATTGCTATTTACCACGATTAATATTGTAGAGGCATTCTGCACTTGTTTTTGATATGCAGTGAAAATAAAGCCGAGACTATCAATTCCAAAACAAACCCGAGAGAATATTAACTCCAGCTAATGATTGTCCCTGCCTCCGCATCATGGAAAGTTCATCAGGAGAAATAAGGCTTATGTTTCCAAAACATGACCTGTTTTCTGCTGACATAGCTGAGGAGACCGTGTGCCCAATTAATCAGTCAGGGTGTGTTCGAGTTTATAGTGCCCACAGTTCTCTGAGGAAATCTGAGAAAATCTTTTGGATTCTTAAAAAAATACTTTGACATTTGGAAAACTATGGTCATTTACCATCCTACACTGAGTCAGAGGGTCATTATCAGTTTCAGCTCTGTGCTTCCAGAACGGAGATAGGTCATGTAGGGGCACGCCGTACTTTGTGGCTCAAAACCTTAAAGCAAAGGAAACTATCTCGGCACTATCAGCAGTGAGGAAATACACCTTGCAACAGCCCAAAAACTGTTTCATTTGCATGGTGTATCTTGTGTTTCTAGCAGGTGTAAGCGTAGATAGGACTTGATGGTTTCTAGGGCACTTACAAAGCTTATGTCCTGCTTTCAATCTAAACATGAACTTACGTAAAAACAAGGCTGATGATGTAGTACTAGCTGAGACACATCCATCAAAGTTCAGGGACTATGTGATTGTGCTCGTAGCACCAGGGTTACCACTTGTAAGCACGGTTCTTTTTCTCATATCCTAAGTCGTATAATGGTCTCCATAGGCTGAGGAAAACATTTATATAATGGCTGTACTTAGTAGTAATTATCAAGTGTTAAATATTTGCTCAGCATCGGGGCGTCGGTGGCTTAGTGGTAGAGCAGGCACCCCATGTACAAGGCTGTTGCCGCAGCGGCCTGGGTTCAATTCCAGCCTGTGGCCCTTTGCTGCATGTCACTCCCTTTCTCTCTCCCCCTTTCACACTTGTCTTTCCTATCAAATAAAGGCTAAAAATGCCCAAAAAATATCTATAAATAAATAAATATTTGCTCAGCATATTATGCTTAGCATTCATTTTGGAGTCACGTTTCTGGTAACCACATAAATGTAAGTCCAATAACCATCCTTTTTATCTAGGTGTTTGTCATGCATTTCATTGTGTGTGTGTGTGTGTGTGTGTGTGTGTGTGTGTGTAAGTATCTGTCTGCAGCTAATCTCACAAACTACTGGACCAATCAGCCCCAAATTTTGTGTGCATATTTATGACAGTAGGCTCAAGAATCTCTCATGGGTTAGTGCAGTGATTCACAGTTGCTGAAAATACTGTTTAATTGTTTTATGCAGTCATTAACAGCTGACTCCTCACTTGTCCTGACTAGAGTGTATTTTTATTCGCTTCTGGGACACTTCTGAAAAGCGCCGTGCATGTCTGCTGGAATTTCAAGAACTGTCTAGAGTGGCTGGGATCAGCTCGGGTAGCTGCCTGGTAGACATCTGCACTCTACTGAGTACACTTTTCTAGATTAAGCTGGTTTTTATGTCTAGTTTTGGGATTTTTATATTTGTGTATGTCAATGTGTAGATTGTTGATTGATGCATTCAACATTAAATGGTATAAAATAGACTTTTTCTTAAAGAACACCTTCGTTATAAGACTTTTCCCTTAAAGTTATTTTACTTGAGAATCTGAATGCTTTTTCACTAACTGTAAGTAAAACAGACAGGAGGTGTTTTAAATGGTGAATTCCTTACAAACTACATATCTCATACAGCTGTTCTGAACAATAGCCAAATAGACCGAGTTCCGGATGACATATGACATTTAGTTCAAGGCTTGAACATTAAGATTGAGAAATTTAGCCCCGTGTGAAATTACATTAACATGTCATCATTTACAAAAGTGCCGCTCTTATCACAGACCATATCTGACAGCTGCTCTGCACACTGGCCAGGCCTTTAATGTGAGGTTGTGACCTCACTCTTTGTACGTGCACAAATCGCCTGTACATGATGATTCGGTCATTTGGCTAGTTTACAGACACTTTCTTTTTATGTGGCTTAGCATATGTGTTCGCGCATGGTTTCACCCATTCTACAGCGGTGAAATGCTTCACCCCACAACACATTAAAATATAGACATGTCCTGACACTCAAACACGCACCTGCCATGGGAGAAAAGATTTATTAATCACAAGTAATGATTGTGGGTATAGGGTTCTTGGGCGTGAGAAACTGCATCTTTGCAGTCCAACTCTTGGTGACAGATGCTTCATCTTGTGCCGTGGTAGTCTCACTCACAGACACACACACACACACACACACACACACACACACACACACAAATGTTCACAAGGCACGCACAACATCCATGCACACATTTGTACAGACAGACAGCTTTAACATTCCCAGTTACGTTCTTCAGCTGCTGCTTTTAATGTCTGAAGGTTAACATTTATTAAACCCGCCAGGATGATCATCCATATGACTGTTGTTTAATTTTTGTCATTATGGACTTTTAATCCCTGACTGTTTATTTAGTATCCATGATTACCGTATTTTTCAATCAATCAATCAATCAATCAATTTTATTTATAAAGCCCAATATCACAAATCACAATTTGCCTCACAGGGCTTTACAGCATACGACATCCCTCTGTCCTTAAGACCCTCACAGCGGATAAGGAAAAACTCCCCAAAAAACCCCTTTAACGGGGAAAAAAAACGGTAGAAACCTCAGGAAGAGCAACTGAGGAGGGATCCCTCTTCCAGGACGGACAGACGTGCAATAGATGTCGTACAGAACAGATCAACATGATAAATTAACAGTAATCCATATGACACAGAGAGAGAGAGAGAGAGAGAGAGAGAGATATGCAGGTAATGACAGTATCTTACAACAACATTAATGGAAGTAATAATATTATAGTTATAGTTCTGGTTACTGCGGTACAATATGTTGAAAGTATGTATTAATACCTGGCAGTATACATGTGTGACAATAATCATATGTGTATAATAACAGAAGAAGTATGACTAATGACTAATGATGGCAGCAGCAGCAGCAGGAGGCATCTGGCGGGACCACGGCAGCAGCACAACCACACGTCACGCTGTCCAGGCACCGCTGTGATATGAGTTAATCTGAGAGACAGTGGAGCACAAAGGCTCCGGAGAAGAAGCCGAGTTAGTGACATCCAGAATGGCCGGGTTAGCTAGATGCAGTAATAGGATACGAGAGAGAGAGAGAAGGAGAGAAGGGGCCCGGTGTATTATAGAGGGGTCCTCTGGCAGACTAGGCCTAAGTCAGCCTAACTAAGGGCTGGTACAGGACAAGCCTGAGCCAGCCCTAACTATAAGCTTTATCAAAGAGGAAAGTCTTAAGTCTAGTCTTAAATGTGGAGACGGTGTCTGCCTCCCGGACCGTAACAGGAAGATGATTCCACAGGAGAGGAGCCTGATAGCTAAAGGCTCTGGCTCCTGATCTACTTTTGGAGACTTTAGGGACCACGAGTAACCCTGCGTTCTCAGAGCGCAGTGTTCTGGTGGGATAATATGGCACTATGAGCTCTCTAAGATATGATGGAGCTTGACCATTTAGAGCTTTATAAGTTAACAGTAGGATTTTAAATTCAATTCTGGATTTTACAGGGAGCCAGTGCAGAGAAGCTAAAACAGGAGAGATATGATCGCGTTTCTTAGTTCCTGTTAGTACACGTGCTGCTGCCTCTATAAGCATGCATAAGCATATATGCATAAGCATATAGACACTTGATATAACCTTCCGGAGGGGCTGCTCCACTGCCGGCCCAGACTCTCACCGACCCAGAGTTGTTTTTGTGGGCTTATTATGCATTCTAACCTTATATGTACTTAAACCAGTTTAAGAACTCCTTTGTGCTGTATTTTAAACAATAGCTTAAAATAAGCAGAGTTTACTGAGGCCCACTGCAGTACAAAACCATTTTTATGTGCTCTTTGGTGTATTCATATCTTCAGTTTGCTGGTGGTGTGTAACCATATGCATTGATGGGTCCAGCTCTATCTATCTATCTATCTATCTATCTATCTATCTATCTATCTATCTATCTATCTATCTTTTCTTCTCCCATAAAATCATAACAGGCAAATAAACAGCTAATTAATTATGATATTAATGTTCGTACACATTTCTCCTGTTAATACATATCTCCATTGCACTGACTTAGTGACTTCATGCTATGTGCATAGTAAACAGTAATCAGAGCTAAATAGAGTATGTGTAATGTACTACAGAATACCTCTGATGAAATACGCATGTACAGCACTCTGATGTCAAACAAGGGGAGGTAGTAAGTAGGCCTTAAAATAGAAAGGTTAGTAAGTGGATGGGGTGAAGGAATGAGGTTTACAGCAGTGCTAGTGTTGACAGAGTGGGTGAAGACAGGCTGCTAAGATATGGTTACAGACTGACATGCCTCTTCGTGGTTAGAGCGTTCTGCCTGATAGAGTTGTACCTCTGAACTCAGTTTTTCCAGTTAATCAGCTTACTTTGACCACAAATGTACAGCATTTTTTTCCTCATGTCACTGAAAAAGCACCACCCTCACTAATTAATAAATTATTAATTATTATTTTAAACTATGAACTAGCCAAGTGACACATTAAATCATAGGTTAACAAGGAATGATGAAATAAAACGAACCTTCCAGACCCTCTCATTGTTGCAACCCTTAAACTAAAGGGCTCTGCCTGATACGTGCCTGACTCTTGTAGGACCTTTGGGACCTGTCTTCTCTTAGATGATGTATAGAGAGTCAGTAAGTCTCTTGATCATGGGCGCAAATATTTTTCGATGGTCATGGATATGGTTGAAATGAGGAAGTAGTTGGACATCTGAATCGTCCGAACACTTCTAAATGCAGATACAGTATAGGTGAGACAGAATAAACAACTTGCAGATACTGTTTGTACGTATATGTTTCCATAATTGTACTGCAAAGCCTCTGTAAAGGCTGTACTAGAAGAAATACGTTGACACTCTATGGAGATTGGTTTGTTACTACTTTATTTCAATCCACATGCTAATGTAAGCCCTACAATGTACAAAGAGAGTCGACCAAATTTTGTAATGTGAGTAAGTGTTGCTGTTGACTAAAACTGATGGTGACAAGGATACTGGATAGGGTGACTGGATAGGGTTTGAAGGATAATTTGATTCTGGGGCAACTATTAAAAGCAGAAAAGCAACTCATCTTATGATTCTGGGGCAACTATTAAAAGCAGGCTTTATAGAGACACTGGCAGAGTGTTGATTTTTAGTCACACATAAAATGCATGATCAGTGGATCAGTCCATCACTTTGGTCTAGAAAATATTTCCAGAAAATGTCTGAACAACTGCAGGGGGTCTGACATGAAATGTGATACATGCATACATGGTGCCCAGAAGATGAATCCTGTGACTTGGGCGGTCTCGACTTTTTGACATCAGCAGGTCACAGATATCAGTCATTCATGCCACCAGCATGTCAAAGTTTTCACTTATCTTGTGAAAAATCTCAACATCTCAAAGTTGGATTGGTCCAACATTTGGTTCCAACCTTCATGGTCCCCAGATGATGAATCCTACCACCTCTGATGATCCCCTTACTTTGCCTGTAGCACCACCATTAGGTTGACATTTGTACTTTTGAATGCAACATTGGAGAACTACTGGGAGGACTGCCATAAAACTTACAGACACTTCCCACTCAGGATGAATTGTTATTCCCAAAATTTTCATCTAAAGCCATCACCAGGTAAAAATGTATGACCAAGTAGCTGCAAAACTAATGACTTATGGCTAATGGACTCTGCTGTACTTTGTGTTTAGTACTTATTAGCATATGTTTTATGCTAATATGTTAAACTAACACGGTGAGCGTGGTTAACATTATACCAGCTAAACATCAACAAGTTAGCATTGTCTTAGCATGCAGATTTTAGAATTTAACTTAGAGAGTGTGGCTGTAGACTCTACAATTAAACTAGCACAAAAAGGGAGTTCAGTCATAGATACCTATGGCATAGGTTTTGATAAGATTTCACCTGTTGATATCACCACTGCACAAATCAGGTGTATCATATGTGATCAGGTCGTGCCTTAATAATATTTCCCAACATTTTGTTTATATTCTTTTATGAATGATTGTGGGAAGGTCCACCTCTTTTCATTTCTGAATGTGGCACCATTTTGTGCAGTCACTGTACTTGCTTCATTGTGTATTCATGGGGTAACACAAAAGCAACATGTTAAACATTTTGACAATACTTGGAACATATTAGCTACTGCTTTGTGGTACTGTATGTCTCTTCTAATCTCCATACTTCTAGAGCAAAACCTTTCCAAAAACCTGACTAGCACATATGACAAATTGAGCTGTGATAGCAGCACAGGTGGCCGAGGGGAGAAAGATACGATGACCGGTGGGCTAAGGCCTGGTGGGTTTACAGAAGTTATGTTCAGGATGCATGTTTTATGACGCCTCGTGTTTCTGCCAAGGCAAATATCAAACAATGGAATGAGGAGCAATGACCACGTAGTCACACCAGAGTCACGTTACAACGTGAACTCTCTCTGCCTTTCCTCTCCCTCCTCCCTCCAACTTTTTTCCATCCAAAACAACACCCTCACAATGCTGTTCTCCCAAGCCTATAGTAGATCCTGTGGCTGGTGTTAATTGAGATAATTGTGTGGTATGAGGCTGAGCCACTGCTATGCCTGTCGAGTTATTCCTATCATGGGGTAACAGGGTGGCACACAGATTCCATAGAGATTTTACAGCGAGCAGAGCGATGGAAATGTATCCTGGTACAGCACAGTGGCTGTTATCCCCGGAGGACTTCCAAGTTGCTGGATACGGTGTGTTGTGTTATATCAACAACCACTGTTATAGTAGAGCTGTGTCTTGTCTGGGGTGGTGAATCTCTAAGAATAGCTCGATGGTAGCTGATATTCTCTCAACTTGGCTAGTAGAAGTGTGGCAATATTCAGAGGGAGGTGACAATATAAGCAAAGGTCTCAGTGACTGCATCTTTGATAGCAGTGTCCTATGGGGATTAAAAAAAAAAAAGTTTGGAAAGTTCAGACATCTACAATTCTATGACAGGTGGGAAAAATCCATCTGCTGATGAAGCCTGTGTGATACAGTAGAAGGTTTTGGCAATCTCTGAAGAGATTTAGGATTAATCAGGGCAAGCACCTATAGACAATACGATCTACTATACAATGTCCTGAAGAAAAAAAAAAAGACCGTCCACTTTCTAGCTTGTTTTTTGCTTTCGACCATGTCACATAGTGTTTATCAGTAGACAAGGTTTAAATTTTAACGGCTTGCTGTTGGTACAACTTCGTTTGAATTCTCGGGTCTCTGTAAATTAAAAGAGTATGCGCTAGACAAACTCAAAGTGTGTTGAGATTACTTTTGTTCTGGTTTGGCGCTAAATAAATAAAATTGCCTTGACTTGACTTGAATAATGGACAGTTTGAATGTCTACAGTTCCATGACCACATGATGACTCAATCTGCTGATGAAAACTGTGCAATCAAAGGCTCCAGAACAAGTAAGTACAGTAAGTGGACTTTTGCCCATTGTCCCCCACCCCCTTTTTACGCCACTGGTTGACATTTGCAATACATCATGGATCGCTGTCTCATCGCTGAAGTGATTCCAAGATGGGTTCTAGTTCAACATTAATAACATTTAAATTTATAGTATATAATTTGTTTAAAAAAGTTCAGCACTTTCACAACCTGCTTGTAAATTTTTATTAGACTATATATTATATAATATGCAAGGGGTCTCTGATATATGAGCTCTGGTAACGAAGTGTAAAGAACACTGACCTATGTCATGATGACACACTGACAGCTTTGGAATCCACAGTGTTTGATCCACGGGAGATTCCTCCCTTTATCATCTCTTTGTTGAATGCTGCTGGATGACACTGATGATGGCTAAAGTTACACAACACGCTCACACAGACATGCGCTCATGGCTACATGATCCTATAACACAAGAAAAGCCAAGCCACCACCATTAATCAAATACTTGACTGATGATGGTGATTTATGTAAGATCCAGAGAAATAAGGAAAATGCTGCCATCTAGTGACACTAAAGGCAAACACATTTATAATTCTGCCAAAGGAAACATTCAGGTGCTTGTAAATGTGTTACTCATTTATATGAAAAGAAAGCTCTTTTTTGATATTATAAATAAACCTTTGGCCACATTTTACATACTCTTTGCCAAGCAGTCAGCTGTGCTATTCTGGCTCAGTCTAATGTGCTGGACACTGAGAGAAGAAACTGGATAGCTAACTCGACACCTCACTTAGGATTCTTCACGCTCTGCACACATTAACATCTCACCTTGGGAAAGAGTGTGTGCCTGAATGTAACCATAGCACTGATGTCACCCTGACGAACTTCTTTGGGTTCACATTGCAACACCCCGATACTGTAAACTATATGTGAATACTTACACGTGGTTGAGTGTGTGTGAGGGGGCTGTAAAGTTTCACAGAGCTAATTTGGGGTATTATATTTCCTATAAGTAAGTACATTGCTGCTGTGTGTATGTTATAAGATGGGGTGTGTTTTGCACAGTATTTCACTCTGTGTTCAATGTGACATGTCATATTTCAAACATTTAATTTGCAAGACATTTCCTACAGGCAACACTGGATAGCATCACTGTCAGTTGTTAGAATATATTAACAGAGCATCACACTATCAGTGTTTTAATACAGAGAAAGGGCAAAGTTGATGAAACAGCCAAATTAAACAAAACTGATGATAACAGACAGTATTACATGATACAGATGACCTGCAAAAACAAATCAAAGTCATTTGCCCTCTCACATTGCTTCTAAAGCCCTGTTTCCACCAAACATTTTCCATTAGTACTTTGGAACCAAAAGTAACCCTACAGACATGATACCTAGACCCTAGGTCTGTTAAGTATCTCCAACACAAACAGTACTCATAAATGTGGGTGGGGTTGTTGTCACTCACTGCTCCGTCTAGCATTTGCAGTGTTTCCTCTTCAGATGAAAGTCTGCACCTCATTTATCATCCACGGAACAAAGTTGCATGCCGACATTTTCAGAACAAAATAGAACAGGCTGGAGTGGAAAATCTCTCTCGATAGCTGGATTGCGCACTAAGTCCTTCTCACACAAGCGCATGGGTTTAGTGTTATCACAGCCCGCTGCAATGCTTTATTTTCCCTTCAAGTGAGGATTAGAATACATGCAGTTCACATAATCTCATCAATATTATATCTTTAAACGCTTGACGATCCACTCATTACAACTGTCGTCCAAGAGGGGCAATAAGAACTAATGGAATGGTCAAGGTTCATTCATTCATTCATTCATTCATTCATTCATTCATTCATTCATTTTCATCGCAGCTGACATTGGGCAAGAGGCATGGTACATCCTGGACAGGTCGCCAGACTATCACAGGGCTGACACATAGAGACAGACAACCATTCATGCTCACATTCACACCTATGAGCAATTTAGAGTCACCAATTAATATGCATGTCTTTGGACTGTGGGAGGAAGCTGGAGTACCCAGAGAAAACCCACGTTGACACACTGAAATTTAACGTGTGCTGATGGATTCACATCGTAACGTCATGCACTGAGTCACATTACAAGTAAACGTTCCAACTTAAAAGTCATCGGCAGTCAGCCTGGTGAATTAAGTTATCTTTTTCTATGACCACAGCTGCTGCGAGAGGAAGCAAAACATCATTTCATTTTATAGTTATAGTTTATTAATGTAGGTAAAACTTGCCACAGTGGTTACATTGGCTTCAAAACCAGCCACAACTCATCCTTGAGCAAAGTGACATCCACGGCTCTGTGTGCTAGGTACCCCAACAGAGGGGTGACCAAAAATGGGGACGGTACGGAATGGTTCCATTGGTACCATCCTCAACTTTTGACGGTGGAAACAGAAAAAATGGGCACTGATCTGACCTGAACTGGACTGCTTCAAATGTTTACAGAAACATATTTTAGTGTACTGTTTAGCTGTAAATTGAGTGAGTTGGTCTGGCTGGTGGGCGGCGCCTGGTGCATTGCTCGACAACATCGACAAACAGTCTCATTTTAAAGCTACACAGTACACTAACACATGTTCCTGAAAACATCTGAGGCAATGCAGTTACAGAATCTTGATTAAAATTTGATCAGAGCGGTCTAGTTTGACAGTTTTACTGAAGTTTACGAGCAGCAATTGACATGACTGACAGCTGTGTCAGAGACTCCTCTGCTCTAAATGATTGCTTCCCTTCAGCTGCGGTGGATTCTTGCAAATACCAGTAGAAGGAAAAGAAAAGGCAGAGAAACAGATTATCACAGATTATCTGTCTCATGTAGTACTGTGTGGATATAGTGACAGTACAGTGACAGACAGGACTTGTTTTGCTCTGCTGACCTCTGCTGATCAGGAACCAGATTGTTCCTGGTTATTACAATTAATGATGACAAACTTTCACAATTAAGAGCAAAAAAGGTGGCAACAGCATCAGAAAATGCTTACAATTAATATAAAAGAATCATGAAACACATCAACATTTATAATAATACTTATGTTGTTATGGGGTGGCACGGTGGTGTGGTGGTTAACACTGTCACCTCACAGCAAGAGTGTTCCTGGTTCAAGCCCAGGAGGGAGCCCTTCTTGCATGTTCTCCCCATGTCAGCATGGGTTTTCTCCAGGTACTCCAGCTTCCTCCCACAGTCCAAAGACATGCAGGTTAACTGGTGACTCTAAATTGCTCATAGGTGTGAATGTGAGTGTGAATGGTTGTCTGTCTCTATGTGTCAGCCCTGTGATAGTCTGGCGACCTGTCCAGGGTGTACCCTGCCTCTCACCCCATGACAGCTGGGATAGGCTCCAGCCCCCCCGCGACCCTCAAGAGGATAAGCAGTTAGAAACATGGATGTTATTATGGTATTTAATTTCCATGAGTATTTAGCTCTGTAGATGACATACAGGTGACCTGACAGTAAGTGAAAGTTAGAAGACCTCAAATTCTCAGACTGTTGTCTTTCCAAAATGAGCAATAATAAGGCTGACCCGGGGTCAAAGTCCCAGCGTCCTGGCAGTACACACTGTCTAACAAATGTCCCCATCTTTTTAAGAGGATAAGGCCAGCATCAGTCATCAGTCCTGCTCTGTTTCCACCAGTCAGCTCCTTGGCGTTGATGCTGCTGACGGGACCGTGCTCACCGGCAGCCACCCGTGAAAGATGCTCTGTTTGCAGGGCCAGGACTCACGCTTGGCTGAGAGACAGCGGGGGGTCCTGGGGTCCGAGGCCCTGACCACTCACTAAATTGCTGTTCTGGGACTGTTGTTAAGAGTGAGTGTGCATGTGTGTGGATGGCGTCTTGGCCGGTATCCCTCTCTTTCACAATCTAGAGGAGACAGTCAGCAAAGCAGAGAAATTGAAATGACAGGACCTGCTGCCTGGCCCCCATGTAGAGTCTCTGTGTGTGTGTCACAAGCACACACACACACACACACACACACACACACACACACACACACACACACACACACACACACACACACACACACACACACACACACACAGTTTTACATCTCTGACAGCTCCACTGGACATTTGGCTCTTTGACAGCCGTCTCATTCCTTTCTTTATATAGGTCACACTTAATTTACATAGTGCTATATTTCTACTCAGCCCCTGTCAAATTAAATTTTCAATAAAATATCCCCTGAGTGTCAGGTGATTCTGACAATGACATGATAAGACACCTAACACAGTCATGTTAATGTGCGATGGCAGCAAAAGACAGTCATAACAATAACAATTATCACATAGTCAGTATGGGTTTATGAGATAATGCCTCCTATTTTGTACATTTTTGAATGTAAAATTAACAACAACAAAAAATAGACCAAAAAAGAGATTTAAATGCAATAAGAAATTAAATTAAATTAAATTATTAAATTTTATTGTTGCACAGTGAGGGAAACTGATAACACATCAATTACACATACTAGAGTAAATAGAGTAATATGCAAGCATGCAGCGTTTTCTCTCTCTGTCCAACAAACCACATTATTTCCTGCTTTGTGTTCACAGAGGGGTAGACATGAGTCAGGTCTATGGGATCCCAAGGGCAACGTCAGGGTGTCAGCTCTGTCATGAGGCACAGAGGGAGGTGAGGCCGTGAGTGACAGCTTTACAAAGAGAAACACAGCAAGCACCGTCACCTTCACGGCATGTCTGGCCTCCATCTCTACCACGGCTTAATGTTTTATCCTAGTCAGCACAGGGAGGTCAGCGTGCACGGTCGCACTGACACTGGAGGGGGGAGTGTTTTGTGTGTATGTTTATTTGTAGGCCCATTGAATGAAAACAGGAACAGGAGTGTTTTGAAAGTGAAATATGACAGGGTTGGACTTCTACAGAAAGAGGAACTGCGCGGAGTTACTGGAAAGGGCCGGCCTCTTTCCCACATATATCTTCCTTTTTTTGTTTTTCCTTTTGTCGTTATTTGTCTCCCCTGTTCTCTCTTCATGTTCACAAAGAGCAAGTTCACTTTTCATGTAACAACAGAAGGTCATGTTTTGGAAAAAAGGTCACGACCAATCCAGGAATAGAACTCTTTACTTTTGCTTGTCAGCACAGTGAGTGTAAGCTGAAAGACATATGAGTAAAACTTGTCTCTCAGTGTGCACGAACACTGATGTGAAAACATGTAGCCTGAATTGGCACATGCATCATGCTACTGTGTCTACTGTATGTACTATTTATTAAGTACATTCCACTATGTACCATCAATAGTTTCTTGCAAAGTAAAATAATAACTGAAGAGAACATTTTACAATCTTGAAGATGAAATAAAGTTAAGTGTAGAACAATCTATAAATGGAAACACAATGTTTTAGAAAAAATAATGTACATAATGCTTCAATATCCTCATATCATGCTTTGTGTATATGATAAATCAGTTAAATTATTCTCATATATTACAACATACCAGCATGTTTATTTGTATTAGTATGTGTGTATATGCTGTATATGTGAATGCATATGTGCATGTGTACACATGGGTATGTAGACGTGTGTATGTGCACATATTCAAAAGCATGTGTGCAAATATGCCTCTATATGGATATGGACTGTGCAGCATATTCATGTAAATGCTGTATCATGATAGGGCAGGCCAAATTAACTATGGCTGCAGCCTGCACCTTTAAACCACTGCTATAATTTTTAGTTTAGACACTGATGTCTCGTCACTGTCCATTTTTTTGTTTTGTTTTTTTAGATAAAGGGAGGGAATAAATGTTCCCAAATGGGTTGTGAAAATTCTTAAAACAGGACTTTTACAAGGCAGTGATGACATCATTTATTTTAACTTTAAGACCAATTTACAGATCGCACAATCAAAAAGAAAAACAAAACAAAACAGAACAACACCAAACAATGCAAACAAACAAAAGAACATGCAATAACTGGCAAGCACTCATATGTACTAGAATTAGGAATATGATAAACATGTAGATGCGGCATGGTGGTGTGGTGGTTAGCACTGTCACCTCACAGCAAGAGGGTTCCTGGTTTGATCCCGGGTGCGGGAGCCCTTCTGTGCAGAGTTTGCATATTCCCCCTGTGTCAGCGTGGGTTTTGTCCGGGTACTCCAGCTTCCTCCCACAGTCCAAAGACATGCAAGTTAATTGGTGACTCTAAATTGTCCGTAGGTGTGAATGGTTGTGATAGTCTGGCGACCTGTCCAGGGTGTACCCCGCCTCTCGCTCCAATATAATGAAGGCACTAATCCATAATAACCATAGTCAAGCGTGAAGACAAAGTCCTAGAGTATGTACTTAACTTTAAAGACAGGTATTAGTGCATTGGTACATTTGGTCAGTAATATTTGAACCAGCAGAGGGCGCTCCGATATAAAAGAACACTGTAAAGTACTGCTACTGCTATAGGTTCATATCATACCAGAGCACACCCAAAAACCATCCATGAGCAAGATAAGATGCAAGTCAGTAATGCAAAATCTATCAATTTCAAAATATGGAAATGACATGAACAAAAGCAACAATTTGAAAGCAGAACAGAAATCAGACCTTCCTTATCTCTTCCATCCAGAGGGTAACGTGGTCACTGCTGTGTCTCTGAGTTCAGTCAGTTCATGTGGCTCCTTCCTTCCTCTTTTGTCTGACTAAAAGGTTTGGTTTCTAAGAATTCATTCTGAGCTGTCCGGCAGCTTCCCACACATTTCTCTGACAAGTTTGATATGATCTCTTCTCTCTTTGTCACACTGTCAGTGTTTCACAGTATTTGCACTCTCCCTTTGCATTGCACATGAGGCTGTGTGGTGTCCCTGCAGTGTGTGTGTGTCAGTGCATGACAGAGCAAGATAGAAGTAAAAATCTGCAAGAACTGTGTGCAGCTGACTTAAATTCTGATTTGATCCTTATTTAGAGTTCTGAGATGTATTGTCCATTTACTTGCTGTGTATCAGTACATGGACATATTTATACTGGAGGGATGCTTGAGAAAAGAGTATGAGTCTCTAAAGGCCAATCCTCTGTGGTATAGACAAATCCAGAGGCTGTTTTATGTGCTGTGTCGCCGCCATGACTTCATTTTTTAAACACATGACACTGTAAAAGTGGAATTTTGACTAGGATACATTGTACGGAGCTGGCAAGAATCAAATGGGATGCAGCTCAACATCACGTGACCAGGTCGCTCAGTTGATGGTCAGTCTTGTTAGCATGCTGCTCGGAATGCGACCAAAACATATGGACTTGATAATTCCAAACCCCCAGCCTGTTGTCAGAGCAGCTGCAAAACAGAACATACACTCGACAAAAGTTTTGGGGATTGTTAGTATCATTAAATGGCATTTAATTGTGTTTTCAACATTCTGCTGGACAGAAATCTTGGCAGAAGCACTTCCATGCATTACAGTGTTATAACCATGTTCACAAGTCACCACACAAGTGCCACCACAGTGATGGAGGCTCTTCTACTTGCACCTATAATCATGGTTCATCTATAGTGCTCAACAAATTCATTCATACTGCTGAAAGTTACATCCCAATCTAATAAGGATGTACATGTGCCTCAAAGTGTATGAATGCATGCCTTCACGGAAAAGTGTGTGTACATCTACATGTGTGTGTGTTTGTGTGTGTGATGCCTAAAGCAGTACAGTATTTCAGCACTGTGATGTGGGCCGCAGAGAACTCGCCCCAGCCAAAGAAAAAGGCCAAAAACGGTTAAATTGGGTTGCTCCCCTTGGATGCCAGGCTGCAGCATGTTTCCTTGGTAACAGAGGAGTTTGGCTGGCAGCCAGACCCTGCAGTGTGGAGTCCCACTGCAACGAAGCCAACCTAAATATACACCCATTTCTCTCACTCCCTCCCTCTTGTACACACAGACTCACTTGACTGTGGACACAGACACTCGATCAGGCATAAATTCACAACACAGGCATGCCCACATATGGGCATATGTCCTGACTGGAGCACATGCCTGCGGTACAGAGAATACACACACATACACATGTATAGAAGCCAATCTAGACACGCCTGTGAACTACATGTCTCATCCACCCTTTTCCAACCTGTTAGTGTCATTCTGTCTCTGACAGTTTGTCCCCCATTCTTACAACCACACCCTGATGCACACGCAAGTCTCACCTCTGTCTCTCCAAGTGCTCTGGTGATTAATGAGCCAATATACTGTTGTGGTGCATGTGCGTGTGTATGTATATACTGCTGTCAGAGGAGTTAGTGTGCCATTGGGCCAGCTTGATGTCATAATGTCCTGATCCATCTGCAGCAGTTCCTCTTCCACACAACTTTTATCACAATAAATCTACTCTGGCAGTTTTCAGAATCTATACTCACAATGGTGCTAAATCTTTTCCATCTTACAGCGAATATTGAATGCATATGTCACTGAGTTGTGTATCATACTGTATGTGTGTGGTAGAATTCTTGTGCCTCTGTTATTGCCATTAAGCGTTTCACAATCCCACAGGCAAGTCAACACTCTTCAAATACCTTCACACAAAAACAAATATGTGAACATATACAGGGACTTATAGTAATGGCAGAAAGAACACAATAAAGTGTGGAATCTGTGTATTATTGATCTGTTTGGGAAGTTATTTTTCACATTTTTTGTGGATTCTTGGATACAATTTGAAAAATCAACTGTTTTTTGTAAATTTAGATTTTCTGCCACATTTCTGTGCACTTATCATAAACCACTCTTACTTTTTTTCTGTGAGGCTTGCTTGTACGAGTGTGTTGCTCTATAAGGCTACCTGTGCAAAGATGAATTTCACACTGCGGTGCTTCAGGTCAGGTGGTCAGAAATCAGCAACAGTAGTCAAATTCGAGGACACAACAATAAAATATTACAGCTCATTCTCACCCCCAACTTGTCAAACACTAACTTGTCAGTGATCTTGGCGTCAGATACCAAAGCACAGAGGCACCTTTAGTGGCTGTTTGATATGCACCATGCAGCTGCAGTTGTTGATGCAGCGGGCAATGCAAACTCTGGACTTTAACACACAAAACGCGCTGTACTTTTCCCTTTTAAAACCAAAATTCGGTCGAGATATTTTTATAGGAACGTAGTGTGGTATCATGTGTAGTATGTAACATTACATATGTCATGTGATGTTACATGACGTTAGTAACAATTGTACTTATTTCAAGCCATGATGTTTTTTCCTAAATCTAACCACATGCTTTTGCTGCCGACACCTAAGGAAGAAAACCCCAAAAACTGTAAGCTACGTTTCCTGTGATAACGGATGTTTATTTTGCAAAGACAAAATGCATGTAACTTGAATCAGACATGCCGTCCCTGACAATCCAACTGATGCAGGAGGGTACCTTGCAAATCATATTTTGATGTGTCAGACTACTGACAAAGCAGCTGTATTTGATAAGTTGGGATGAGAATGAGTTGAATATTACTACCCCTGTCAATGGCGTGGAGCTGTACCATCACAAAAAAAATGAAGGAATAGCATGACACGACATTAGATGCTAAAAAATGTCTTGTGTGAAGTGCAGTCCTGGGGACCTGAAAGTCTCTAGCCAGGAAATATATTATAAAATGTGGGGGTGTATATATATAATGTGCCCCCCAGTATATTATTAAAAAGAACATAAAGAAACTCTCTGAAATAATCGTGAGCAAATGAAATTATTATCATAAATAAACTAAAGAAATGACCATTATCACTATAGGTTCTATATTACAGTGCACTGCAGCACAGCATGTGGTTTGTGACGGTGGTGTTGCCGTACCCCATCAGAATCTATTGCTTGACTGATGTGGCTAGGTACAATCAGTGACAAACACTATACTGTGACTTTATTTCATTACTTTACTTGTAGATGTATTAACAAGTAAAGAAATAGAATGTAACATGAGTGTTAGGTCGGCTGTATTACTGTCAATTGTTATCGTTTTTTGAAAGTGTTAGTAGCCATAAAAGTATGCCATAAAAAAGGTCATAAAAAGCGATAGTATAGTATGTCATAAAAAGTCATTAAAAAGGTCATATTATAATATGTCATAAAAAAAAAGTCATAAAAAACACTTTTCCTGTGCAGCCCTCAATCACATGCTGACATTCTGGCTCCCTAAAATGGCACTCAGTCAGCAAAACTTTGAGAACTGCTTTGTCTAAGACTTGTTTCAAAATGCTATAAAATGGTCAGTTTAGCTGTTAAGTTTCTCAGAAATTCTCCTGGACAAGAATTCCTCCAGACCCCTCTGGAGGGTTGAGTTGAAGAAAGTGTTGAAAATAGTCACCCTCAATGTTAAATCGGGGAGTGTAGCCCTGACAGCAGGCGATGTTACAGGTGCAAGAAGAGAATATGACCTGCATGAAGACCCTGTATGAGTTTTCTGAACAACCACTGTACTGCATAAACTTGTATGCTGATAAAATATTGAAAAATGTTGATGATAATATAAATATGAGTTTTTAGATGGCTAATATTAGCTGATGTTCAGGGTAATAGGAGGGGGCCTGTGTAATTTGAAGAGTTCTGATAAAAAGAGTATATCAGTGTAATATTACGTGCAATATTTCACATGTTCTACATTATTTCTGGTAGCAAACCTACCACAGATACACCTGCGTTGCATTGATTGGTCAAACACATTTACAGCTGCCTGAAGGCAATGGCTGCCAATAGCAGCATGTGGCTGTTTGCTCCATTTTATGAGAACCCAGCTCAGTAGTACTTAAAAACCACCTAAATGTGTCTATCATGTCTCTGCAAATGATTTGGTTCTCTGTGTGAAAGGGGTTTGGGTGGCTTTTTGGAAAAATCCATCTTTTCATGGAAATGCTTTGTCTTTGTGAGCTTCTTGAAGTTTACCTCCTGTAGCTATCTGCTGTGGGTGAGGGGGGGTGGGGGGTTGGGGTGGGGGGGGCAAGAGGGGAGACAAGAGGAGAAGGAGAAGAGAAGTGGAGGAGATAAAGAAAGCCACATGGCCAAACTCACGTGCGTAATGAGGGCCCCAGTTTTAACGTCGACCTCAGGCACATGTTGATTCCCACAGAGGATATGGTCTCAGAGGGGACTCAGCTCAGCAACCAACACGTGCATGAATGTTTTTATGTGGGAGTGAGTATATGTGCGCTTGGTCTCGGCACAATAACTGGTGAGAGGCTACATATGCACCTGCAGCCTTTGGAATGCATGCCTTTGTAGGTATTCACTAAAGCAACCCTTAAAATGCATATCAATATGATAATATACAATACAAAATTAATGTTTTTGGTATTTCACTCAAAGTAGAGCTGGAACAAGTAATATAATATACATGTAGCATATGAACCATAAACTATGAGAATATATTTATATTATGATTAAATAATATAACAATATTATAATATATTATCATAAGATGTAAAAATCGCAGCATGTAATAAACTGAAATCTCACAAAATCATTTCATTCCAATGGAATGACTGCGATCTGTGGCTTAGCTTGCCAGAGCAAATGAAATCCTTTGGAATTATTCACATTACATTCAACTATGACATGTGCTCTTGACAGTCTTGACTGTTGAGGGGATGGACAGCCAGAGAGTCCAAAACAGAAGAAACTAGCATAGCTAATTAGCTATCTTGCACTATTAACTTTTATTTCACCTCCTCTATCAAAGTATAAATCAACCCAATTGTCTGGAAAAGTGTTGGCTGTTGGTTTGTACATTCCTGCAAACTACAGAACATTACATTTGTATATTGTTATGTAGCAGATACATTGAAACTTTACGTTTAAAAAACACTGTGATTAATGTGTGATTAGTTTAGGCATAAAAAACACTTGTAGTGTGTCTCAAATCACATACTTTCATTAGTACACTTCCATGTAGTATACTATGTGCACTATGTACTTATTGGTGTAGTGCGCAAATTTCGACATCTTCTTCTTTTTTTAATGCCTAATGTGCAGCCGTTAACTAGTTAGCAAACTAGCATTAGCATTCGCGTTATCATTTGCGATACCAAATCATTACAGACTGCTAAATGAACCCAATAAACATACTGCTGGCTTATATCCGACAACAGTATAGTGGTGCTTAGTGCAAAAAACACACGTATAACTTACATTTGTACAATGCTCATGGTCGCACAGTCCTCGGCCGCCATTTCGAGTTTGAAAAGTGGTCCCTACCCTTCCGCTACATAGCCAAGATGGTGACCATTGAGTGCGACAAGTGTCCATAGTTACACACTCAACTTCTTGACCGTTTTGAGTGCACCATCCGGGTACTCATAGTGCACTGCATTTTTCCATACTTCTCAGTGTGAACACACTTATGCACTCAAAATATCAAGTGTAAGTACAGAAGTTCGCAATTTGAGACACAGCATTGGTTATGGTTAGGAAAAGATCATGATTTGGAATAAACTGCCTGGTTTTGGGAGCACAATTCCTGCTGGAAAAACAACAATATCTTTCTTAAAAACAGCCACTTTTCATGTGGAATAAAGCCATGGGTCACTAAAAAACAAACAATTTTGTTATTTGTTGGTCTCATTCAGTGGTCTGCAGCTTGGCAGGCATCTCGCCTTGGTGTCATGCCATCCACCATCCCGTCCACCTCCTGAGTTAGCTCATATATTATGTCACTTTAAAAACTCTGATATATTATGTATGATACATACAAATCTAACACATTTGTGGTTTACAGAAACCTACAATGCTAAAATTTTCTTCTTGTGACTGGGCTTGTATAACCTGCTTCACAACAGAGAAGTAGACAGGAGTTGATGGCCCAAATACATCTTTTGAATAAACTGCGAACTTATTGTTACGTTTTAGCAATTGAGCTAATAAAAGTAAATGGAAAGAAGCTTATGATAAGCTAGCACTACCATGTTTTCCTGAACCACATATTTCCAGAAATGTGCAGTAACATTTTGCCATGCATCTTTCTGGACTGACCAGACCTTCAATCCACAGTAAAATCCTAACAATTTCAGTAGCGTTGCTTTATGTTTCGGCATTTCTTTATGCATTATTTCCCAAATTTCTATGGTATATAGGCAGCCTCACATCTTCTCTAAAAGATTAAAGCTTGTTGAAAATGTTGAAAAGATCATTTGATGGCTTCTCTTCTTTATGGCCTTAAATTTGAGATGCCACTTGGATGGAGAGACAAAGGTCTGTGCACTACAAGACACCCCATAACCTAATGGCCCTCATCACGTTCCTTCAAATTCACTTTGACCCCAATTTCATCATGCCCTTCCAGTTCTCTTTGAGAGCCGTGCGTCAGCAGTAATGGGATGTGACGGATGTTTGAGGGCAGTGCTGTGTGAGAACGGGACCTGGTGTGGTTCTATGCCTGTGGAGACCATGGGAAGAGGAGTGGGGTCCAGCCTACAGGCCTCCCTCCACTCTCTCTCTCTCTCTCTCTCTCTCTCTCTCTCTCTCTCACACACACACACACACACACACACACACGCATGCATGCATACCTCCTCTTCCCTACCTTCCCCTTTTTGTAGAGCCTCTCTCTCTCTCTCTCCCTAGCTCCTGCTTCTCCCCACTCTAACCCCTGATCTCCCCTTCTCCTCCCTCCCCTTCTTTCATGCGTTTTCCTCCCCTTGTCTTTGCGATGCTTTTGTTTCTTGGACCTGCTAGAGTCGGAGCCGTGGAATGCTGCTGGCAGCCTCATCCCGCCTCCCCCTTTAGCATTCCCATGCTGGGTCATTGTGGGTGGGATTGAACGAGCGGGGGTCACAGCCAAGGAAGTGAACTAGGAAGTTTTCACAAGCGTTTAGCTTCTTCTACATGCAACCTAGACTCTGCAGAAATGTATTCATTGCAGTCCTCCTCTTCCCTGTCCCCAGGACTCTAAGGATTCATTTTAGCAAACAAATAATACAATGGCACTTTTAGAGCACATTGATAGAGACACAGAGAAGCACTTGTGCTCATTTGTTCAGTTAATGGAATTAGGAGGTGACACACCTCGCTATACCACAGCCTTAATCCACATTTATGATTATTATTTCATTCATTATAATAGAGTTGAAAAGCACTGAGAAGTGAAAGGATGCCAACGTGTTTTCACCACTGTAATGTTTAGATACTTTATATTCTGGGTACCTCCATCTCAGTTGCAGTTTAAAACTCACAATTTATTTAATATAACTTTCGAAGAGGGGCGGCACGGTGGTGTGGTGGTTAGCACTCTCGCCTCACAGCAAGAGGGTTGCCGGTTCGATCCCGGGTGTGGGAGCCCTTCTGTGTGGAGTTTGCATGTTCTCCCCGTGTCAGCGTGGGTTCTCTCCGGGCACTGCGGCTTCCTCCCACAGTCCAAAGACATGCAGATTGGGGACTAGGTTAATTGGTAACTCTAAATTGTCCGTAGGTGTAAATGTGAGCGTGAATGGTTGTTTGTCTCTATGTGTCAGCCCTGCGATAGTCTGGCGACCTGTCCAGGGTGTACCCTGCCTCTCGCCCGATGTAGCTGGGATAGGCTCCAGCACCCCCCGCGACCCTCAAGAGAATGAAGCGGTTAGAAGATGAATGAATGAATGAATAACTTTCGAAGAAAAGGTGGTAATAAATCTCCTGTCTGACAAGCTCTGCATGCTAACATTAGCAGCTTGGGCAGCTAGCAGCCCTGTCTTATAGAAATCTGAAACTAATCTGAAACAGCAAATATTAACATACCCGGCAAGTTGCAAAAATGTGAATACGTAACCTAACAGTAAAATGTTCGGGTGTTTCAGTTGCAGTCGTTTCACCTTAACCCTAATGCTAACCCTTTTTATTTAACTTAACTGAAGTCACGACATTCCCTTAACCTTAACCAAAATGCTTTTGTTGCCTAAAGCAAAGACAAGAGTCTTTGTTATCATGTTTTTTTTAATTAAAATGTAACCAAAATCACTGTCTTTCCCTTAGGTCTGGGTAATATATAGATAATATGCCGACACTGTGATATGAAACTAGATAGCATCTTAAATACTGGATATCCTAATACTGTAAGTGTTGTCTTTTGCTGGTTTGTTCTAGCTTTTTCATTTCTCTTTACTCACTTGGTCATTATATCCATATTACTGATGATTATTTATCAAGATTGCCATCGTGTAAATATTTTGTGATATTCAGCCCCACCATATATTACATAGCCCTTCTCTCCCCAACCTTAACCAAACTGCATTTGTTGCTTAAACCTGAGACAGGAGTCTGGACACTATCCCAGAATTTTGGTGTCAAGTTCCTGCACTTTGTATGCTAGCTATCCTCCCCAACCACCTCCTTGCAAAGCCTAGGCGGTACATGGATGTAGTGTTCGTTACATGAAAGAACTGTTCCCAGCTGGCCATCAATGTCATGACACCTTGATATTTAATTGAATTTAGGTTGTGACATTGGGTGACCAAAATTCAATATCAGCACAACGTCTGGTACCAACATTATTTGGAGTAGATTACTGATGACCGACGACACTGATATTTTGTTTGTTGTAAGTTGTTAAGTAACCAAAATCCAAAGTCTTCCAAACGTCTCATGCCAGTGTCATCTTAACATAGAATAACAACATTTAGTCATAAGGTGTGGAGAACAAAACCCAGTGTCAGCAAAATGTCATAATCTTAACGTCCTCACGCCATGAAATTCTTATGTCATGCTGGGTTGTATCAGAACATAGTCCAGGCATAACCGCAACAACGTAAATAGGAAAGCAATTTAACATACAAATTTCTCTGAGACTCAAAATTAAAGTCACTGATAAACTTTGATGACCTTTGTGTCTAATTTCAACAATAATCTGTTGAGGTTATTGAGTGGTCTGTAATTTGAAGTTAACTTTTTATAATAGAACGTCATTTAGAAATGATAGTGTCTTTTTTGTGCACAATGTAGAAACACTTGCTGCCTCCCAGATGTGCTTCGTTTGGTGGTCACATTCCTTTTAGGTTCAATGTGGGAAGAAGAAGCCACAGATTACATGAGGTGGGGTTCACACACACACACACACACACACACACACACACACACACACACACACACACACACACACATTAGAGGAGAGTGTGCATTGGTTTTGTGGCTCCAACGGCCGGCTCCAGTGAAAAGGTCTGTGTGTGGTGGTCGCGGCGATTCTGGGGCCTTTCTCCTCAGGAGCCTTTGTGTCTCATCCAAGGAGAGCAAGTTCACAGAGACACAAAGAGACTGGAAAAAGGAGGGAAAGTGAGGGTGGACAGTTTTTTTTCCTACCCTTTCTCCTCAATGCCTCTTTCTCTTTTGACTTCAAAGGCTACTCTCTGGTACTTGAATGCCCATCATGATTCACTTTCAGGCAGTTTCGAAGAAGGCTTGGCTTTTTTGTCATGCACACTTTGCTTTGGAGGCTGTGATGAGGAGATAAAAAGATGACGCGGACTGAGATGCAACAGTCATGAACTTCTGTTAAAACATGATTTGACAGAGCTGCATCACACTGTGGGTTCACACTTTGTGCTACAGTGTTAAAGTGTCTTTAGCAGCAGTTCATTTTAGGTGAGAGGGGAGCAGACGAGTTCATTTGTAGCTTAATCTTGTTCATGGGGATATGGATCACTTGTGCATTAAAATCATCCAATCAGCTCCTCCATCCCTCCTTTCCTGCTATCTGGTTACACAGAAAATAAATAACTACTTCCCTCTATGGGAAAAAAACGCCTCTAAAATACACGGACCATCTGCTAATGCTCCATTTAGCTTTCCAAGAAAGCAGGCCATCTTGGAATAGAAACACCAAGAGGATGGATCTGTGTTTGCATTATCGTCCGGCTGAGTGGTGTAAGTGTCTCTTATCGAATATGCTCCCATTAGTAGTTGAGTGTGAGCCTGTTTCATATCCTCACATAAACTCTTGTTTGAACGTGCACATTTTTGCCGCTGTAACAGTGGACATGCACGCACACACATATATGCATGGCTGAAAACACATGCATCTGCATAGACAGTTACACACTTCCAAGCGCTTGCACATGCACTCACTCACACACCAGCCTCTGTGGTGTTTTACGACCATTAGGTCCTACACTTGTTGCTAATGAGTGGTTGTGAGATGGTAGGCATTTCCTCCCTGGCTTTTTGTTTCCACAGTGCCCCATTAAGCCCCTCATCAATCATTGGATCACAGGCTGAAACCCTCTTCTGTGGCCAATGGCTGGCGTTGGATCTAAATGACCTCTCTCCTCCTGGAGCTGTAGGGATTAAAGGGCTATTTTGTTCATGGCCATTTGACGAGAGTGCTGAGTGCCAAAATTCCGGTTTTGTATACATTTATGATGCACTCGAACGAAGGGTTATTGAGTGATGTTCTTTTTGTCTTCATTTTCACGTTAGATACCAGTTGTAAAATCTGTTCAAAAGTTTTCTACTTTTAAATGTATGTATGTGTTTTGTTGTCTGTACTCTACAACAGTCAAAAGCAATGCAACTTTTCCCACACCTTTTTATTGTCAGAACTAGGAGGGTCATCTGACAATTTGTGTAACCTGCCAAAACCAACACATTCGTCTTTAGACGTGGTTGGATGACATCTTGCATGAACCAGCTCATTTTCAACCCATTCGCATTCCCAAGGTATCAAAAACCAATGCTCTTTTAGCCCCTTGGCCCAAAGGTACCCTTTGGCGTCTTTATTAGACACACTAGGCTTTTACATTAACTAACTGCTGACTAAACCCATCCATGGCAATATGTGACATAAAGAGCAACTGATGTAATATAAATAGTGCCAGAAGTCCACATAGAGTGGGAGGAAGGGGAAGTTGATGGGCCAAACAAAACATAACTTTCACCCAGGAGACCACAGTTCATGTCCAGCGTTGTTTTAACGTAACGTTGGGTCATTTACATACTAGTGTTGTGCAATGACGTCACTCACATGACACATTTACGTTACATTTTGTTACTTGTGTACTTATTATAACCTAGAACATGACCTTTTTCTAAACCTAACCAAGTGGTCTTACTGCCTAAACCTAAACGAGTCCATTTCACAACATCAGTCACATGTTACAATGTGTTATCGTTGTCCGTCACATAGATACGCTAAAGGGTGCCCTGTATGTCACTATGAGATGCAGAGGGGCGTGACAAAGCGTTGGTATTTTACAACCTGGGAATGATAATGGGTTGTCATTTCAGGCGTACTGACACCTTAAACATTAAGACATGACAGAGCATCCTTTCTATTCTGTCTGCACCGTCCTGTTAAACTGATGAGATGAGCCAATAATGTATTTTCAGGGGATAGGCTACACTGTGAGGCATTACCTTATTTACCAGTCTCACACAATAATGTCCCCTCATTAATCAACTGGTGATTGCACTGTGCATTGGTTGTTCTCCATAAGAAGTGACTAAGCCTTCTGACAGAACGTTATTAGCCAACCCTTACATGTTGCTGGATAATGTTGCATTACAACAAAGTCAGAGCCAGCACAGTTTATTGCATAATTTTCTTTACAAGACTAAAAAGACCTTCAAGTTCTCCTTTTCCATTCAGATTTAGGCCTCATTCAAAAAAACACTATTATGAAAACAAAACAGAAACTGCAGTTATGCAGCAGTGACAGAACTGAAAAATGAATTTGTTCCGCTTTGTTTTGCTCGGCCTTGTAAAGTGATGTTTTTAAGATGCAAAAGAGAAATCAAACAGAATGTTCTCAATGAAATAGTATTAATTCTGTAAATTATAAAATATGTAGGTTGCCACAGTTGAAATTACCGCTGGTGGAACACTACTCCAGTTAGGGGCAAGTTGGCCCCAGATGTTTTAGTAACTACATTTAATACTAACACATTATCCTCAAAACAGTGTTGGTTTGTATACAATGATGCTGTTAATACAGGAATTGCATTCAAACACTAGTCAATAAGGAATGTTCTTAAGGGGGCATCAAAGTGGGTATGTAAGACTCCCAACTCCTCTCTGATCCCTCTGTGTCCATCGTTTTCTTCCCACCTCGCTGTCTTCTCCTCTCTCCCCGCTGACTCTTCTTCCTCAAATCTCTCTCTTTTCATGTCTCTCATTCTCAGTCTCTCTGTCACCTTGCATCTCTTCATCTGTCAGTGTCACTCCCTCTCGTCTCTCCTTGTCTCCCCTGCCACCCACCCCTCTCTGCATCACAGGATTCCCGCCACTTCAGTCTCCAATCTTGTTTCACGGCAACTGGCTCTCAATGAGGGGCTCTGATGGTGGCGATGAAGGGGAAGGAGGGGAAGGAGGCGGGCAGGGTTGGGGTTGAGAGGAAGAGTTGCTCCCTGGGAGTGGAGAATATCTGCATTACATGAGGACAGAATGTTCTGAAGGTAAAAGGTACACATGATGATTGAACTATTGATGTTAATTAAGTGTTAATTATGGGGTGGGGAGTTCCTCTGTCAGTCAGATCAGTCAGGTGGCATTAAACAACATCTGAGAGATTTTCTAGTCATTGCGTGTGTCACGTTTTTAGACAGCTAAACCTGCCAAATCCTTGTCAAGTGTTTCAGGGTATTGCACCTCAAACTAATTCCCACAGGTTTAACGTTTCTCAGACAACTTCAGTTGTGATTTATTCTGTGTGACGTATCCTATAGAAAATACATGGACAACAGGGTTTGACACTTGTTGGGATTCCTGACATATTATTTGCAGAGCTGTTCAACCCACACGTGTACACAATGAAAGGCTAATAAAGGTAACTGATACAATATGGATTTTTCAGTGAGTGTTGTGTACAATGTCATTGATTATTTACATTAGTTTGCTCTTTAGTGAGAGGATCATCTAATATCCACTGAGGTTGCGAGTGCACTTGCACATTATAAAACATTGATTGTTTGACAGCTAAATGGGGCTTCCATAGCTCCCTCCCGCTGCATTTTGATAAGCCCCAGCCTGTGTGTGTTACTGCTGGCCAACCCACCGCAACCCATGACCCTGCACCACCAAGAGGGAATGACTGAATATTAAGAACTTTCCCCTTCATGAACCCTCTGTCTGCCACCCAGTAAGTCTGTGTGGGCGTGTGTGGTATTATATGCTCATTTGCGTGTGCATTTATATGCGTATAAGGGTCCGTTATTTATTCCATTTTTTTCTCTTCTATCAGTTCTTGTGTATATGTGTGTGTCTATGTGCAAAACTTGACAAAATGCTTTTGCTTGTGTGTTAAATGTTAAAGGTGGTACACTTGTATGTGAAGGCAATGGAAAGATACGACGAGATGCAAAGATCTAAATTCTTTTTCATTATTGATATTTTAATCATTATTCATATATTCAAATATGTATACATATGCAACCATACATACACAAAACAAAACCAAAGTGGTGATGCAAATTAAAGCAAAAGGTTGAGTTCTAGCCGAGTTATGTACATTAACATGAAGTTAAAGCCAGGAGATGGCTAGCTTACTAAGTTTAAAAGATTCTCCTTGCAGTACTGATAAAACTCAGTCACATTGTATCTTGTTTGCCCAATCCATTTAAAATCCAAAATGTAAAAATCACAAGTTGTCGTTAGCTGGCACTATTTCCAGCTAACTTAGCCCGGCCAGTGTAGCTCGCACCCCAGTTAGAAGCTAATGTTTTCAAAAGTCAACCAACAGCCTTACATTTATTTATGATTTTCCTGTTTATGGTGCTATATGTTGTGTTTTTACAGAGTAAAAACACAACATATAGCACCATGTGCTATATGTTACTGGACTGGATGTATTTCTTGGTTTGCTTTTAGCCTTTGTGCTAAGCTAAGCTAAGCTAAGCTAACCAGGTGCTGGCTCTAGCTTCATATGTAGTATACAGACATGAGAGTGGTATTGATTGTTTCATTTAAGTTTCTGCAGTAATGACAGTGAGCATATTTCCCAAAATGTCTGTGAACTATTCTTTTAAGGCAAAATATGCATCCTTGGGAGGAGAAAATGTGTTTAAATTTGGGGCACCACACCATCTAGTAGAGCATGTGTCCAATGTACTAAAGGCTGGGTCCTTAGCAAAGGTCTGGGTTTGTTTCTGACCAACAGCCCCACTGCTGTGTGTTGTCTCCTTTCTCTCTCTGTCTCCCTGTCAGTCTTCAGCTGTACTATCAAATAAAGGCAAGAAAAAGCACAAAAATAGAATCTTAAAAAAAGTAAAATGTTAGAAATTGAAAGAAAATTTTACTATTATCCCAAGGCAATTTGAATCCACTTGATATGTATTCAAACAAAAGAAAAACATTAAATGAATCTGAGCTGTCACACACAACTATAGACACATATTAATAACTAGATACTGAACCCTAAGATGGTGACTATTCAGTCCAATGGAATTGCTTGCCTGGTGTTTTTTAAATAATTTTTCTCATCTTGAGGAGAGTTTTACAAATATAAAACCTCCATGGACCAAAAAGGTGGTTCGAGGTGTCCTGTCAACAATTTTGCAGACTTCTCTTTTAAAATGGTGGTCTATGAGGAAATGCTTTTTGGGCCACAGGGGACTTTTTTGCTGTAATACTGCGAGTGGCCACTGTGCACAAATGGCTAATGTGTAATTTGCTAGCTAGCTACCACTAACATCTGTACAATTTGTACATAGAGTGTTAGTGGGGTATGTGCAAAGACTTTACAAGACACTTCAAATGGTCGTTGCTCATTTGTTTTCTATCTTGCTGTGCATTCAGAAATTTAAATGTGAATGTGTGCACATAGCTGAGCAGGCTATTTATGTGATCATCAAAAGAGACATGTGTATCCATATTGAAACATGCAACTGTATGATGACATATACACTATATGAAAGCGGTGGGTGGGTGTCCTGATGCTGCCACCCATGGTCAGCAGCAGCAGAGACAAGGAGGTGAAAAGAGAATGGGTTCCTGCTGTCGGGGTCACAGATCACTCAACTGGCCGCATTAACTCGTAACAATGTGTGAGTGAAGTGCTTAACCCAGACGGAGGCCTGTTTGCGGGCGTTCTAGTTAGCGAAATAAATCAAACCCTTAGAGGGGCACGCTGACAGAGGGACTGGCTGCAGAACAATCAGTTTAGAGCTCAATGAGGGTGAAAGGGACAAGGTCAGGGGCTGACCCCTCAGAAGATGTGAGGGCAAAGTGAGGAAACGAGAGAGGTGAGAACGCTGGGTTTTGCTTCTGGAGATCTTCGGGAAGGAGGAGAGCTATTGGGAATGGGGAGAGAGGGAAGAGCACAAGAAGAAACGGGAAAACAAAAGGTGCAGGTTAACCCCAGTGCCCTGTCTTAAAGGGGGAGAGGACAGAGCAGAAACCGGAGGCACAGCAGGGAGGGAGAGGGGGGCAACGACCCTGAGGATGACCTCTCTTTAGAGGGTAGTTAACACAAGAAAGCTCTTCATGTTCAGAAATAGAGAATGGGTGGTAAATGTGTTTTCAGTCGAATAAGCAGTAAATCTTAATTGCAGGTTTACGTAGGGCCAAAGGTGGAGGTGAGATAAAAAGAAAAATGGACTTCTTTTACAGTACTTTACTTTGTGAATGGTTTAAATTCTTCTTTCATCTGTGTGTAGTAAGCTGAGGCACCTTGCAATGACTTATTTGTTAGTTGGGGTCACTTTCAATTTCAAAACAAAAATGCTTCACCTCATTAAAGGTGTCTTTTGATGGAATGGTGTGCATACATTATCTATTTATTTTAATCTGACAGGGATCAAAGGAGAGCCCTGTTGCAGATGAGCTGAACAAACCTAAACACAAGATTATTACGCACCACATATTCAGAGCATAGACTGTAAAAGGATTGGACGTAGCCACCATGACATCACCCACTGGTTTGTAGACTGCCATTGTGAAGCCTCAAGTTTAGTATTTTGGCTGTCACCATCTTTGTTTTTTTTATCCAGACCTGACTATATTTGGGGGAGAGTGTGGAGGTGTGGAGAGTGTGGGATGGATCAGACTTTGTTGTGACGCCCAGTAGACAGCTTGTCACACAGCAACTCCACCCTCAAAAATGCATTACTTTAAGCCTTAATAAATTGTAAATGGGTGAAATACATAAAAATTCATCCCCGTGAGCCTTTCTCTAATTGAAGTTTGCTATAGAGACCAAGAGTCAACCCTCAGGCTGAAAAATGAGGCCAATATCTGCAGTTCTTTAAGTGGTTTCTTGACGCTGGCTCCAGAAGCAACTCACTCCTCATAGACCCCCATGCTAAAATGCCCAACTTTAAAGCAATAGTAAACATGTTTACAGCCTGGTACAAAATAACATCTGTGGGGTTTTGCTCGCTTTTGTAGCCAACCTCATGTGGCCATTAGAGGAACTGCAGTTTTTGGCAGTTCTGCTTTGGCTCCATTTTTCAGCCCCAGAGGTCGCCATCAGGATCAGAGATAAAAGCAAGGCTGTTCAGATCTTCTTGGGTATTAGGAATATTACTGTGGTGGAAAATGTGCTCAGATCTGTTACTTAAGCAAAAGTAGTGATACTACAGCGTAGAAAAAATCTGGTACAAGTAAAGGTCCTGTGTTCAAATTCTTGCTTAAGTTAAAGTACAAAAGTGTTAGCATTAGATTATACTTAAAATACCAAATGTAAAAAGTACTCATTATGCAGAATGGCCCCTTTCAGAATAAAATGTCATTATTAGATGATCATTATTGATGCATTAATGTATTTATCAGATTAATGTTGCAGCTGGTAAAGGTGAATCTCATTTTACCTACTTATAGACTTATCGATACTGAGGGGGAGATGAATCTATAATAATATATCATCATTTATTAGTTAATTATAGTTTGTGTTAATCCAGATCTGCAAAGAGAACAAAGTAACTGAACACATGTAATGGAGTAAAAACTACAAAATATACCTCCATGATGTATTGGACTTAATGTATAAAGAAGCATAAACAGAAATACTCAAGTTTAGGAAACAATATCTCAAATGGCCATTTCAAGGGTTAACCAGCCTTACTTCTCCATCCTCATGCATGCAATGATTTATCCATTATTTATTTTCATTATTTGCCAAGCACCCATGTATTCACACATTCATATTTTAGATGATAAATTTCTTAGAAAAAGCCCCACGATGAGGCAATCTCACTTGTACAATAAATCCAATTATGCTATCTCAACTGATCAAAGATAACATGTTTAAAAATCCGCAAAAGATTAATTTCGTGTTGCCCGCCTCATTGATTTTTTTCATGCATATATGCATTTATTTCATGAATTTATGACTCTGTAATTGGATGGGAATGAGTGCTGCTAAGTATTAATGCATGTACATGTAAAATGGAAATCTATAGGACTAAACACATGTGTTTGTGTCTCTCTCGCCTGAGTGGCGTGCTAATGATAGTGGTGGCGCTGCTGTGGTTTTCACGCTGCTACCCATCCCAGACCTGTTGTCCATCATGCAGTCCTCTGATAGTTAATCCCCATGTGGTAATGAGCTGAGGGATTCAGTAATGAAATGAGAGCACTGTGTGTGTGTTTTTGTACTTTCATGGAGGGGTGGGGGCGTCCCTGTGTGTATCTGCATATGTGCACTTGTATACACTTCAGTGGTTGGATAGAAGATGGGGAATTAGTAGGGCGGGGGAAGGGGAGGAGAGGGAAGAAGAGGAGGAGGAGGAGGAGGAGGAGGAGGAGGTGTGCGAGTGGGGGTGAAGTGATGAAGAGGAAGAAACAAGAAGAACCTGTCTGTCTACTCTGAATTCTACTTTGGTGTAAACTGCTGCCTGCAGTACAAATGGCGCTTGAGAGTAGTCTACACAGCACCTAAGATGACTGACATATTACCTCACACACAGAAGCATACACTTTTGCACTGTGACCTTCTGCCCCTTGCTGGTAGGTTACAGTTGATGGTTGGCTTTCTTGTTAACCCCTACAGCGGTTCAGCAAGCTCTCAAAGGATGCTGCTGCTGAGCAGACACATGCACACACGCAGCACTCGAGGAATACACCCCCAGATATATTCCAGAGTGAACAATCCCCCTCTCTTCCCCCACATGGCGCCTAAAATGCTCACATCAACCCCCCTTGTGCCCCTCCTTTAAACGCCCTCGTTGAACCCACGAGGGTGCGTGCATGGCCCGCCTTCTCAATGGCCACAACAATGTCTGCGGATCAGCCGAGGGTCTTGCTGGGGGCTTGCTATGTGGGGGGGCTTTGTGTGTGTGGTGCGTGTATGGAAGAGACACAGAGACAAAGACAGAAACCAAAACACAAATGGCATATTGTGTTATAAATAATCATTGTTTGTTAAGTGCAATGGGCTTTACAAAATATTATAAAGCTGTTTATTTTCTTATTTTCCAAGATAGATTCATTATTTGTTACATAAATGATGAAGAAATTTAATATGAAATAAGCCTTGAGAGTACAATCTGGACCCAAACATATCATCCCCATCATCTACAGTGACAGTATACAGGACTTACTTACTTTTAAGTGTATAAATAAGTTTTAAAAAAAACTGGACAGAAAAAAGCAGCCTATATGTTTTTTACATACCATTACATTACATTCATTGTTTCTTTTCAAAATACACTTACATTTTCATGGGAAACATATAGTTTCTGCTTGCTCTGTAAAACACTTTGGCTTTAGGTTTATTTCCTTAAGTTTAGGCAACAAAAGCCTGTGGATAGGTTTAGAAAAAAAACATCATGGTTGAGATTGAAATAAGAATGACGGTTACCAATGTAATGTAACATCATGTGACGTATGTCATGTGGTATACTTCACCAGCATAGCATGATATTAGCGCACCCTATTGTTATCAAAATAGCTCCATTGATGTTTGGTTTCTCAAAGGAATGAACAGCGGGCTCCCAGTTTAAAGTCCATACTTTATTTGACCCATCCACTTTACCTCCCGACCCATCCACTTTCTTGCTCTTTGTATTACAGCAGTTGCCTGCTGCGTCAGAATCAGCCGCTGCTAGGTGCATATAATGTGCATTGGTATATTACCCCAAGGTCCATCGAAAACGCGATAATATTTGAGAAGTTTGGAGAGAGAGCAGGCTGGAATATTCGTCGCATTGATCTTCTTTGTTCAGGCACAACCACCAGCTGTCATACTGTAATAGGGCTACATGATGTTATAACACTAAAAAATTACTGATGTTACTACATAACATTTAATTATCACAGTAAATTTTACAGCAATCAGTAACGTTTAACCGTTGTGTTTATCAGGCAGAGCTGGTCTAGCCTTGTTTAGGTGGGAATTGTTCTGATGCCCTTGACCTACCTGCAATGGATCTTGCATTCGTCATTATTTTCCCCCAAACACAAGTGAATTAGAAATAAACAGCTATAAATGACTATAGCTAAACATATCAGGATATCATGTCTGGACCCACTCATTACTCAAGTGTGTCTACGTTTTCATGAGTCAAGTTACGGTAAGATCAGCCAACGAACAAAGGGGCCCCTTGAGTTGCTTGGCCCCTGACCACATGTGACCTGAGCCCCCAGCTAACACTGCATTGCTGTCTAAGAGCACACATACAATCTGCTCATTCAGCAGGACTCATGTGTGTGTAACAACACAATATGCCATTCTCATCATGTTCAGATGATGGGGAGTGTTGATCAATCACGGACGCCCATAGGCCTCGCAAGACACTTTGAAGTCTGAAAGGTTTGAGTTGTTTCTTCAAGGTTCGAGTGGTTGTACGGCAGCTGCTGATCTGGCTATATGTCGAAACTTGTTCATGTTGTGCCCTGCAGTTGTAACATTTCTGGGTCACCAGAGTCTTTTCAGGCCTTGTGATAGCAGACCAGCAGCTTATTTGACTTTTTTCCATTGCCCTTATAATGAAGTAATGTGACTTTGTTACACAACTTTTACGTCACATTAAACTCTGAGGTGAAAGGGACGCACAGTCAGTGCTAACAGTGTAACATTAACATCAGCCTTCATTTTATCAGTACTGGCAGTAAATTCTATCCTTCTCAGGGATGATGTATCACTATGAAAAGAGCATGATAAAAGCAAGAAAACTATTAGTCATTTCTGTCTTTAACAATAACTTGCAGGTTTTTTTCTCGCTTTAAAGAGACCGGTTAAAGAGCAGTGCGCATCAAGATGGCTACCATTAGTGTTAGAGGAAACATCAGAGAGATTCAGCCTTATATGGCTGAGCTTCAGTCTGACCCAGACTCAGATGAGGAGAGAGTTGTGCACCAAAATTGGCAACAAGCAGATGATAAAGAATGATAAACGTTTTGAGTTGTTTCATCTCAAACTGTAGCATCTATTATTTGTTCATGTTGTCTGTTAGCTTGTTAGCTTTTAGGCTAATTGTGGCATTCACAGTGTTAGTGGTTCTGAAACATACTATAATATCTGCAATGGGGTATTGGTGGAAGTAAGATCCAGGGTCAGGTTTACATCCAAAAACTACACACTCTACCATGTTTGCTGTCAAAACTTTTACTATGCTAATGTGAATTCTGCTCTCTGGACTGACAAGTCTGTGCTGCGCCGTAAGTTTCAGGTTTCTTTGCTGGTGTTGTATTGACATCTGTTCCCCTTTCGCTATGTGTTTCCTGTATTGGACTCATGGATGTATAAAGAGAACTGGATGCAGCCTGGTCGTAAGGCCCCATTCATTCCTGTGAGTGTTGCTCAGTGGCGCATTAAGCCAAAATGGTTCACATGCCACGTATAAAACTACACCTAAGATCTGGGGACTTATGAAATATTAGCAGACAGGAAAGATTAAATCTGGATGGTAAAATGAGTCATTTGATGGGGACTGTGATGCTCAAAAAAATGTGTCCACTGATTTACAGACTTCTCTTTCCCAGTGTAAGTCAATGAGAGAATGTTTTTTCGGGCACAGGACATCATGTCACGGACCATGGAAATTGTAGTACCACTGTCTGGCCTCTATGAAAATTGGCTTCAAAATTCGGTGCACTTTCTGGGGGCCTGATTGGACAGCAACTGGCTTTCGTTTAGTGACGTACTAGTCTGAGTGGGCGGAAGTTCGCTGCATAGATCAGCCTCTCATTGGGCTGAACGAGCCACCCGCTGAAGTCCCACCCTACCCCCTCCAGTTGTGTAGCAGTTTTCAACACGTCCTTTACTAACTTTTGCAGTGTTTGATCTTGCGGGGATGTAGCCATTTTTCTGCCATGGTTCGCATCCTGTAACCTGTTTCCCCCCGGCAATATTTTTGCAAGCACACCGTTGCTGTGGCACCGCTCAGAACGATTATGATTGGTTGAAAGAAATACAAGCAGCCGGGGCGTTTTTTTCTCCAATTTTAAAGTGAGAGTCGGCCCAGCCAGACCTTTCTTTTCTTGAGAAAGGTCTGGTGAGCGAGACAAGTGACCTACCAAATCTAGTTCGCCCAATGTACATTTCAATCTCCGATTTTTGGAAAAGCTCGGACATCGCCTCCTTCAGTAGAGGAAGTCAGTATAGACAAGGTCAGACAATTTAGGGGACATAAACACTAGAAAACACATTTTTGGGTTAAGGGGAACTTTAACGTGTGTAACTGCTGATGGAGATGTACACTAACGTACATTTTTGCAACATTTCTCAATATCATTCAAAAATCACAAGACAGATGGATGTAAATATGACCTTGACATATCTTACTATCTCTCACACACATATAACACATAAACACATTAAAACAGAGGCACACACACTTAAACACACAGAAACTTGAACATACAAGGTCCAGAGAACTCCGCCAACAGATGTTCAAGTCTTTATTAGTTAATTGTAATCTATGACTGGTTACATTCATGCCATTTATCATGATATGAACCTGCTGGTAACAAAGATGGCTTTCTATAGGTGGTGACAGACGTGACAAATCTGTCATCACTTTTCATCCCCCCGCTGACCAATGTTAAGCATGCAATGCAAGGAGTGTGTGTGTGCGCGATGGTGTGTCTGTGTGTGTTTGTGTGTGCGCGATGGTGTGTGTGTGTGTGTGTGATGGTGTGTGTATGCGAAGGAGAGACAGATTGCATCCTGGAAATGTACAGCACCACAGTTAGGAAGCCTTAGGGAGTCAGGCAGGGGGGGATGGGAGGTTACATGTTTTAGGAGATTGTCCTTCAACATGAGATCCCAGATTTTAACCTTCATGTCGGATAGCACCCACCAAGTGTCCCTGAAGATCTGCCGTTCTGTTTCTGACCTTGACCTATGACCTTCATGAAGAAAGGCAGGGGGAAAAAGGAACATTCCAAAAAATGTATCACATTATTGATTAAATCATTTAGAAAGAAAAGCCTTAATCCCCACCATGCAGCATCTTCCCTTTACTTGCCCTTGTTATCCCAGCAGTATATCTATCATCCTTCCCTGACGTTAATTGTAATTGAATAATAAATTAGGCATGTTGTTAAACCTTGTTTCTGCTTTCGAGAGCACAAGGGCAAGCAGGGAGGAGGAGAGAAGAGAGCAGAGGAGCAGGTTAATTAATGACTTGAGCTGGAACTGAGTTTAAGCTTGGCTGGTCTCTGGATTGATCAAACCATATTTAGGTCAATGCAGTTATACCTTTTCAAAATAAAAGGGCGCTGTAATACTCAAATCCAGTCTTTTGAGATATGTTGTTTTATTATCGTAAATTGGTCTCCATCCAGGACTACTTTTGGCCACTGGTCCTGTCACTGGTCTTGCCTACTTTATCAAGACTTGAGCCCCTTTCACACATGCACTCTAAAACAGAAATTATCTAGACATCATCTGGAGGAGATGTGAGAACGCAAATGTCTGAATCAGTTGGATCAGAAATTAAACAGACTTTATCCTGCCAGCTCTCTAGTACAAAGTCGGTGTCATGTCGATTGAGCCCTTGTGTGAACAGAGCAGGTACAGGTCTGCGGAATTCACAGTGAGCAAGTGGGTATGTTAATGACATTTCTGTCATGTGGCTTGTGTGAAACCGACATAAACATCCAAGGGTGATGAAGAAGGGTCCTTTACATGAAAACAAAAATGTCTAACTGGAGAGACAACCAGATTTGGGAATTTCTGTCAGTGAGGGATGAAGCTGAAATCATCAGACAAATTCAAGAAACAGCACGAGACTCTGTTGTTGAGGTCCAAATTATGAACTAGCTGACCCCAGTGTAATCTGCATCATGTTCTGCCTCCTGCACGCTCTACCCAGGTGCCACAGCTGGCCAAATTGAATAGATTTCCAGTAGGAAAGGACTCAGATGGGAGTTCCTATAGAAATGGCTGTAGTTTTGACCGAGACTGAGATTTGGTCCACTGTGTGTCACCTGCCCCCAACCTGCTTGTGCCACTGATAATTTGTAAGTAATTTTTTTTAGTGTGTAACATCATCTCACTGTAGAGTCTACAAGCCCATCTCAAAGAAAGAGAGTTGAGTTTTATACCAAACACTCCATGTCTAATAAAATGTATATTTGTCAAATAGAATGGGCAGTTTTTTGTTGTTTTTTGTTGACTTTTGACTCACATTCACGGGTATGGGCACAGGTAAAAATGAACTACATGTGGGCAGGCAGTGGATGAGAACAAAAATATGTTTCTAATTTCTCAGAATAAAACAATTGAAAAAGATGTGCAGTATATGTGTAATATATTGAGATGTAACTCACTTTTATCAAGCTGCAATTCATTTAATTTTAAACATCAATGACACAAGCTGACCCTTGACCCCGTCGTCACGCACGTCACCGACGTGGAGGACACCAGCCATGAAACTTTGCAGCCCAAGGATGAGGTGGCAGCCTACATCAAGTTCAAGACACCCAAAGAGGATCCTTTTGAGGTTTTATGGTGGTGGAAGAAGTATGCGGAAGTGTTTCCTAACCTGGCCGTGACTGCGCAGAATGTTTTTGCCATCCTTGCATAGAGCGCGGCCAGTGAAAGAGACTTGCTGCTCGATTTGTAATTCAAGAATAGCGAATCCATCTTAATGTGAGTGATTGTAGCCTGTGTATGTTTAATCACAGGTGCAGGCCGGGTCACGGGAATTTTTATTAACAGGTATAGGTGGGTGCAGCTTTGACTTAGACATAATGACAGGTAATGGGTCGTGTCTAGTATACTGAGCTTTATGGGTATGGGCAGGTGTGGGTTTTCAAAAGTGAACCTGTGCAGGACTCTGGTCAAAAACTGAGTCTGAGACAAGTTGGATTCCTGGCACCATCCTTTGTATCTGTAACAGATTCTCCTGGCCTTATGATAGAAAGACAGGAAGAGAGAAAGAGTTTCCAACAAGAGAATGAATACAAATGAAGAAAGGAATAGGTCAAGGAGAGCGGGAGGGCAAACTGAGGTGAAGAACTAGACTGAAAATGGCGGTGGTAAAGATAAAAGAACGCAGATTAGGCAAAAGGCCAGATGATGTTTGACTCAAAAGGTACATCAAACACAATTAACACTGTGTAAAGTTTACTTAGTTCTCCAAATGATTTCAGAGGGATATTTGTCTTCTCAGGGCAAATAGGACAGACTATTCATTTGACGTTCATCAGCAATTTATTTCATAATGTGTTTGCTCTTGCCGATGGGCTTTGCATGAAAACACATAATTGCCTGTCTACATGAGTGTAAAACTGAAATAATCTTCCAACAGAAGGGTTAATAGAATAGCCAGGTAGCCATGGTAACAGAACGGATAGGTGTGTGTGTGTGTGTGTGTGTGTGTGTTTTCATACATCAGAGGAACAACTATGCCACAGACATGATTAGCCAACCACACAGCTGGAAAGTTGTCATTTCGTGTGCCAAAAATGTGTAATTATGTCTGAATGGGACAAAGAAAACCATTTTAGATATAGATGATGATGATAAAAATATTCTAAACAGTTTGTATTAATGGTTTCAAATTACTTTGTGGGCCCGCTTTCTTGCCTCGTGATAGGGAGACTAAACTGCCCTTTTCTGTTACTGTGTCTTCATTGACAAAATACTGTGCCAACTGTCTTGTCCATTCATAAATGCTACACATAAAAATAAAAATATAGGCTACATTTTTTTTGCAGTATGCACAATAGTTCAGTGCAAAAAATGCATCATACTGCATGAGTGCCTAAAAGAGCATATTACTCTATATATTTTTCTCTTCTTTTCTACCTTGAAATTCATGTTTAAAATATGCAATATACCCAATTATCCTCCCAAACCTGGTGCACAGAACTGACACATATACAGAATATATGGAGCAAACATGCATAATTAACATATATTCTGCATGCAATCAACATATGGCATGCACATACATCAGCCACATCAGCATAATGCGTAAACAATGCATAAACTCCCTTCCTCCCTCTGTTGAGCACAACTTTGATCAGCTAATGCTGACTTCTGCAAAAGGTTAGTATTTTGTTGCAATCATTAAAAACACATCTATTTTAAAATATGATCTAGTTAACACCACAACAGTTGTAGAACAGGCTTTTTTTTTTCAATTTGAGTAATGACTGAATGAGTATGATGCCATTAAAGGACAACATTGGTATTCTGTATTTTTATAATGGTCAACAAATCACATTTAAAGATCCAAAAGCAAGGTGTTAGGGCCCTTTCAGACAAAAAGCAGTTTAAGCTGTGCTGGCTGCTGCAGCACAGCACAAGTTCATCATGTGGTGCACAGCCCTTGCTCCATGCAGCAAAAAGCCACAATGGCACAGTGTGTCTTAAATACTTATGCACTAAAGTTAAATGTGGAATGGTGTACACTTCTTACCCCCAAAGGTCACCATCTTTTCAACTTCTCAGCTTTTGACATGGTGGCCAGGAACAACAAGGAGCTTGAGCTGGCTATAGTGAACACCGCCATGTTATACAGATGTAAGTTATATGTTTTTTTTGCACTAAGTACCCGTAATGTTGTCTAATAGATGCCGTCAATAATGTTTGTTGGGTCTGTGATGTTTTGGTACTGCGAACTAACATTAGCATTCGCTAGCTAGCTAACATGCTCCTAGCTAGTGACACATTTTGATCAGTATTGACATTGTGGTGTCAGTTTGGTTGACGTCTAGGCAGAGATAGTCAAAAATTGGTGATAATGCTCCCCTGTCTGTTAGTTTTTCACTGTTTAAAAAGAAGAGGTGGTTAGAAAAAGCCGTTGTCACTTCCAGTAAGTGCAAAAATGGCAGTGCGTGATTTGAGACAATACTACTCCGTTGAAATTTGTGCACCATGCACAAAGTACACAGTGTATCTGGTGTACTGCGCTGTTGCCAACGGAAGTATGTGATTTGAGATACGCTCATTGGGTCTCATTCATGAAAAGGGAGTAAATCTGTGTGTAGATTTGCACATAAAAGACTACGCTACTAAAAACCTACTCCGGATTCAGGAATGCCGCGGGAAACTCAGATTTGATCGTAAACACGTGTGTAAGATCATGAATGTCAATCCATCGTAAAGTGACAGCGCGCTCCCGGTAATCAGCAATTAGCATAATTCCCCGTCCATGAATATCCAATGACCACCATATAAGGAGGTGTAGGTGCATCCAGTCGACCTGTCAGTCATGGCGCAAACAAAGAAAGAGAGGGAAAGAAGAAAGAATTTTTCCAAAGCGGAGATCGAAACAATTTTGGGTGAAGTGGACTTAAGAAAAAACATTTTATTTTCTTCAGTTACTAGTGGTGTGACAGGGACAGACAAAGCGAAGGCCTGGAGGGAGGTAATAGATGCTGTTAATGTTGTCTCCGTGGTACAAAGAACCATGTCAGAGGTGAAGCGTAAATGGTTTGATATGAAACTGGAGGCAGAAACGCATAACAGGCCATAAGGTGAATCAGAAAAAGTCTCACAGAAACTGATTTCTGCTCCAACATCTAAAAGTGGGCTACAATGAGTACCGGGCCGTCAAATCACAGCATCCACGGTGAGAGGACACGGAATTGCGTGCGCTTTTACGCACGTGGGTATAGGTGATCACGGATATTTGATGTGGCAAAGATGTAGCCAGATGTATTACCTGTTTAAGATACGTGGCTGTCACGGGGCGTTGGTGGCTTAGTGGTAGAGCAGGCGCCCCATGTACAAGGCTGTTGCCGCAGCGGCCCGGGTTCGACTCCAGCCTGTGGCCCTTTGCTGCATGTCACTCCCTCTCTCTCCCCACTTCACGCTTGACTGTCAAATAAAGGCTAAAAAAAAAAAAAAAAAAAAAAAGATACGTGGCTGTCTGTCCGTCTGTCCATCCATAGCACGAGTCATGTGTGCCACTTCACCACCGACCCAGCGAATAACACTCAGGCAGAACAGATCATTACACTCAGACGGAACAAGTACTAAATTACGACCCCGATCACAGGACTCTTGCGGGGTTATGAGCTACGAACTCCCGCTGATTAGCTGAACATGTATCAATCTTTTTTATGATGTAAAGAGAGAGAAATTGTAATTTCCAATAGTGACAAACAATATTTATGTGCTTTACTAAATTTACACAAGCACTACGAGTGGTCAGGAGCAGGAGGAGATTTTGTGAGTAGCTACGAAAAGATCGGAGCTACTAAAATATTGATGAATGCGGACACACACGTAAATTTCCATCTGCGAACAGTTTACACACAAATTCCTTCTGCTCATGTTTCATGAATGAGACCCACTGTGTCTGAAAAGGTCTTTAGTCCCTCCCTCCTTATCTGTGGGACTCAGCCCCATGCCCATTTGTTTTAACAGAGGATATAAATACATAAATGATTTTGACTTTTTTGAGGATGAAATTAAACATACTTAAGTACGTAAGTATAACTATTTTACTAAAACAGCTGGGCACTGTAGTATAGCAACCACTTATTAAAAAGAAGTAAAAGTGCAGTTGCTGGGGGACTATTTTCAGCCACTGATTAGGCTAGTTACCATCACAAGAGTGGGAATCACTGTTTTGTTTTTAGCCATGCTAACATTGTGGCCCTAGGGATTGCAATGTCATTCTGTCTGTTGGTAGGTCCACCACTGCAGTCCAGACTGAAATATCTCAACAATTTTATGGATAATCATTTTTGTACAGACATTCATGGTCTCCAGAGGATGAATTCATCCACATCTTGGGACCACTTGACTTTCTCTAGCATCATCATCAGGTCAAATTCTTAATTTGTCCAATTCTTTTTGTTATGACCAGATCCTTTCAAAGCTAATGGGCAAATATTAGCCTGCTAACACCCCAAAGTAAAGGTGTGAACATGGTAAACTTTCTACATAAGCATGTCAGCATTGTTATTGTGAGCATGTCAGCATGCTTACATTGGTTTATGACTAACTACATTGTCATCAGCCTCAGCCTCTAACAGGCTCAACAAAGATGATGACCATGGTAAACATTTTCTGCTAAACATGAGCATAATGTCATTAGTGAGCATGTCTGCATTGTGTTTTGGAAATGATGTCACAATCTCCTCAATTTGTGTATGCCCATTGTTTCTTTGTGTAATGAGCATGTGCCATCAGTTTATCTGTTTTGTTATCACTGCTTGGTCTAATGACTACTTTACACTTACTACTGCTGCAACCCTTCATGGACAACTGGAGGCATCTGCTGCCCCCAGTGTTATTGAGTCCATCTCAGCATCTGTGGTTTGGAGTGCGAGAGTTGACCATTTTGAATCCAACCAGATCAAACCATCAGATGGTGGGAGACTATTAGTAGGATTATTGTCAATGACCAGTTAAAGGACAACTTTTGAATGTCTGAAGCATCACTCATATGTTTAAGAGAGGTCCTTCATCCTTGTATCGAAGGCGAAATCAACTGTGGTCAGATCTCCAGTGGGTTTTTTGAAAAAGTAACATTAGCTGTCACACTTTACTTCCTGTTTGTGCCTGGGGGTGACTGCTGAAGACACTTAACAATAGCGAGCGTTTGGAGTCGTTTTGTCTTCCAGTGTGGATGGAGATATTTTGTAAAACAAAGTTGTGCAGACTTAGTTTTCTTTTAACAGAAAAATATACGTATACATGTAGAGCCTTAACCAGATACAGTCAAATTAAAATAGATTGTATGTATACTGAGTGGATATATTATTAATGGCAAAGGCCTGACTGCTGAATGTAACTGTGGTCAGCTACAGTATGGAGCCCCCCTCCAAAAATAGGTGCAAAGGCATCAGCTGATCATTATACGTATCTAGGCTAATTGATGGCCTGGCCAGTGTCACCTGATGAAAAGCCACCATGGCCACATGCACACACACACACACGCACACACACACACACAGATATTTCTGTAATCATCAGACCTAAAACGAGAAACTTGGAGCCAGAATGTCTCACATGATCTTATCAGAGCTGACAGAATTCACGTGTCTCTCACATCGGTCCTCATCATTCCTCGCATTCCGTGCTGTGGGCTCTTTACAGTTTACGGCACCACGCAGAGTCACAATGCACCCACCCCACCCTTCTTGTGACTCTCTTTCCCAGAGCTGCTGACAGTCAGATCTTTGAAAATGACATCGACAGGCATGCACCATATGCATGCATCAGCTGAGGGAAGAGTGACAGAGAGTATGCACAAACAGAGAGAGTGAGAGTATCCAGGCCTTCTTAGTGGAGGGTCAGCCTGACACTGATGTCATGCGTGTCCGCTGGGCATGAGATAACTCCACAGCTCCCTGCCTCCGTGGCTCCTTTGCCATATATGGATGTCTCCATTCATATTACAGCCCAGTTATTATTAGTAAGGCTGTAGTCTGCTGGCTTTTCAGTGCGGGAAAGGCAAATTGCACATATTCACATCACTGTTGTGTTTTCCCAACACAGACCAAAATAAACACGAACCAATAATAATAAAAAAAAAAAATCTAAATTTTGTTATTGCTTGTTATATGGCTTGTTGTGTCACATAATTTACTCTTCCTAGCGATGTCACTGACTGGATGAAGATAATGGATGGATGTACTCTTTGTTTTTTAAGCAATGAAGCTATAGAATCCCACAGTTGACTACAAGGAGACACCACTGTCCCACCATGTCTTTTCTCTTCCATCGTCTGTGCCCCTCTGCTACAATGCCTTGAAACACTGTGATCAATGACCTTCAGCAATGTTATTTTATCAGAGCGCCTGACACCCTCATCCCTTTATTGGATTCTTCCTAAATGGCACAGATGAGATATAAAAGGTCGTCGTGCCCCTTTCAGCCCTTTTCGGTGTGTGTGCATATCCACTGACACACACTCACACACATGCTCAAAACATATGATTGGAAATACTTCCCTCTCCCGATCCGCTGGGGGCTCCCTCATGCCAACTTTGGTGCTGTCACACACAAACACAGACACACGCACACACACATACATCAGTAGTGAAACCTGACCTAACGTCTGCACTCGACAGCTGCACCCCAGTGTGGGTCCTCTTACCCTGTGAAGGCATAACTATGCATAACCATCAGTGCTAAACCTGAGACTTCCCTATTAATAACACACTGGTGGGAATCTCACTTTGGCAGATCCCAAACTCCTCTCTGCAAAGGTAAAATGAGGTGAAACTCTCAAAAACACACCTCGTCGTATCTGGTGCACAACCTGGTTGTGCTGTGAATAATTTAATAGCGGTGTGTAACGGGAAACGGGATGTGTGGTGAACAGCAAAAAGGAGGGATTCCCTGTGTATGTGTGTGTGTGTGTTAGTGTGTAGGTGGGTGGTTGGTTTTGTGTGTGTAAGTCGTGCTAAGCGGGGGAAGCCCCCCTCCCCTCGTTTCTGCCTCTGCAGTGAGCCTCACCCATCCAATAGCCAATCGGATTACAGCTCAAGGAGAGGAGGGAAATGATGGGGGAAGCCATGCTAGGGATGGCGCTTGCCCGCAGTGATGGGCGTAGGTGTCCGTGTGTGTTTGTGCATGTGTATATATGTGTGTGTATGTGTATGTGCAAAATGCTTATGTAAATGTTATTACTTACACACGTATGCCATAAATATGTTGCAGAAATATATAATAGTGTGTTCATTTCTAATATTTCCTCAACTAATTTTGACCCACACGAGTCTCTCACACACACACACAGGCACACACACCTACACAAACACACACACGCACACACACTGGCATGGAAAGCATGAGAAAGGGCAGTGTACATACAGAGATGACGTCAAACAGAAGGAGTAGTTTGAAATGTGTACATATCCTGGTCACCTCTACTGCAGAATGATTGTGTGATTTAGGATCACATTTCAAACGCCTTGGTCCAGAGAAGGAGATTTCAAGGGCACAGCAGCAATGTCACTTTACTGATTGGGAACACAAGCTAACAGCTGCTTACTTTCATGTTATTTTATTCAACATTTTCTGCCCCAAATTGGCAAGCCTACATTTACGTGCCCGATGTGGTGAAGAGCAGGGAGACAGAAATATTAATAGTGGGCATGCAGGGTTGGAGGCATCAGTTCCTGGAGCTAGTTGGCTAATGGGCTAAACCTCACATTCCACAAGGTGAAAATGATACGCCTTTTGATCAAAAACCTAACATGGCTGTAGTACAGAACACTTAAGCTGAGTCCAAACATGCTCACGACCAAAATCGAGACAGAGACAAAAACAACGCAGCGCCCTCTATTTCCTATCTTGATGCTCCGATATAATCAAACATGTTTAATATTATGTTAAGTTTTTAGTTTTGGCTCATGCGAATAGCGAAATTCAATGATATGAACGTTGCTAGCAACTAATAGCTTTGCTCTCTCAGCACCAAACAGGAAGCAGAAAACTGGATAGTAAACATGGTGGAGACTATGGGGCGGCACAAGAACATGAACAAGTCTCAGTTCTCTTGTATCAGGAAGAGGAGAAAGTGGTAGAGTTGTGGAAAGATTAAGAGTCTGTGACAATACTTGATGCTGAGAGCAACTGACATTGTATAAAAAACGAGAAAAACTGCGCAGGGTCGGAGGGTCAAACAAAGCAAGACTTTCACCCAGGAGACCGCAGTTTGTGTCCCATGTGAAACCAAAAGTCAGCATTGTTTTAACTTAACTTTACCTGATGTACATAATACATGTACGGTCATAGAACACAGACGTCTGTTACATGACGAATTTATGATGTTGCACTTATATAACTTATTTTAACCGAAAACATGACTTTTTTTTCTTAAACCTAAACAAAACATTTTGTTGCATAATCCTAACCCTGACCATTTCAAAACATGAACTGCGTCATACAATGTGCATCAGCTGTGTATCTCATAGAGACGCTAGAGGGTGCACTGTGCGTTGCTATGAGACGCTGACGGGTGTTATAAAGCGTTTGTATTTGTTTAACCGGGAATTAGAAAGATTAAATAGACCGGCTGTCGAGAGTTAAAGTGGAGTCACAACTGAGACCAAACTACAGCTCTGTTTCTTTATTTATGTTACCCTCTCGGCCTGTCCTTACCCTTACTACCAGCCATCCAGCATTCCTCCCAATCTCTTCTGCAGTAGCTCAGCGTAAACGGCTATAAACAATCAAAGCCACCTGAAACTGAGGTCAACTCTACCTTCTCTCTTAATGCTGGTTGGTCTTGTTATTTTGCAGGTCAAAGATCAGTCAGACTGAACTCCTAACAGTGACAGGAGGTAAATACATCTCGACCCCATCTTTACTCAACTAAATTGGGACTGAATTTTGGTGTGACCATGGCATTACTCCTCTTGGAACAGGTAATAATTCACTCCTTTGTTGGCTCAATTATTCAACAGCCATGCTCTGTGTATGCAGAAAGAAGTTGTCATCTGATAGTAGGAGTGCAAAACAAACACCACCAAAGACAGTGTGCTAATGTTATTTAAAAGCTCCATGAAAACCCCAAAAGATGTGTGAAACACTTTTTCAGATGTAAAAGCTGGTGGCATTAATGTGTTTATTCTCCACTACAACCCCCAACTGGCATTCCACATTTCCACCTAGATCCACTCTTTCAGGGTTAATCCAAACACTAAAGACCACGCAATAGCAAATTGCTAAAGAAAAACGCACTACAGCTCATCTAAGCAACATAACAGGAATTGAATTATGTCCTTTTAAGGGCTGACATAGAAACAACAATTATATTTCTATTTGGGTATTACGTCTCTTGTTGAAAATAGAAACATTGAAGACATTGTCAAGCCGTGAGCCCTCTGGGGAAATCTGGAGATAATCAGTGAATTCCAGACCTGCTTGGCTCTGCCTCTCTTCATGCGTCTCCTGAGACCAGCAACCTGTCAGTGTGTGTGTCTGTGTGTGTGTGTGAATGTGTGTGTCAGGACTGGGCCACGGGGGAGGGGTCAGCCTACGATTAAATCCTTATTATCTCCTTTAGAACCAAATTAAGAAAATTACTTAAGTGCCCTATGAGGAGAGATGGGCATGACCATAGGCAGCTAGGACCAGAGGTTAGGGTTCAAAGGTTAAACTGGTGACCTGCGGGGATGCTTCTCCCTCTCCTCCCACCTCTTAGCCTGCATACTGAAACATCACAGTCTATTTGTTTATTGAAAAAAAGTATGCTTCATAGCTCTCTTCAAGAAATGTTTTGCATGCTGGATTCATATGCTCCATTCACATGATCTGCGCAACAGAAGAACTGGGTTTTTAGAGACGAAGCTGGCTGTGGCACATTTTGCTTGAAACGCTACTTCCTCATGGAAAATACACCGTAATCACTTCCTCACAACTATGAAAGCTTTGGATCACATTTGAGAAGCAGCTGGCTGGCACAGTCATGATGGAAACTGAAAAAGTGTCTAATTCTGCTAAAGGCTGGAAGAGGCTCCATGTGTATTTATCGTGCACAGATGCAATACAAAAACAGTGCCTGACTGGATCTTAAAAAGGAAGGAGTACCATCTCAAAACACTTAGGTGCTCTTCAGGACATGGCAAGAAAACAGAGATTAAACATAGTATCTCCATGGGCGGAGTCGAGGATGATGAGTTGCAATCGACCAACCACCCAAGACAAGAAGTGGACATTAAAGATGTTGATATGCCTCACTGATCCTGCTTGAGTCAATAGTTAGGTAATGTTACACAAAGGTGATGTGTAATAAAGTGCACCAAAAAGGACATGATACAGCCCCTCAGCAATGCATCATAGTGGATCAGACATGCCAGAAAAGGTCACTTGATCCTTATTGAGCCCCATATGTCAGTCCAAACAGCTTCCTGCCGACATCTGCCGGAAATTGTTACGAGTAGTACTAGTACCTTTCAAGTGATACTGATACCAACAGAGTCCTCCATCTGATATTGTTTTCTCTACTTCATTCGATACCCAATATGTGAAAGGACGCATTCAGTTGTGTAAAATGCCACTAGACGCCACAGGCTTGTAGTATAGCCATACGTGCGAATGTTTTGGTGGCATCTCGACATGTTGAACTGCCAACTCCCTTAAATACACCCCGCTTGACTTCACCCCACCACAGACTGTATGAGTTTTAGTTGTTGTGGTAGTGGACCAATCACACATTGCATTAAATCAATGAATCCTTGTGGTAATTGGCAAAACCATACAAATAAGGTTTTTTTCTGGATCTGGGTACAAAACGGATTGAACGCAGGTATCGTTTCACTGTAGAAGTTCCGATACTACTTCATACTGGGTTATTTCAGTTGATACCTCAAAGTTATCAAGTGCCAATACCCAGCCCTCAATCATGTGCATTGAAATTGTGCACGCTCACAAAGATGCACATGCACATGCACACAGGGATACACATACGCCAACGCAAACCCCCAGATTAAATGTTGGCATTGTACATTTCTGTAAACCACAGCAGGTTGTTCTAATGCATTGTTGTAGGTTTTCCTGCAATAATCCACTTAACCAAGAACCAGTAAGTTGTGTATAACCCATGTAATTGGGAAGCCCTCAATCATGCGACCACTGTGGTGCGAAAGGAAGGAGGAAGGTTGGGGTGGTGGATGGGTCAAAAAACACAGGACTTTCCACAAGGACATTACCCAGGAGACCAGTGTTAGGAAGCGTGTAAACTTTGAGTCAGTCTATGGTACGTCCTCACCATGTTTCTTTTCCTAAGCCTAACCACTGTAACTTAACCCTATGGGCCCGAACGACGCATAGTGCGTCCAAATTCACACCTGTTCTTCTCTATTGATTTTCTCCGTGACCGTGCATCATAGCGAGAAGCCATGCATATCTCGTGAAACAGCGGAATTGTAGCTTTCCGACAAAATCAAGCACTTGTCGGTAGTCCAATGTTTTCATCGCAAAAAAAAAAAGATAAATTTACTTTAAAATGATGTATAACAGAGCTTTCATACAGCTCTGCACACACATTACTCTTGGATGGATTACTCGCGAATGCAGGCTCGCACAGAAATGCCACACATATCACATGAAAGCACAGGATAAGAGCTTTCCAATGATACCACACATATCACTGTCCTGTCATCCCATCATGCTATAAATACAGATTAATTGTCTACAAAATAAAAACCTGACGAATTTCTTTACAACCCATTATACAGATCTTGTTATCAGTCACTTCATATAGTGAGGAATATCGTATCTTACCACGTCTTAGGCAAATCTGGTTAGTCCACATTTTTCTGAAAAAAAAACAAAACAAGATATAGCAAGTGTATGTAGCCTTTATAATGACTGTGATATGAGCTTAAAAGTAAAGGCAGTAAAAATACCCCAAAAATGCCTAGGGCCCAGGGTTTAACTCGTCTAAACCTAACTTTTGTAACTTTACGTTACGTAAGTTACGTAAGTACAAAACTTAATTCATGGAGCACAAATTCAGGGATATCATACAAGCTGAAGGTACAACCACAGATGTTACATTTGTATGTTTAATATGCAGTGGTTATGTTGAAACTTAACATTTCTTTGTGTTTGAATTTTTAATTTTATGTTGTGACAAGCTGTGGTTAGTGTGTTTTGTTGGGGTGCTACTTTAGCCACTTTCTAAGGGTGAGAAGAACAGAATGTTTTGGCTTAAAATGCTTATTTGGTCGCTACAAAAATGTGAAGACCTCTTGTTAAAAAACTTGCTTCTCTTGGTCTTACACAGTGGTCTGCTGCTTTAAGCCATCTCACCTCGGTCTCACACCATACCCTCAGCCCCCGATATGAAACACAGCTCATGTAAATGTAATCTGAACTACGTCACTTATGTTGATATGATATGTATGAAACTTTATTCTGGCAACTGGGCTGTGCAAGTACTTGTGGGTAACAAGAGACACATTCCTGCTGAAGATTTCACAGCATTTTAGAGTTGGTGATGATAATGCACCAAGAAATATATCAATGCACCAACACTGCAAGAAGAAGAATACTGCAGACCAATAAACAAGGGTTTAAATGATGTAGCTTCCAAAATTTTAAGGAAAAAAATGTTGGATGTGGCAGGAAATATATTAAATACATTAAGGCCTCAATGATGCAAAAAAAATAATGTCCTTACTTTTTATACCTTTGAAGGTAGTTTGGTGTACTCTACTGTGCTGCCACTCCTTGCTTTTGTCAGTGTGAGTTACAGCACTCTTACTGGCAGGACAATGTGTGGCAGGCTGGGGGTGATTGGAAGTGGGTTACAAGGCCCTGCAGCCCCTGGGCTCATCTCCATCACCGCCCTGATTCCTTGCCTCTCTGCCCACTATGTGCCTGGGAACTGGGTGAAGGATATAATGTAGCAGAGAACATGCCAGGGTGGGGCGGGGTCCTGACAGGGGGGTTGCTGGGCAGGATTCTCATCTACAGGGACGAACTCAATGACCCTGCCTCGACGGATGTAGCTGGCACACATTGATGTCAGCTTGTAATGATTTATTAATGGGGTCATTAGAAACTGTCATGAATCCAATGTAAGGGAGGGAATATCAATCAGTGTCAGTATGCATGGATTAGAGTGTGTCCGTGGTAACATCCTATGGCTGTTTCGGGCATGAAGTTCACGGTTGACATAAAAATATTATTAGCTCTTTACTTACATAAGATACTGTGATAGAGCCTTATTCTAGCATTTTCTTGATTTGTACTTGTCTTTCTCCATCTCCATCTCCATCTCTTTTTCCACTTCTCTCTTTCTCTCCTGCTGCGGAGGACTTTCTGACACATGCAGAGCCTTGGATCTGAATGACAAGCACGTTCAGCATGAATTAGAGAGGCAGAGGAGGGGGTGTCTGCGTCATCACTGACTCTCAAAGGCAGCAGCAGCTCCACATTTACATCTGTGTCCCCTTCTCTCTCTCTCTCTCTCTCTCTCTCTCTCTCTCTCTCTCTCTCTCTCCCCCCTTCTACGTCACACTACGTTGGTAGTCTTTACCTATGATTCACACTCTCTCATAAGGACCGAGTCCAAAACTTCCCTGACTCATGACAGAATAATGATAAATGGAGGAAGGATGCTCCAGGGAAAAGCTGGCTGTACTTACCCACTGGCCATCCAGCTTCTGTATCAGTACCACAGTCTGACGTCAGCACGGCCTCTCCCCTGCGTAAGCATCCATAGGTGCTCAGACAAAGCTCACAGACATTCCTCTTCTCTCTCTCATCATCCTTCGTAGCTGACTTGCTGCTGTGGTGAGCACTGAGCCTGCGGGTGCTTCAGTGTGCGCTGAATATTAGCGCAGCTTGCTTTGACACACTGGAACGGGCGCGTTTTACACACATGACAGTGTTAGATACATGTCCCTAAGCACTTCAGTAAGGAGAAAAAGGTTCATTGTCTCTTACATAAAAACAAAGAAATCTTTGTTTTTTACAGTGAAGCATCTAGTCCAAATGAACTCTGCAACACAACATAGTACACAGTATTAATATATCTGATGCGCTACTAATCTATCAGATTTTATGAATTTCATACGCACAGCCCAAAACTACATGCGTGAACTACCATAAGAAGAAGAAGAAGAAGAAGAAGAAGAAGAAGAGATTTTCTCTATTCACTTCTGAACGATAATCAATTTCATGAGATGAATCATAATGAAGCTCACATTAGAGGACACAGTTCTCATCTTGCACACATGGACTGAACACACGTGCCTCTCCTGTAACCTTGACACTGTAGCATTGAAAGTATCGATTGCATCACATTAAGCTTTGCTTCTTATGTCGATGCTCCATACGCTGCATGACATGTGCCGTATACAAGCTAAAGAATCTGTAGATGACTTGTCCAGGCTATCAGACAGGACATGGATGATTCTGTGTGTGTGTGTGTGTGTGTATGTGTGTTAATGTCCTCTCCTCCCGGATAACACACCAGCCCAGAGAGGAAGATCAGCTGTAACTCCGGCCATGCACACAGGATGTTCCCAGCATGCCCTGGGCTCCCTGGAGGCTACAGAGGTCACACAAGACAGTCCTCTGTCGTCAATAAATAATGAATGAAGCACAAAGACCGGATGTGTGGAGTGTAGAGTGACTTGCATAGTAATTTTGATATCATACAAATTTATTTACGTAGCCTAGTATTTTTAAAACACAGTTACATCATGTGTGTTTAGCAGAAGCTTTTATCCAAAGCAACTTTTTGGGAGGTTCAATGTTTTGCTCAAGGACACTTTAATATGTGGACAGAAAGAGCTTGAGACCAAACATGTAGTGACCCAAGGGAAGGCAACATAGGGGACAAAACAAAAACTTATATTTGCAAAATTAAGTTTATTGCAAGTAAAGTACTAAAAAGTAAACAAAGACAGTCCGCAGTGGCTGATAATGTTTCTGACTGCTGTGTAAGAGAGAGTGGGGGTTGGACTTGAAAGGGTTTTTAGAGGCCAGCTGACAGGTGTCAGTAATGGGGTTCACTTTAGTCAAAAATAACTTTATTTCCATTTGCAGTATTATATTTGGTGGTATGGCTACGCAGAAAGCCTATGGCAGAGAGAACACACCTCTCCACCCCTCCACATGCCTGCGTGGAACTCCTAAGGTGGAGAGAGCACACCTTTCTGCCCCTCTACACGCAAATGAGGTAAGCCTGAGGCAGAGAGAGCAAACCTCTCTGCCCTTCCATGCGCCTACATGGAAAGCCCTAAGGCGGGGAGAGCAGCAGCAAAGTCAGACCTTTTGCTCCTGAAACTTACTGGAACCTACATCAGGCATCATGTATAGTTGCTGCTCATTCTAAATAAAAAAAAGACATTAGGCTGAAAGCTTTGCGATTGATCTGCCGATTAACCTTTTTTGTATTGTACGTCTGATCAATCACGAAATTCAATCTAAGTTCAGTGACGGTTAAATGATGTAAGTTGTAGTTTGTGCTGTGTTTCAGTAACAGATGTCTGGATCCCTAGAATAATGAGAAGAAAATTAGAGTGAGAGTGAGAATAAACTTCAAGTTCAATAAGAAATCAACTCCAACTTGGGACATAAATTCAAAATTGTGTATGTAATTATGTACGTAAATGTGTAATTTCTCAAAGGAATTTGCACAAATCTACCAAGCAAGAAACCTTGATAGAGAGTTTTTTGCACATCGGCTCCAGAGTGTGCCTGGTTTGTGGTTAATTGGAGGTTTATGGGAATGAGAAGTTAAAGATGCGTGGAGGAGATGATGGGAGGCAGAGGTAGCAGTGGGTGAGGAGGTTAAAGAGTGAAGGCAGGAACAGTGAGAGTGTAAGAGGGCTTGATAAGAGGAGGAGGGTCAAAGAGGAACGAGTAATAGAGGATGAAGAAAAAGGGATTAAGGGAGAAGGCTTTGGCTCCATTGAGCATCCATCAGAGCAGGAGGGGAGCTGGAGGGTTGTGGTGCAAAGAAGTGATGTGCGAGAGAGGGCTGGGTTGGGATTTGTGGGGGCGGGGGGGTGAGAAGAAGAAGACGAGGGACAGAGCTGTACATCCTGGACAGTCGGATGATGCATTGGTTTGACTCTGGAAGCATTTATCCATTTGTGACAATGCGCCACAGCTGAAGGTCAACACACCCAAAATGCTTTACAAACGCACAGATACACAATGCATGCTCAGCAGGGAGGGGAAAGGGAGGAAGCTTCCAAGTGTAATAGGCAGTCACTGGGGAGTGCGGGATGAAGCGCTGAAGAGAGGGGCTGTGCATGGAAGGAAATATCTGAATAAAGCATGAAACGGAGTGGAGGGACGAGAGGGAAGAGTGCTCCAGGCAAGGATGTGTGGTCACTGAGGGCTTGTGTTGTTAACACTGCTTATCATGGCTCCCTAAAATCACAGAGGCATTGTGATGTCAATAGACTTACAAATAATAAACCAGGCACTGTATAGTATATATGCAGAACATGGTATTCTTGACTGGAGTATCAAAGCTAATTAATACACCACGGATTTCCAAACGCTGTGAACACATGGATAATATCTTGTGTTGTGTCCAAAAACCACTCTCAAAACTGTATGCTGCAGATCTGATTAATTCACTGTGGACTTTGGAGGAGGGTAATGCTGTGTTTTTGTGCACTAATCATTGATTCTCACATGAGCAGCATGGTCATTAAAAAGAGCCCTGTAGGCACTAGTAAAATGCTTCTACTCTTTTGCATGTAGTCTATGCATTTTAGCTTAAAGTGAAGTTCAGTGAGTTCACAGCCTTTATCAATAAAATATGACATACAGCAAATTGATCCAGCAATGTCCCCTTTGCCATTAATGGGAAGTTCAGTTTATTACTATTTTAACATTATATAATTATTTAATAGACGAGAACTGTGATGAGATGTACTACAGTTACATGGAATGAAAACAAGAGCACCAGATACTATGAAAGAAAAATTAGCTGTTTCCTCCTGTTACCCTTACAAACTTGTCAAATACCACCATTTTGTCAGTGATCCAGGTATTAGATACCAATGCACAAAGGCAATAATAATAAAAATGAATTGTCCAATAATATCCCTGCATACCAACCCACTCACTCCAAAGTTGTTGACATTCAGCGCTTGGTCTGTGACTTCTGGCGTCAGACACCAACTGAAATGCTGTCCTTCCTTTTTGTAAGCCCTACAGCTCCCGAACCAGGAAGTGAAGCTGTATGTAAGAATGCTTTCGATGGTGCCCCTGTAGAAGGTGATGAGGTGTGGAGTGGGAAGACCTGCCTTTCTGAGCCACCGGAAGGGGTGGAGACACCCCTGGGCTTTTTTGATGACTGCTGTGGTGTTGATGGAGAAGGTCAGGTCGTCAGCAAGATGGACTTCCAGGAACTTGATGTTGCTGACCCTCTCCACAGCAGCACCAGGGATGTTTATTGGTGCGTGATGTTTGCCCGCCCTCCGGAAGTCAATCACCATCTCTTTCATTTTATCCACATTAAGGACAAAGTTGTGGGACTCGCACCATGCAGTGAGCTGCTCCACTTCCCTCCTGTAAGCAGACCCACCACTGTTGTGTCGTCAGCGTACTTTATGATGTGGTTGGTGCTGTGTCTAGCAGTACAGTCAAGGGTGAGGAGGCTGAACAACAGGGGGCTCAGGACACAGCCTTGAGGAGAGCCTGTGCTCACTGAGATGGTTCTAGATGTTTGACTGCCCACCCTGACTGCCTGCTGCCGCTGTGTCAGGAAGTTAAGGACCCAGTTGCAGGTGCCAGTGTCCACCTCTAGCAGCTTCAGCTTTTCCACCAGCTGTTGTGGAATGATTATGTTAAAGGCCGAGCTGAAGTCAATGAAGAGGATTCTGGCATAGGTGGTTTTCCTCTCTAGGAGAGACAGTGTGAGGTGGAGTGTGGTGGCGATGGTGTCCTCTGTGGATCGGGTGGTTCTGCATGCGAATTCTAGTTGGTCCAGGTTTGCAGGAAGACAGTTCTTAATGTGCTGCATGACTAGCCGCTCAAGACATTTCATTAGTATTGGTGTGAGGGCCACGGGGCGGAAGTCAGCGTACTGATGTAGTGTGTTTACTCTGAAAGAGACTGCATGCAAACAGTACATTTCCTCTTAAAATGGAAGTGTATTTTAGAATCAGACAATGCATGTATTGTAACAGGGAAGTCCGTGATCTATGGCACAACGAGGTAGGTAAATGTGTTGCGCATACACATGTTAAAGAATCACTGGCTCATTTATGAGCTGTTTGACCACCAGCTGAAAAGTACTTTGAGTCATACTCATGCAAGTCTATAGCACAACCATCATAACCTTGATTGTACTGATCAATTAGCTTGATGAGTACAATGTTATTATCATGATTGGGAATGATGGCCAAAACTATTACAAATTAGAAACAGTTTTCCTTCGTTTTCTTTAACTTCACTAGGCGTCAGCTTCAGCCTGGCTGGAGGATATTGCGTACATTCTGCCTGTGAAGTATGAAATGACTTCGTTTTAAAGAGGTGCTAATCATCTTTTTTAAATTTCATTCTAAGCCTCTGCTATTTTCTCCCCTTTTTTAAATCAATTTTTCCATTACGGTGTTGGCTCTCACACCAACTGTCTATAACTGTCTTGCCGGTGGAATAGACTGCTATGAATTGGACCCCATGGTGGTTTGCTGTGCCTCAATCTTCCTCTCTACTGGTATGGGACCAGGTGTGACCAGTGGAATTCACTTTGCTTCATTCCCATACATTCAATCATTCAAAAAGGTAATTTCAGGAACTGTGAAGAGTTCTTCATCTGCCATATGTGTGCATGTATGTGAGCGTGACATGACACCCAAAGCAGCCAGTAGCTCTCTCCCTCTTTGCTACTGGCTATAGAACGTCAGGTGTGACGACTGCTGTATTAAACCGGCCCGGCAGCCATCGCTTTTGCCCCCACCCCCAACCACTACTCAAAGATACACACACACACACACACACAGAAGAGTAATGAGCTGAGACCTATTAAAAATCAATTTTATAGCTTCTTTCCACGCTCTCTTTATGTTCCACTCTAACAGCAAAGCCATTGCCAAAATTGCCCAAAGCATGAGAGCGGAGGGGTGGGAGGCTTTGATGGACAGGCTGAGCTCACATTTACAGGTCAGGAGCAGTATGCACATGTGTGTGTGTGTCTCTGGATGCGTGTGTAGTTAGATGACTTATACAGCTTCATATAGATGTAACAAGGACTGTCTGTTGACTCAATGGCCATTCGCTTGAAAAGACATTTTTCCCCTACTTCCCATAGCGAGAGCTATTTCTGATGCCTTTACTGAGCTCACATTTATATCATTCATTCATATTCAAAAAAATTAGAACTAACACTATATTTGTTTGAATCGCAGTAATTCAAAAAAAAACCCATATCGCCATGAAACTGGTTGCCCCAGATTTTGCTCCCCATTTACTTCTATGAGGAGGGGTGGAAGATGTACCCGTTGACAATTCCAAATTGACCCCAACCCATGGTATTTTTCTGTTCCATAAAATCTGATAAGTTCATTTTCCAAAAAAAAAAAGATCTAGGCAATCTAGATGTGAGATTGCTACTATAGGGCATTAGACGTAAGAAATATGCATGGACTTCCCTGGATGAGTGCGACCTTTCCTATCTGGGGGTATGTGTGGTTGACTCACTGCCAGGCCACCGCTCTTGCTCCTCGCGACCAGTTTGCTCAGACCAGGCGAATCTGCTGGACACCCCTTGGACGTTGCTCCATCGGATCAATCGGCCAGCTTGTTCTTCTTCGTGGTTGTGCAGAGTAAATGTGTATTTAAATGGAAAATGCTTTCTCAGTCTCTTTTTGTCTTCAGGATGTCTTGCCTTCAGCGTCTTCAGCTCAAAGGCCCCTCCAGCTCTCCCTCCAGGTGCGACTAATAGTGGCTAATAAGTCAATACCACCAGCCCTCAAGTGTGACATCAGAGCTGACCCTGCCTCCTACCAACTGCCTGTATCACACTCACAAGACATTCACTAAACTACCAATAAAGCTATTATAACATAAGTAAATATAACCAGTCTTACTGTAAGTTATGATCACTTTATATCTAAATGTGAAGTTCACTTAAAATTTAGTTTACTTATTTCATTTACATATTTTTTCTAATTGTTGCAACTTAAAAATGACAGGAGGAACTTGTTCTTTCTAAGTAGTAGCAGCTTAAGTAAACCAAGTTAGTCCAACTTAACTCAACAGTATGTTAACAGGACACAACTTGCAAATATCCTAACTCCACCACAAGCAGAATCCTTTTTGTTAAATCAGACTAACTTGGTTTACTTAAGCTGCTAACACCTGGAAGGAATAAATTCATTTCATTTGTCAATTTTAAGTTGCAACAACTTCACAAAATTAAGTCAACCCAATTACATTTACAGTAGATTTTGGTGTCCGGTCTATACATTCACACTGACTCTGCTGCCTCAGTGGAGTGCCAGTTGTGTTTTTTATAAAGTCAGCAAACAGATGGACAGTACATTACAGAAAACGCCCCTGGTCTTTAAAGGTTAATGCTGTTTTTCTGCATTGATTGATTCTCACATGGAGAGCATGGCCATTAAAAAGAACCCTATAGGCACTACCAAGGTGAGTCTATACTTTTGTGTACAGTTTGTGGATTTCTGCATATAATTAGGTTCAGCTTAAATGTTATTTGTGATCAATAAAATCAATTAATCTTCCCTTTGCTGTTATAAAAGGGTTTATTGCCATGACAATATAGTCCACAAAAGCTATAGCAGACAATCTTCATTGACAACCCCTCCACACAACAAAAACAAGATTTAAATGAAATAAAATGTAACATTGGGAAACAAGAACTATAACAAAATGAGAGATAAAATCTAAAAGACAGAAAACACCCCTGCTGTAAAGCCCTGTAGCAGCAATTTGAATGGATGATAACAGACTGTACATTTCATTTTACTACGTTTAAACAGTATTGTTGTTGGTTTTCAAATAAAAAGTGACAGCCCCATTTTTTGTCGTAGTACTGTAGGTTAACATTCTGTATATGGAGTGCTATGAGGAGGTAATTATGTTAGAAAGAAACACAATTAGAATTAAAATATCCTCCAAATATCGGGGTTTGGCCAAAAATAAGGTCACACTGGAGGTCTGTGCCCCATATGCACGCCAGTTAATCTGCAGGGCAAAAAAAAACAGACATTCCCATTGAGGAAGTTAATCTTCGAAGAAAATAAAACTCAAGTGGCGAAAACATGTTTGTCTGGAAATCTTTGTTTCTGTGTATGTGTGTGTGTGTGTGTCCTTTCTCAACAGCTAACAGTTGCACAGTGTTTGTCTTTAACTCCCCAAGCTTTATCATCTCTCCTCTCTCTTCCTCATCTCTCTAATGTGCTTCAGCTGTGGGCTGATAATGGACGTACTCCCTAAACACAGTCACACACAGACACACACACACACACACTTAGAAGGACACAGTGCCAAGCTGGCGACAGTCACTTTCTCATTTTCAAACAGCAGAAAGCTAACTGAATATTACAGGCAGCCAACTAATAAAACACACCTTTAGGAGTTTTTTTTTCTTCTTCTTTTTTGATCTGTGGACGCAAAAGATGGAAGATGGGGGTGTATCTTAAATTGTACAGTTACACAGTGTTGTAATCAGAAACAGATCCTGGTTCTGTTACATTCTTTTTCTCTGAGGCCTTTGTTGTTTTGGATTATGAAGCACTGAAGGACAGTGTGACAGGCACGTGCTGGGCGGTAAGGGATTAGCACTGTATGGATGGATGGATGGATGGATGGATAATGCCACAGGGTTGTTCCTGTGCCTCTCATCCATTTCTTTCCCCCTCTTTCTGGAAACCAATCCCACTTCAGTAGGCTTAAGGATCCACTCATTCACACAAAGTCAAGCCCATACAACCCTGCTTCTAATAATAAACACGCCATGTCCACAAAGATGAGAGTTCCTCATGTTGGAGATTATTGAGTTAACCAGATAACAATAACACCATTTTCATGGTCCGAGATGTATCCCACAAGGCTCAGCACCACCCAGCCCATATCTGTGGACACACTTTGAAAAATTCTCTTTTCCTTTTGAAAAAAATTAATTTGGCGGTGCACCGTTGTATTGATCCACATTCTTCCTTTTTGTCTGACAAGCCATGATATCTAGTAACAGCTCAGCCCCAGGGGAGTCTTCTTGATTTCAGCTGAGTGAGACAGGGCCATGAACCAAACCTCTGCTGATCAGCTTGATGGATTTGGCCATCCATGTACGGTCAGCTTTCTTATCCCACTCAGTGGAATTTTTCTATCAGACTCATTCTCCTGTTCCAGGGCGATAAAATCACAATCAGCAATTGGAAGACACCATTTTAAACTATAAAGCTTATGTACTGTGTAGCTTTAGTTCATGAAAGCACCCTGGTAACATACCAACTTACAGTATTTCATCACAATTCTACTACCAAGTGGAGCGGCAATGGACATACAGTGGCTTTCAATTAGAGGTCATATCTACAAAAAATGAACCAAAACATCAAAAGTATTTGTATCAATGCAAAATGTAAAAGCTTGGATCCTAAAAACTGTGTTCATACCAGACATTTCCAGAGAAACAATTAACAACATCCAATGCCTGTGTTCAGTGCCAGCACATGAAGTGGTGTGCCCTGTATGCAGAGAGGCCTTGTAAAGGCCCAGTCATACCAGCGTTAAAAATGGTGACATATTGAAGCCAAATCAGGAGTGAAATCCAGAGTATAAATCACTAGATAAAAGAGCCAGGGTTTGTAAACAGATTTGAGACTGGAAATGGTACAAATATGTCTTCTGAATAAACTATGTGGACTTAATGACTCATTAACTGACAGTTCGCAAACTAGCTACCTCAGAGAGCTGTTGTGATCATGATCATGACTGACTACCTCTAGCGTGTTCCTATCCAGCTGGCTAGCATGCTAGCTGTTTGCTTTGCCAGCTACTTAAATTTATACTTGTGCGTCAGCTTTATGCAGAGCCTACGCCGTAGACTATACACATGGCCTACACCATTGTGAGCATTTATACCCATGCAGAGGTGCACCTCTGTTGTTCTGCAGTTACACCTCTAAAACACTAGTCAGCGGTGGGGTTTCTGTGAAGTGCTGTAAAGTTTAGTTGTTTCAAAACACACCTAAAACATTAAGCATGGCTTAACAGCGACAGTACCAATTCACAGACAAAACACTTGGCCGTTGCTGGAGACATTTTCCTACAAATACAACATGCTAATGTTATTAGCACAAGCTTATGGCATTTCACACTGTAGAAATTAGCCTAGTGGCTAGCAGAGACTTCTTCTACTCAAATGAAGCCAGGGACAACAGCAACATTTAATAAAGGTAACGTTACAAAATTTAGCTCCATTACAACTCACAAGAGTCATTGACAAAACAACTATCTTATACTAAACACGTTTTCCAAACAAATACAACATGTTAACAAATACAAACAAATATATCATGCTAACATTATTAGCACAAGCCTATGGTGCTTAACATTTTATAAATTAGCCTAGTGGCTAGCAGAGATTTCTTCTACTCATATGAAGCCAGGATAAATCACATATAAGACTTTAAATGCTATTTTATGGGGGCTATGTCTTCACAATTTATTGTTTGTTATCTGTGAAATAAAAGTAAATAAAAACTTTGTTTCCACAGAGGGAAATTGTTTTCATCTTACAAAAACAGACAGTAGGTCTGCGTGGCTGTGAGGTGTAGTTACATTTCTGGGGAGGTGCACGTCAGGCTACGCTGTGAATTTAGGCATTGGTTATGACGTAGGTTCGGCATCCATTCAACGCAGATATATAAATCTCAATTTACCCTGTTTGCTTCGTTGGCATCTTTTAGTGTTGCCTATTTTGCAAGGATGCAGGGATGAACTGGAATCAGTGGTGACAATCCTGTAACATGTGAGGTTGATTCTTTTCTGCTTTCTTTAAACCATCACCAGCATCTTTCCCTTGGTCAAGTGTTTTAATTGCCTAAGCATACCCTAACAATAGACTTATTCCCAGGTCATCAAATACAGAGGCACTGCCAAACCCTTTAGACGCCAACGGCATCCTTTGGTGTCTCTATGAAATAAGTGTAAACCAATACGTCGCAATATTTGACACCTAGAGCAACTTGACGTAGAATAAAGATGCAAAGAACAAGAAAGTCTGTGAAGGGCAGGAGGGAGGGGAGGTAGATGGGTCAAACAAAACCAGACTTTCACCCAGATGACCACAGTTTGTGTCCCATGTGAAAACAAAAGTCAGTGCTTATTCCATTACATATTTATTTTAACCCAAAACATGATGTTTTTTGTAGACTTCACCAAGTATGATGTACACCGTCCTCCTCCTCTTCATTCTCTGTGAAGTGCTGTCCAATCCAAACTCTTTGAAGCCACATGCAAATTCTTTTTTTCCCTTCAAATCCTACTCTTGAGATGACAAAAATATCTCAGTTCAAATGTCATCTTTCATCCCCGTCATGCTTTGTATTCAAAGAAGGAGATGGAGATGAAGAATTATGTTCTTAATATTTGATGCATTATTGAACTATTAGCAGGCTACTACAGATGGCTATAACAGACTCAATGCCCTCTCCCCTCAGCCCACTGAGCAGTGCTCGCAGATCAAACGCCGGAGTGTGTCTTTAACCGTGTCCTAGTGGGCGTGTGTATTGATTGTGGAGGAGGCATTAGTTCTCTGGTTATTAATAGCCTGAGGAGGGAAGCCTAATGGGAGCTCTACTTCCTCCAACTGGTTTATTCATAGCAGGATCATTACTACCATAATTGACCCTCTTCCTGCTTATCTGTCTGACGGACGGACCACTGGTGTGTGTGTGTGTGTGTGTGTGTGTGTGTGTGTGTGTGTGTGTGTGTCCTGTGTCTATGTACCTGTCTCTGGCTTTCCTTATCCATCTCTCTCTCTGTCTTTCTCTCTCTCTCTCTCTCTCTCTCTCTCTCTCTCTCTCTCTCTCTCACCCACCCACACACACTCACACACACACACACACACACACACACACACACACACACACACACACACACACACACACACACACACACACACACACACACACACATGCACACACACAAATGCACTAAACGTACACTACTACCTTTCCCTCTTGTGTATTCTACTGTATACAATGTACATTTTATTTTCTTGAGGCATTTTTGCTAGTAAATGTGTGTGTTTCTTGTGAGTGTGTGTTTTACTCTCTCCTTTCTCCATATGTGATCTGAGCTTCCTCTGCTCTTTTTTCCATATCCAATATTCTGACAAGAGGCTGCCCCGATCACCTCCCCCTCCCCCGACGGAAGTCCCTTGAGGCGACAAATTATTCATAAACTATTTCCTATCATTATAGACATGCTTTCAAAAAGCTTTTCCTTGTCCGCCATTTAGGCTGCATTAAGGGTGAGCACCGAGTGCATGCGTACACATGTGTGTATGCAGAGCATCTCAGCTGCCTGCGAGATGCGTCTTGGCTAACGCGCAGTCCTCCCCTCCGGCTTACTGTACATCTCGCAGTAGCTGTACACACAGAGCTGCATCTTTCTTCCTCTCGTAGCCCACTGCCCTACAGCTCCACACTTCTTCCTTAGCAGAAAAACTGCAGCAGCAAATTACCAAGAAGCTGTTTTAATAAGAAAAGAAGAACGTGACTAATTCCTCATCTGCACTCTTTTATTTTGTATTCCAATACTTTGCCTCAGTTCTTTTTTATCTTCGTATATCAGCAGATGAAACTGTTATTTTATCACTAATGAATATTCACTTCCATCTGCCCCATGCAGGTCCTCTCTGCCCACACATACAGGATCCTGTTGGAAAGCTCAATATCCAATAGCTTCCTGGCCTGAGGCACAGCTTGACATGAGTGTACTGTAGTAAACAGCTGTTTAACAATTCACAGTGCATGTGCTGATTTTAATATATATATATATATATATATATATATATATATATATATATTGTTGTTGTTGTTTGTTCTATGGGAGAAAAAAGTGGAAATCTGACAGCAGGAAAAAATGAAGTAAATATATTAAAAAACAGCGTTGGTCTGATGGGTCACATCATGATGAAAGTATGAACTGTGCATGTTTTTTGATGAGGATTGTGGCTCAAAGAGCAGTTTCTTTTTCAAAGAAATGTTTGTGATACTGAGCTTGAGGGTTCATTCTTGACATTAGAAATAAAAGGTTTAACTGGAATCACGCAACCTAGTATGGAATTTATTTATATTGAATAGCTGATTGCAAAACACCTACATGAATGTGATTATAATGTATTGCCAAATAAAAATTTGAGATACTGCCCTTGATCATGTTGCAAAATCAGATCCTCTTGACTGGTTTGCAAGAGTTTTAAAGCACCTATAAACCAGCTGGCAGTTTACATTCTTAGTTATTACTGAGGGTTTAAACTGATCTGCCTCATCAGGACTGTGTGGGTGCAATCTAGAACACTTTGGCTATTGGCCCGATGACAATTTTGAATTGAATGAACTGAATATACCCTATTTCAAACATAAAAAGTAAACAAAAATAATTTGAATGAACATATAACAGACCTTAAATAAGCAACATAAATGAATGTTTCATGTCCGAAAAGCAGTAGGAAGAAGCAAACTGCTTTCCTAGTCCTACCCCTGTTCTATTCTAATCTGTCAATACTCAGTCAGTCTCACTAACCAAACCTGCGCCCCAGTATCTATCCCCATAACTAAACTAATCTGTACGTGCTCTTCATATATAATTATCAAAACGATCCGAAGAAGAAGAAGTTGAAAAGAAAAACAACAGAGGGAAACCATTAACAACAATGTCACCATCAGTATACTTTACATTCCCCTTCCTCATTTCCATACAAGTGACAAACTAATATGCATGTACTTTTAAGATTCATTCTTTTATACGTTGCCAGGAAGTAGATTATTCTTCGCTTTGTTCACTACTGTGCATGACAAGCCCCTGAGGGCTACAGCCAGTATTTCAGGAGATCAAGTGTATACAGCAGATTCCACGCCAAGACTTCCTTTTCCATACACCTGTCATTTAGGCTAATCCCTAAAAAGAGATATTTGCATATGAATGCAGATTTCAAAAGCAAAGCTAAATCATCGTTTGACGGTAGCCAATGGATTTCAAAATTGCATTTTAGCCAGTACGCTTTTGATATGGACTGTTTTTACCTGCTGCTCAAACGTGACAAGTCAATACTACTCGGACCACGAACTGAAACTAGAATACTTCCGACACCAGAAATTCCATTGACTACATTCCCTGCATACATATGCAGATGTCTGTTTAGGGAGATAAGTGTGGGTGTGGCTTGGTGCTGACAACATAAGCAAGTAACATCACATTTTGATTCAAATGTGGCTAAACTGTGAGTAGTGCAGGGAAACATGTGACATCACCTCTTTTTAAACTGAGCCTGAAACACTTCTAAATAGATAAATAACCAAGACTATTCAAACTTTGGTAGAAAATATTGTATTTCAGTAGGCTGCCTGTCACTCTTAGTAGGAAGCTAACTTTTAGCTAGCTCATAAGTGTCAATGACTGTCAAATATTTTGGAACACTGTGCAGGCATTTGGTCAATGAGAATATATATAAAAAAAACTGTTGATACTTTATTCAGAACCATGAATTCTGAAGATGAAATGCTGATAGTAGAACATTATAAAAAAAAAAAAAAGTAAAGTCACATTTTAACTGTTTTGAAAACTGTTTTTGGTATTTGAAAACAATTGATTTAACAAAATGATGCATGTTGCAGCCATAACAGTCTTTCATGTGTGATCATGAAGTGTTTCCACCCCTTTCACGCTACAGTTATAGATCCTTCCTGTAAGGAACAAGGAAGATGGGTTTTTGTTGCTTTGCTGCACTGAGAACTCTTTGTTCAGCAGTGTTTGTCCTCCCTCACCGCTTTATGTAATGGATGAACACTTACACACACTGGCTGGAAAAAGGAGGAAACAGGATTTGTTTTTGCATGTTTTCAGCCAGGAGTTCCCCACAGAGCCCCTCCTGATCTGGATTTAAGAGTATGTAAACACACACACTGAAAGATCCATAAACACTGAGACAACCCTACGCATGTGAATGCATCCGTGTGCACAGATGCACAGGTGGGCAGACACCCACGCAGACACACAGATGTTCATACTCAAAAAAAAATAAATACACACACATACAGAATATGCACCTCTTCCTTCCCACTGAGTCAACAAGTCGGTGGTGACTTTGGTGTTGATGAAAAAACAGTCAATTTCCCCTCCAGCTTCCACTCAGGATGTGACAGCGATTGACCGTTTTCCTGTGGACACATAAAGACAATGTCAGCATGAGTAGCCATTAACCTCCGAGCCACATTCATAAAAAACACAGCAGCTCTGCTTCCACAACATGTTTATCTAACACAAGTTACAGGATGGATTTTACTGCAAACACAAGTCATGCCTCCTGCACCACTTCCCCTCTTCAAGTTGAGTAAACAAATGATGCAGTGGGGTTACAAAGTTCTTAGTCTGATGATTTTTGCATTTTTGGATTTGTTTTGATCGCATCAACTATTTTAACGTCCATTCACAATTTGAATACCCTGACTGAAATACTAATTCCATCTTCCATGATTCATGTTGTATAACTGAAATAAACGGAGGCACTTTTGCAAATATAACAACAAATGTTAGACAAAACACTGCTCACAAAAGTCAGACCAAACAGGTGTTTGAAGGCCGGGGTGTGCTGCAAACAAATTAGATTGTACAGTGTGCAGGGGTGTGACTCATCAGCAGTGGAAAGGTGACAAAGATGCAAACCCCCCAGGGGATCTGCGGGAACTCCACACCCTGTAAAGATTTTTTTTTTTAAAACATCAGCTTTAAAATGTGGATCTACCCTCAGCTGTCCTGCTACAAAAGTAATATAAGGGGGGTATCAGTTCAAGGCACTTCAGAAACGATTAACAGTCAAGACTGCAGAGCAGGTCCAAAAGCTGTATTAAAGTACATTGCATCCACTATACAAACAATACAAAAACACAACAAGCCCCATAAACAAATCAAATGGCTTGTGTTATATTTTGATGCATTTACTCACACAATGACTTTTGTCATTATGGCATAACTATACAAACAAAATGTCTTGTATGTGTTTAACCTCCTGAAACCCAAACCTTTGCTTGGTATGCATTGTTAATTTCTCCTAGCTATTTGGGATCAGTAGGACCCGATAAGTATAAAATACTAAACGTTTTCAATAATAATAATATCCCAATGTCCTCAAATGAGTACTTCCTATTTAACAGCGTTTTAGCTTGTCACTGTCACTAAAAATAGTCAAATTTGTTCCACCATAAAATGTGATCAGCTTTTGGACCTTGTCTTCTTCTGTGTCAGGATCAGCTGCACACTGACTTGGCAGAGATGGCTGCCATCTTGTTTTTACATGGATTAGTGCATTTTGCTCTTACTACCACTAGATGGGACAAAAAAGTGTCCACGAATGAGGACAACAGGTTTAAGTTCAGTAGAATGAAGTATAAGGTGCAGGAAACCAAAAATGTGATGTTCGAATAGGAGGACACAGGGTCTCATAGGGTTAATGAATATTTTTATTTTTATTTTGCAACAATTACAAGACAGGGTCTAGATATGGTTATTACATTATCCGTCACATGGCATTTTTAATCCAGTGTCTGTTCTTTTAAGTAAGCCCCCTTTCTTCAGCACACAGGCCTAATTAGGCTGCTATAACATGGCTCTGTTTAACTAAATCATCAGTAACATCGGTCCATTTCAGCTAGGGCCATGTTTACACAAAAACGATCCACTGAAAACAGAATCGTTTCTCATTTTTGTTTTGAAAAAAGTTCAGCGTTTAGACGACAACGTTTTGATAACAATCGCTGTGCACACGGATCCGCACAAATGACCAAAAACGTTGCAGTATACATGCCAGGCCAGTAGTTGGCGGTGTGATGCTTACGCTTCCTTCTACAGAGCAGTGATGTGTAAACAAACAAAATGGCAACTGCACGAACGTTTGTCTGGACAGATGACGAGGTGGAGTTGCTACAGTAAATCTACACTATGATGGGGAAGTGTTGATAAATTCAATAGGGTGAGCAGCACAAGCAGAACTCGGGAGTCCGCCATTGTTGTTGTGATGGTCGACTTTCTCGTGCATGCCTAGTGACTGGAACCATAATGCACATGTGCGAAAAGTCTCCATTTTCAGAGGAACTGCGTATTGCAGGTTCTCATGACAAATGAGATGGTACCGTTTCCAAATAATTGCACTCTGGAACCCGTTTTCAAAACATTGCATTTTTGGGCACCCAAAACGCTGCTGTCATGTAAACAATCGGCCAAAACGCAACTACCGTTTACGGTTGAAATCTCTGTCGTATAAACGGGACCTAAATGTCTCATGAATCTCCAAAACAGCAGGCTGATAGTGAATTTATGATAGCTGCCACACTGGCTAAGGAACTCACCTTTGTTGACTCAGCAATCGCTGGCAAAATGGTAACATTAGTAATGCTAAATGAGTAGCCCCAGAGCAATAATATCAGTAACGTTATGCAAGTGGAATTTGAAATGATACGTACGCTAGCTAACATTGGACTCCATGGAAATAATGTAAGCACTTAACGTTACATCCAAATTGTGCATTTGTTAAATCAAAACAACTCAACCTCATCAGGCTAATTAACAATCTCCAGCTTGACACTTCATCATTAGCCTATTAATGTTATCATAGCGCTACTGTAAGAAATGCTTACCTTAAGGCATGTGAGCAGTCAAAAACTGACCTCATTTCATTCTCTGTGACTCTGTCCTTGCAGATCTGTGACATCTGATGAAACTGTGTTGGGAAAAGTGTCCCTAATGCTCATGATGGGCAGCACGGTGATGCAGTGATTAGTACTGTCATCTCACAGCAAGAGGGTTCCAGGTTCAAGTCCACCAGCTGGCTGCAGCCCTTCTGTGTGGAGTTTGCATGCTCTCTCTGTGTCAGTGTAGATTTTCTCCACATTCCCTGCAAGCTAATTGGTGACTCTAAATTCTCCGTAGCTGTGAATGTGAGCATGAATGGTTGTCTATGTCTATGTGTCAGCCCTGTGATAGTCTGGCGACCTGTCCAGGGTGTACTCGCCCAATGTCAGCTGGGATAGGCCCCAGCACATCTGTGACCCTGAACCAGGATTAGTGGTGACAGAAAATGAGTGAATGAATGCTCATGATGGTCAGTAAACAGCAAAAAAAGAAAACAATCTGTAACAACACACCTGTTTACAAGCTATGCATAATTAAGGGTGTGGCCACTTTGAGTGACAGGCTGGCTGCGGGGAATCACCAAAGTCTATGAGTCAGATCCACCTCCTGCTCCTCCACAGCTCCACCCTCTCATTCCCATATGGTCACCAAGATGCCAACGGCCAAAATGCCAAACTTGAGGCTTCAAAACATGAGTCCACAAACTAATTACTGATGTCATGGTGGCTACATACGACATTTTTACGCAGTCTATGGTACTGACCCCTTTAAAGGATTTGTAATGTAAAGATCTGGTGGAATGATGGCGTCCTGAGCAGAGAATGAAGTCACACTCCCTCCGGGTGCGTTGTGATCTGAACTTCTGTTCTTTGTTGTGGTAGATGGTCCAGCTGTGTGTGCATTTTAGTGCATGTGATTCCTTGTGTGTGTGCCCTACTGACTGACTGGTTTGTTTACATGTTGCCTTTTACTGCCATTTAGATGTCCTTGTAGGCACTAAAGGAAGTGTCCTTATCTTCAGTGTAGTCTTCTAGCACGCTACCCCCATTTTGAAAGCTGGTCAAATAGCGTCCATTTAACAACTGCTTCACCTCATCAGCCCTTTACAGGGTCATGTGTGCAACCTCACACCTCAAGCCATAGCTTTGGATGCACTTATGTCATTTCGAGCAGGTGCACCATTGCCATGTGAAGCACGAGGCAAGCTTCAACCTTTATGTACTCCTCTGCCTCCCTTTTCCATTTCCAACACCCTGCTCCCCCTTCTCACACCTGAAGCTGTAAGTTCAGTAGGCAGAACATGAGGAGGGAGGAGCTGTGAAGAAACTGGGGGTGCTAAAATTTACAGCTAGTGCAGAGTAGTGGAAGATAGGGAGAGAGGGTTGGAAGTGTGTTTTTGTCTGTCGGGGGGGGGGGGTTGGGGGGGGAAGGACACACAGTGTGAAAGCATGGAGCAGAGCTATTTTTATCTTGCTCAGTCAGCCTGATAGGGCAGGTCTATATATAGTGAGTCAGAGGCAGCTCGGGTAACTGTGTGTGTGTGTGTGTGTGTGTGTGTGTGTGTATGAGCATGTGTGCGTGTGTGTGTGTGCGTGTATGTGCATGGATGGAGAAGCCATTCAGGGTAAGCGTGACGCTGTGCCTCACCAGCTGTAACCAGGATACCCCCAAACTACACACACACACACACACACACACACACACACACACACACACACACACAAGTGATGTTCATGTTGCTGGGGGCCAGATAATCTTGTTTAATCCATTCACTCAACACACTGAGGCACACACCAGTCTCATGTTACCTTTTCTGAACCTGAAAGAATGCAGTACACAAAATCCAAGTGTTAAAACTGAACAGATGAATCAACTAACTGCCCAGAAAGGCAACGTCAAAGTATCTTAACATTTAAGGGAAAAATTCAAATATAACCTCATAAAACTTTCTCCACTCGTCCATTTGTTCCTCTTCTGCTACAATCATCAGTGGACGTTTTCTGTCCGCTTAACTAGATGGAAATTTAAGCTGGTTCCTTAGATCTGCTAATAAACGTGTTTGTGAGGTCTATTGCTGGTTTTATAGCAATGACACAATTGGCAGGTGTCTGTGATTGTGTGCGCATCCACATACAAATAGCAGTGGGGGTTAGCCATGGGGCAGCTGCCGGTGTGGTCATTTGTTGTTTCAGGTGTTTTGACGGACAGACGGTGAGAGCATCAAGAAACAGCTGAGCATTTGTCTGGGCACATCAAAGCCAGCTCATACTGTATTAGCTCAGCTGCAATTGTAGTCTCTCTCTCTCATACTTAAGCACGCACTGACACACACACGCCACAAAGCAGATCAAGGACTAAACAGTAAAATATAGAGCACTTCAGTCACCGTTTTGTCATCACTTTTTTGGTGCTCTGATGTCATTGTCAAGGGAGTAAAATGTCCTCTTAAAAGCTTCTCTTAATACAAATGTGTTTTTCAAACGTTCATTGGATATGTCACCAATATGAGCTGAAGCAACTGGAGCCAATACTAACACTGGTTAAAATCATATGTTTGTCATTCCTTCAGTCCTTTTGATCACACAAGATTAATTATTGTAAAATATTCTAAACAATGTGACAGTTTCTTTCATCCCAGACTAACAGATGGCAAGGCAAATTTCAGACACTGTATACAAAGACAATGGAAAGATGGGAGTGGTTATGAATCCCCTTTATACACACTCGTCCATACCCATTGAATGCACAGTTGCCCACGTACAGTTTGTGTTTGGGATACAGGTCATAGAAAATTGCAGATTAAATAGTCAACTGAACCCACTGAGAAGAGCAATGTATTCAGACAGAGTTTTTGTGAATTTGATAGTACGATTGCAGCCACAGCGATCGGTCGCATTTTAGCCATTTTTCTGTTGTTATAGCGCCACCCAGTTGCCAATTAGAGTTAAATTTCTCCAGTCACCTTGAGGCGTCCTGTTCTACATATGTACCAAGTTTAGTAAAAATCGATATGGCGTTATGAAGTTATATCCTTATGAAGTTAGCTCTCTAGCGCCCCCATTTTGTTTGATGGGGTCAATAATGGAGGGGTCCCCTCAGATTATGTGTGGTCATATGCCTACAAAGTTGCGTGGTGATCGGTGAAACTCTTGAGATGTTATACACCTTTATGTGATGAGCCACGCCCTCTGCAATATTCATTGCCTTATAGACGTTCAGTTTTAGTAAGTTTTCCAACTTTTGCCAAGAGGGAACTTTAGATATTGGTCCCTAGATTATGTTCACTGAGTTTCATGCAGATCGGTCAAACTTCCTAGGAAGAGATCCATTTTAAGTGTTGTTTCAAAAAATTCAAAATGGCGGAAAATCTATATAACCGGAAGTTATGGGTTCTTGAGGCAAATTTGTTCCGCATGAGGAGAGGCATCTCTGTGCACAGTTTCATGTCTCTACGACATACGGGGCATGAGATATGCCCATTCAAAGTTTGCAATTTCAATTGGTTGCTATAGCGCCCCCCTTTGGCCAATTGATGTAATATTGCTTCATTCGCATCCTCCCATGACCCTCTACCACTGTGCCAAATTTCACATGGATTGACCAAGTCAGTGAGGAGAAAAACGTGGAACAGACACACAGACAGAGTTTTCATCATTATATAGTAAGATATTTTCTCATTTGAACTCTTGACAATGTCTGAAGAATCAGGTTTCCTGCATTGTATGAAGTTTCTCTGTCATAAATGTAGCACACAACAGGGGATTGTGTCAGAAGCGTTTCACCTACTGGAAATACTCTGTCTGGCTAAGGCTAGGGGTGGTACCTAGGCAGAGCGCTCAATTGGCAGGACATGACAAATTACCAAATTACTACAGGACAGTAGTAATTTGGTCATAAACAACAGAGTCACCTGCAGCTTCTTTCATTTGTTTGGCAATTTCAGCTTTGGTATCGTGCAGCTTCATCATAAAAACGTCATCAACACGCCCACTCGCACTCACCGCCAAATGGGCTCAATCAACCATTACACGGACTCTGTACTGGAGAGCTGGCAGGATAAAGTCCATTCAGTGTCTGATCCAAATGATTCAGACATTTGGGTTTTCACATACAGCTCCCGTGAGTAATATGTAGATCATTTCAGGTTTGCAGTGCATGTTTGAAAGGGGCTTTAGGAACAAAAGGGAAATAACAGAAAGAACTGGTTCCTGATGAGCTCTGAGATCAGTCAGAGGCTGAGCGGCCACACAAATAGCACAGGCACACTTCACAAGCACATGACCAGTGCATACTTTGGTAGCTATCATACAGATAACATTTGTATAGTGTGTACATTGGCTGTTTGGAGCAAATAAACACAGACTATGCAAACAGTCAAGCTGTAAACTCAATGGGGATGAGAAGAATTCCATCTGAAAACACCTTTACAGGTATTATTCTAAATTTTGCATTGCTAACATCAGTGTTTGCTAGCTAGTAGTCTTCTTTACTATATTTTGCAGATGTCATGCTATGCTTCTTTGCACACTAGCATACCATCACCAAATGATCACAGGAAAAGCATGATACGGTCAGCAGGAAGCACCGTGTGGTGTCGTGGCACCCCCATGCTTGAACACATGTGCAAATAAAGCTAGGACCAACATAACACATAGTGGTCAAAAAGGCCACCTTGAGGTGCGTAATAATCACCCAGTGCCATCCAGCCAACAGCAGAAGCCTATCATGTCTGGTGGAGAACTGCAAAAACCTTTTGAATGCCTTCATGGTGGCCTGTTAGTCCATTTGTCCAACACTGACATTTTAACAACTACTGGCAAGATTTCCAGTCAATTTTGGTATGGATATTGCAGCCCAATCAGGTTACACAGGTAGTCCAGCTCCTCCAGGATGGCACATCCATTGGTGCAGTTGCAAGAAGGTATGCTGTGTCTCTCAGCACAGTCCAAAGAGCATGGAGGAGACACCAGGAAACCGGACATTACACAAGGAGAGCTGGACTGGGCTGTAGAAGGGCATTAACCCAGCATGCTGAGCACATGTGACAGGTGTGAAAGAGTCTAGAGACGCCATGGTGAACGTTATGCTGTCTGTAACATCATCCAGCATGACCGGTTTGGCAGTGGGAGGCATATCCTTGGAGGGTCACACAGACCTCTGTGTCATAGCCAGTGGTACCCTGACTGCTGTTAGGAGGAAATCCTCAGAGCGATTGTCAGACCTTACGCTGGTACAGTGGGCCCTGGGTTCCTCCTGGTGCCAGAAAATGCCTTATGTGGCCAGAGTTTGTAGGCAGTTCCTGGATGACGAAGGCATTGGTGCCATTGACTGGCCTTCTCGTTCGCCTGACCTAAATCCAACTGAGCTTTGGGATGTTATGTTTTAGTGCATCCGACGCTGCCAAGTACTGCCACAGACTGTCTAGGAGCTCACTGATGCCCTGATCCAGGTCTGGCCAGAGATCCCCCAGGACACCATTCGCCGACTCATCAGGAGCATGCCCAGACATTGTCGGGAGTGCAGACAGGCACGCAGGGGCCATACAAACTACTGAGTGACATTATGCATTGCCATGATAAAATTCATGCAAGTTGGATCAGTCTGCAATTTCAATTGCCTGGTGTCCTCTATTGCCATCATCAGATTTAAAAATTCCATTTGCACACAAGAATGATCACAGTGTAATGTGCACTGTTACTAAGTGTTCCCCAGAGGACAAACTGTTTGAACTTGGACAAATATTTAACCTTTAAGTCAAAGTCACTAAGTACTTCCTAGTTTTCAAGGAGATTAGGTAAGACTCTAGTAGTCAAGAACAGGTCAATCTTTAGTGTGTTTGTTCCCACGACACATATTGTGGAGTGTATTAAACAGCCTCTAGGGGCTTTAGACTAGGATGTGGGCCGTATATAAGCACAAAAGTTAACAGACAGCCGCGTATTAGGGTTGTTTGCAAGTTATTTGAGACAAATGAAAAGTCACCATGTCAAGGTCTCCATTAGACTTTACATGATTTAGATAGGTGACATAAACGGCACTCTCTGTGGAAACAGAATACTTGCAAGTCGTTTAATGTCAGCCTCTGTGCCTGTTTTAAGATACACACTTTCCACTCTAGGTTGAGACTGGAGCATTAATCATTCAGCAGATGGCCACAGTGTGTGTTTGTGTGTGTGTGTGTGTGTGTGTGTGTGTGCGTGCGTGCGTGCGTGCGTGCGTGTGTGCGTGCGTGCATGTTGTCTGTGTGAGCAGCAAAGAAAATGCCATAGCTGAATATCAAATAACAGTCCTCTTGACCCTGGCCTTTTTACATGAGCTCCAAAGGTCTCATCCTTTTGCATTATCACACCCCTTATTACTTATTCATCACCAGGAGTCAGACTGTGAATGTTTGCCTGCATGTGTGAGTGCTTGTGTGTGTCTGTGCGTATGACTGTGTCCACATAAATACATTTTGTGTATATATAGAGCATAAGTTGAAGCAGACACCAACCATTTTAAGCGAACTGGGCTTTGACCACACAAACACAGTCCACACTGAAATTGTATTTGTTACAAAATTTAAGTTACATTCATGAAGTTGCAGCAGGCTGCCAACTTACTTTTTAGAGTCAAAGCATTCCATCGTGTTACCCTACCTAGAAATAATCCAAATCAACTCAACACAATGAGGTATACACATTTCACATTTGAGGAAAGATGTCAAAGTAGTCATTAGTATCAGTAGACAGATACTCTGAGTTGAGGTATCAGGATCTGCATTGCGAGTGGGATTGCTATGCTAGCAGTCTGTGAGGATGTAGTCACAGTAATGCTTTTAGCTAAATGCTAAAGCTAACATGCTAACATGCTCACAATGACAATGGTAAGATGCTGATCTTTGGCAGGTATGTCACTGTGTTCAATATCTATTGTTTATTTATTACATGTCTTTGTTGAATACTTAATTCTGATTGGTCAATAATGGCACTCTACAGTCTGTTATTTCTGAGAAGCAGACTGTTATTGTGAGTGATTTTATTGCTACAGGCGTAGTTCCAATCATAGATGCTTAGTGGAAGCAATAAAAAAAAAAAAAAATCAATTATTATTTTTAAAGGAGCCACGTGTAGGATAGGATTCAGTGGCTTCTAGCAGTAAGGATTGCAGACTGCAACCAGCTGAAACTGCTCCCATGTGCCAAGCGTGAACTCCCGGTTAGGATGTAATGTGTGCTTACCTTTTTTCTGATCCAAAACGTTAAGGATGTTTTTACCAGGAGCTTTAGAGTCCACAAGGAATGAGTCCTGAAAATCAGAAATGAGTTAGCATTTTACCACTCCTGGTTCCAAAGTCAGTGTTTTTTTTAATGTGTTAGATGCCTGACACAAGGTCTGTGGTTAACACAGGCTTAAGAGACTTCCATAACATAAAATGTGACATGAAATACATCAGTAAATACCCCACTCATGAACTTTGAAGCTTCTATGTGTCTTGAAAAAGACAGTTGCTAATAAGTGGCTAAATGAGACTACAGAATGTCATCACGCTGAACTGCGCCAAACACAACTCTACAGTCTAGTTATGGTGGTGACGTTCAGTCATGCAACCGTAGTATAGTTTGTTTTTAGTCTAACGTTAGCTTTTTAACTTCTGCATTATGGCTTCAATAATCACAAAAATGGTGTTCATTTGTTAAGATTGCCTTACTGAACAAAGTGTGTAAGAAGTATAAACATTTGTTCATCACACAGTTTATTTTCTGCAATAATCCAAAATCCAGTGGGAAAATTCCATAGGGTTTTAGAGGAGGGAACCAGTGTGATGCTAACTTCCATGTCAGCCTATAGAAAAACTTCATCCCTGGAGATCCATGGAGCTTATCCACAGAGGTCTCTGACTCACCAAAACAAATGGACCAGGTGATTAAAACTGTTTTTTCCAACACTGCTCGTCACAGGGGTGCTGCTAATAGTGGCTGATGCGAAAACACGAATGGCCCTATTTAGAGACAGTGTTTGGTAAGTCTGTTCTGTGCTACTATTGAAACATGACGGTGCACCATGTTGGACTCCGTGGACAACAATCTGCTTTCTATGTAAACATATATGACTCATTCTAAGGTAACTAAAACGCAAAAATTCTTCTTTTTTTTTTTTTTTAATTAACTTTATTGTCCCACAAGTGGGAAATTTGTCATGGGCTTTTTCACCCCTGCTGCAGCCATAAAACACACTGGTAACACAACATAAAAACAGGAAATAGATAAATAGTGCAACATTGTTAGATAAATAAATAGTGCAGCAGGCAATAAATAGTACAACAGAGTAATAAATAGGAAATTAAAAGATTAAAGAAACGTTATAACAGCATACAACAATTTAAAACAGCAGCCATAAGGTGCAGTAGTGCTTGCATCTTGGCTTTATCTGCCACTGTTAACAAATTTAATAGAAGATTTTACAGATTTTACAGGATTTACAGATGATTATACACTAAAGAAAACATACTTGTTTTGTTATATTCAGTTTCTACCAAGATACCCCCTAAATCTTACACACTGGACCTTTCAATCAATATTTTGTGTGCAATTTTTGTTTTTGTTTGGTAAGTAGCCCTTTAATCAGCAAGATAATGCACAGCAAATGAGGCATCATTGCAAAAAGAAACCCTTCAGGAGGATTCAAGACCCTTGCTGTACAGTGCTCAGCACATTAGTATGTTAACATTTATTAATTAGCCTACAAAGTACATGTTAGGCTGATGGTAATATCATTAGTTTTGCATCAACCAATCTGGACAAACTCAAATTTTGGGTTAAAAGGAAAGTCAAACTATTGGATGGGTTGCCATGAAAGTAAGAGATTTCCCCATTCACTTAGATGGCAACACATCTAATAGATTGAGATATTTTAGTCAAAGCCACAAATGTTGATGTCATTGTGGCTCTGCAGGGTAAAAGTCAGAGAAACAGCAGTTATTACAGTTCATCCTGAGGGGAACAAGAACTTCTGAACCAAATGTCATTGTAATCCATACAGTAGTTGTTGAGTCTGGACCAAACTGGTGAACCAACCAAGTGATCAACATCGGTATCCCCAGAGCCATGGGCCAAAAATGAGTTAGTGGATGCAAGAATTAAAGCAGTTTATACACCCATATCAACTGTAACATGCACAACATTTTACACAGGTTTTCAATGTTGATACAGGCAGCTGCATCAACATATAAAGTGTTTGCTGTGTGAGGTAATGTAATGTACTTTACACAGCAACAAGCTAACTTGGATGATCTGCTAATTGAAAGGGTTTGACAGCTTTCTCAGAGTCTGGAGTCTAATGCCGCACCAGAAAGCACTTTAAGACAATCTTACTAGCTGGAAAACACAGTTCCATCCAGCCCCTATTGCGGGCTATATAACTCAAACCCAGTGAAAACCAAGTTAATGTCACAGTTTTACCGCTGCTAAATAAACCAGCACTAAAGTATCTCTTCCCCAACTCAGCGAATTTCTGTGAGTCATGATATCATATTCTGCGGGCCTCCTTAACCATAACATCTGGCTGAATTCAGATCATCCTAGCGTAAAGCAGAAACGCTACGGGCAGCCGATCTGCTGTTTCTTCTGCATTGTGTTCTGCATGTGATAGGGTGCCTTCCAGCTCAGTGGCCAAAGAGATAAGCTCCGCTCACACACGTGAACATGCACACACACACACTCGTGTGTGGACACAGGCTTGTTCAGAGACATAGAAAGAGGCAGAGAAATACATCTGTGCAAGGTAGATAAGACCACTGCTGAACAAGAGCCACTCGCACACACACTCCCCCCGTTTCTCTCGCTTTTCACTTTCAAACACACATTGCCCGCCCTGTCATGCCCTGCGCACTCCCAGTGAAACTTCCACCTGCATCAATCTCAGTTTTCTTTAATGTTCAGAGGAGGACTCGCGTTGAAAGGACGTTGCATTTCCCATATTTGCTTTGTTACTGATCTTTTTGAAGGTTGGATCAATGTGAACGCGGATGAGACCACATAAGAATATGTTTGAATTATGTGTAAATTACATTAGAAATTCAGCATTTCATCATTCATGACAGCACATTTGTGTTTGATCTTTTTCTTTTTCATTTGGGCCAAGTTCCCTTCATTCCACAGAATTTCTGATGATGTGACACTTCCTCCCCGAGCTTTTTAAAACTCCCCTGTGGCACTGCACATTTAGCCATCCATTTTATGTGGCATGCCCATGTATTTACCACACAACTGGCATGGGTACCCTCCCCAACACGCAATGCAGGCACTTCCAGTAATTGGCCCGGAGAATCCCCTGAGTGTGCATGCAAGCAGCTCCTTAACATGAGGAGTTTGGCATACATTCACTCACGCGTTGGAGTTTCCCTATTTCTCTGCATGCACAGAAAAAACATACACAAATACACACACACACACACATACACATTCAGGCATTAGCAAAAATGTGCTTATACTAATTAAGTTTGCATTAACATGCAGTGCAAGCAACACAAACATGCATGCCACATTTTCCTCCACCATGCCCACAACTTTCTGTATTTTTAGAAGCACCAAAAACAGAAGAGAACACAGTGTGCAGGAGCAGCCCCCCTCTTTCTGGATATTAAAAATATTTGCACGTCAAATAGAATGATGAAAGTAGAATTCCTGCTGTTTTTCATCAAAGTACACGAGACACCAGTGTGAAAAGATTTTTTTTATTTTTTTATTTTTTTCCCTTTTCACAAGGCCCTGTTCCCAAACATCAGCAGTGTCCTTTGGGTCTGCTTAATTATTAATTTCAGTCCAATGTTTCAATTTATTTGAAAATGATCAGCCAGGTTACAGTATATAAATAGCACAAGCTTGATTTCAATTTATTATTGTTTCATAGGATTAGATCTGTTTTTTATTGCTCTGCCTGTGAAGTTAGGGTCGATGAAAAGCCGAGAAAAATCTTGAAAAATCAAGAAAAGTTAAAACAGGTTTGCATCATTATGTCTCTCTGTTAAGATGGAGGAAGACAGGTACAATAGTTCTGCCGGAAATTATATTTTAATAACTTTGGCTAGAAAAAATAGTTAAAAAAATAAAAATAATAAAAAAATCTCTGGAGAAACATATAAATCATCTGCCTGGTTAGGATGGGAATGTAACTAAGAAGCGAAATTTTAAATACCACATTAATCCTGAGAGCAAAGATGAAACAGAAAAAGCTTAAAGTCTTTATTTTATATCAGACTGAGCAAAAAGGTGTAAACTGTTTCACTGTGACTTAGAAATCAGCTCTATAGACATTAAATGGATGGAACTGTGCACTTATTCTTTTAGGGGTGTTGTAATTCCCGACCCTGAAATCATTTCATAGTCAAACTTTTGCAGATGTTGCAGCATGAAACCTAAAATGTCAGATTTGTTCAGCTTTGTTGTTTTAAGTGTAGGTCTATTTCTGTGTATTCACATTGAGAGCAACAAAAACTGGAGTCAAATACCATGTGCACACTTACCTGACTATTAAAGCTGATTCTGATTAAAGAAGCTTCTTCAGTTCTAAATGACTGGTACGAAGTTGCAGGCTATAAACCCTGTGTGGTTGATAATTGGTATTTGCTATCTTTAAGTATTGATTGCAATAAACTAGGAGACTACTACACAATTGTACCTCTGTCGTCTAAGACTGAAACTGGTCTGCAGCCCATTGCAATGCATTTTACAAGGGAGTTAGTCAGTCACAGGTAGACTTACACAGTTTGTGTCTGAACACCTGATTGAGTGTGGCTTGACGAGGCTGGCTGCTAGTGTTAGCATCAGAGGCTGTGCTAGCTCAGTCCTCCAGGTTCGCTGCTCAATGCTTTGTGTTGAGGTGATATTTCAGACTTGAAGATGGTATGAAAATTCTGTACTGCAGAAACTGCAGCGAACATTGCTCCTATCGACAGTTCCATCAGGGCATTTTTTAAATAATAAATGTTCCATTCACAGGGATAAGCAGCGTTGTCTCATCAGCCTCCATCATGTGACAAAGCGACTGGGCCTCCAGTGATGCACCAGGTCAAAGGGCACCATAGAATGCGATTAATCAGTGTTAATTTTTTTAATGCATTATTTTTTCTGTGAGTAATAAGTCAAAATTAATGCGTTATTTTGACAGCCCTACTATTAAGATTATTTCCCATCCTGCTCTTGGTGAAAATTATAACGCCAACCTCCCTTTAACAAATACTAACAATTCCTTACGTGTCAGCAAATCACATTACTCTATAAAAACACAGCCTCAACAGCATTCTTGTCAATTTTGGATCATTTTAATTCATAACAATAAACTGCATTTGCATATAAACTTTACATTTTGTATTTTGTTGCTTCAAGCCACTACCAGCCTGTGCCGGCTGGTGGATCAGATACACGCCAATTAAACACTGACGCTTGCTCAATCCACATCTCCACCAGACTTGTTCATGTTCTTGTGCCTCCCAGAGTCCCCTCCATATTTTCTGTCTACCCGGTTTGCTGCTTCCTGTTTGGTGCAGATGAGAGCGCAGCTGTTGGTTGTTGACAAGATCCACGTCATTGAACTTCAGTATTTGCATAAGCCAAGACTTAAAACTTAAGATAATATTAAACATGTTTGATTTTATGGAAATGTTAAGAAGAGAGAAAGACTGACCTAAGACAGCTCAGACTGAGTTTATTACCACCTTACACCAAAACCAAAACCACAGCTCTTTCAAAACTCTTGTGATTTTAATCCAACATTAGAAATTTATCTTTAACAGTAAAATCACTTGAAAAGTTGTTTATTGTAAGGCTGGCATAAATCTGTCAATAACAGGTGGGTATTTGTTTTATTTTACTGACACAGTGGGGTTTTTAGTGTGGGCATATTTGAGTTTTTCCAGTAATGCTTCACACTCATTTAATTCCACAAAACACTTCACAGATTGGGGTGTGAGGCAGGTTGTGAGGTTATTTTAATGAACCTGAACATTTGCATACGCAAATATGCTTAGAACATAAAACATCTTTAAAGCGTCAAAGCTCTTTCTCTCAGCTGTGAGCCCGGCAGGCCCCTTAGCAATCACACTGAATGACACACTATCACACACCAGGGAATTGTGTTTCCCGTAACATCAGTGCTCGTGGTCTCTGGTGGCCATGAGGGGGAAAACCTGAAGTGCTTCTTCAGTGAATGAGAGGAGGAAGGGGAACCACCAACACCATCATTGTTTTAAAAGAGAGAGGGAGGGGGAGGGACGGATGAAAGTGAATTGCATGTGTGCACAGACGGTAGCTAAGAAAATATGCCATTGCTCTAATGTCATGATAATGGCATGGACTTTTTCAATAAGAAATAATACACCTTGCAATTTTTTTTTTTAACACGCACTTCATATTGATCCGTCAGCTTTATAGCTAGCTAACATAACACATGGAATTCAATTAGAAATGGCAGCTAGTAGCAGAGATAATGCTATAAAGGTAGATTTATGGTTCACTCAAGGGGTTAACAAGAATCCCAGTGTAGATACCTATATATGTTTTGATATATAGTTGATATATTATATTCTCCAAAGTAACTGTGTTTACATACTTGCATTTACTTTTGTGATAGAGTGACAGTAGACCAAACACATGTCTATGGAACTGGAGTTATATCAAGGCAACATTTTTGACCATGACCATTACATACAGACAGAGTGACAGAAGGCCTGCTGTGTAACATAGTTTTGAAAAATGTACAATGTCTTTCTTCACCCGTTTCTTGATGCCCATGCTGACCAGCTGCAGTTCTTGCAGTAGCTGCAGAAGTTGGAGGCTTCAGTGTAACCTCATAACACAGATGTACAATTTCTGTTAAACTGAAACTACACCAACTTGGGTACTGTAGCTCTAGCAGGTAGTAAGAAATGAACTGTGAGTCCTCGACATTCAACAAAAGGCTCGTTAAAGGGATAGTTTGCTGATTTTCAACCAGATCTATGCCACTGTGGTGTGACGTGTGAGCGTATGCAGATGAACAGCGGCAATGCCGGCAATGCTGGGAACTCCCCGCCGGTGCCGTGAACAGCAATCTACCGAATAACACAAATGTGTCATCAGCGATGTACTAGTCTTGCCTCTGTTTCAGTAACCTATTTGTTTCAACATTACTTTTAAGGTTTTTTGGTGCGAAGCAATATCATCTGGCCTTTCAATGGGGAGGTGGCCCTACAGCAAGATACGTGCCTGATATCTTGCGTTCAAAGCTCATAGAATAAAATACAGCAGATCACAAACAGAAACTCTGCAAGACTTTTCTTTTCTCTCTGAAAAACTACAAGTGCAGCTTAATGCCTTTCCTATCTAAAGCCACAAGTCTGCACCTCTAGCTGTCACCAGGTTGCACACTGAAACTCTGAACGCACGGCAAACTGATGCATTGATGATGGAGCTCTATAGACTCTTGGACTACATAAACATCCATAAACACACAGTAACAGTGTGGACACTTACCTTTTTTTAAGGTGTTTCTTCCTCACCAGTTTCTCAATAAAACTATCCACTACCTTATTGAAATCCAGGGCTCAAAGGGATCAAACATTTTTATTCTGAGCCCCAATTTCTATCCATAACTTGTTTGATTTATTTAGTATGAGACACAAAAGCATCTCATCAGGTAAATCTCCTCATTAGCTCTCAGACCCTGTCTATACCTGATATTAACATGTGTTTCAGTGATCTGAACACAAGTGGACAGCTGTTCACACCTGTGTGTATCATGCGTCTCCAGCAGACCACTTGTGCTCAGATTTCATAGACGTCAGTTTCCTTAGAAGGTCAAAGGGCCCAGTGCCCCATTACGATGTACACACTGTTACTGGCATGATCACTAGGAGATATTGCTTTCAGCAGAAATAACACGTCTCCTTCAATAGGGCAAAATGATGGATGGTCACGCAACACTTTGTCCAACTCATCATCAAATCATCAAGTTAGAGCATTAGCCCTTTGTCACCAAAACAACCACTGTGGCCGGCAGTTAAGATGTGGTCCCTGTCGGGGACACATGTGGACTTATTAGCGTTTACACTACAAAAGATATGTGGTTAAATGTGTCCGAGACCACCTTGGCAAGTGAGTGATTGGATCACATTTCATCTTTGTGGACATTTACACCTACTCTGGAAATCCAGAGTTCTCGCAAGAGCACAATTTGATTTTGCTCAGCGAGTCACTCTGGCAATCAGTAATGATGCTCATTACCCATGCCCTTGTAGCCAAGCTGCACCAATCACATCGGTGTATCTGATATAGGTGGACCAGAGGCGAGCTAAACAGATGACGACAGTGCTGCGACGACAAAGTCCGGAATCAGTCAGTAAACATTGCAAGATGGCTACAGATGAACACTAGGAATCTAGGAATCTAATCTACCAGTTAGCTCCGCTGGTAGCGCTCTGGATACGTCACCCCGTATATTGTTCTGATTGATCGTAGTGTTATCCAACTGTGTGCAGTGATATTTTCAAATGCATGCTTGGTGCCGCCCCTCGAGTTTGGCCATTTTCATTACTCATAGCCAGACCCTAAATCTCTCTAGATTTGGGTCTGGATTTCCAGGCTAATTTATACCTGCACTGTCAGTTTGTGATCTTATCACTCAAGACCCATGTTAGTACCAAGTATAAACAGATCTCAGTTATCCTAGTTAGTTTTCTACCTGCTACTCACAATTACAATAGTTTGGAAACCTGTGTACTGTAAATTACAATTTCATGCGTACAATAATTATTTGGAAGCTTGTGAATGGGCGGAGTGGAATAAGTAGAAGCAAGCATATGAAAAAAGAGTGATATTTGGTTCAAGAACATCTTGGAACAAATTTATTTGGATCTGATACTTTGAGTTATCAGAGTATTTAACAACACAAGAAGGTACAAAGACACATTTGCAATGGCTCAGTGCTCGGTTAGTTGACTTTTACTGTTGTAGCAAAGTAAAAAAGGACAAAGTGTGATGGAAAATCATAGGAAAATGATGGAAGGGTTGGTGTAGATAGGTAAAAAATAGGTGGAAGAAAAATTAGACAGAGGTTAGAAGACAGGGTAAGCAACAAGGAAAGGGAGAGTCGAGGAATAGTCGGGGGAGGGGAGACGATGATGATGGAGGGATGAAAAGTGGAGGGGGAGGGGGATGAGGAGAGAAGTGCCACAATTAGCTGATAGGGCTGCCACGGCAACAGTGTTTGAGACGTTGCCATGGATGCAGCGTCTTCCCCAGTGGGTCTGGCTGAGAGAGTTGGGGAGCTGAAGATGATGATGATTCTGTTATGAGGTGAAGGGTTAAAGTGAGAGCGGAGAGATGGTTTGCGAGAGTGCGCTGTACCAGAAAACAAAGATGGAGAGGAAGACAGAGGGAGATGGTGGTGGCTTCACAGGGTGGAAAGATGGAAGCAGAAGAGAAAATGAATGAATGATGAGGGAAATGGAGAAGTGAGATGAAATACTGCGCTGTAAAAATGGCTGGAGTGAATGAGGGGTGGAGTGATTATTGTCTGATAATGGAAGCCAATATAAAGAGCCAGCATACAGAGAGGAAAGAATAGAATAGATAGGAAAGCTGGTGGGCAGAGGGATGGAGAGATGGGAGGTGACAGGAAGAGGAGAGAATAGATAGTAAAAGGGGAATCAATTGAGAGAAATAAGATATATGGAGTAAAATGAAGCAAAGAAAAGAGAGGAGATCAGTAAAATGAAAAAGACGGTGATTGAGATAGAAATAATGAAAAGATTGATTTGAAATGAAAGTGAGAAGAACAGAAGTTAGGAGGGAAAGGAGTGAACGGCTGAAGAAACCAGTCAATAATGTAGTGTGCTTGATACAAAGGAAAATGGGTGGATTGATTGAGTTTGGAGGAGCAGTTGTGGTGTGAAGGTATACAGGAAGAATGTGGAAGATATTGTGTGGTGTGAGAGAGTAGAAGAATAGGAGGGAAATTAAAAAAATCCAAAGAGAGGAATGATGGGGGGATGCTGTGGTAGTTGGAAGTGTTAGGTGGGTGTAGGGACACAAGGGACTGAAGGATAAGGATAATGCAGCGGAAGGTTATTGTTATCACATTGCCTTTTCTCTTTGTGAAAGGCAGGAATTGAGAGAAATATCTCGTCAATAGATCAATGTGAATATTTTTCTGCTGGAAATAAAGCACTTTTTCAAATCCAAATAAGGTGCTGCAGGATTGTTTTATTAAACAACTGCTAAATGGACTTCTAGAACATGAGGGGTCCTTAAAATTACCGCAGCAAGGACGTCAAGTTATTGTTTGATAATTTATTTTTTTATTTTTTTTAATATGTCTGAAAATACACATTAACAAGAATCCAACTTATCATTAGTGAAGAAAAATGGGCCTATTCAATTAAAAAAAAGCAAACACACACATTTAATTTACAGTGCACAACATGACTGATAGGCTAACTGTTACCCACTAATTCTAGTGCAATCATGTAAGCTAGCTGATGCTAAATCACTGTGCGGCACTTATCCATAATGACGAGGTGACCTAATTAGTGACATGTATTGAATGGCTGTACAATATTAAACTGTGATCAAATTGGATAATAATGATCTGTAATGTATATATACATATAAAATGCAAAACCCTGTATTCTTGATATGGGATGAAAATTAAGTAATGTTGGTTCAGCACATCAGTCAAAGGTCTGTAGGTGTAAAGCAGAAAGCCCTCCACAATAAAAATGTGAGTCTCAGTATCCAGGGTGTTACTGATGTCATGAGACTTCTCAGACTTCACTTGGTTGTCCAACCATGCATAGATCGTACTCATCATGGCGTCTATGCCCAGAGTAGTGATGACATCATACTGCTTAAAGACATCTTCACCAACTTCTATCTGACTCTGGGGCTTGAAGAAGTCATCCTGATGTACCACACAACAGTTGGGCAGGTTCTTGATCAGTCGGTTGGTGAGGATGGGTTTCTCTGTTGGTTACACAGCTGATGCCGATGATGTACTGCATGATTTTGGATGGTCAAAGCTATGTGTGTGTGTGTGTGTGTGTGTGTGTGTGTGTGTTTGAGTGTGTGATGATGGAGGATTTGGGATTCGTGGGGAGTCATTTAATTTATTTTGGGAAAAAAAGATTTTTCTTCTTATGAGTAAAAATGTAAAGTTAGACCCTTTGGGGCATAGACATATTGCTTTAAAAAATATTGTTCAGTTAGATTTTCTTGTAAATCATCATTATTCGCATTGCCAGCTCTGTAGTAGGGCATTAACAAAATGCACTGTCAACGTCAATGGCACAAGTCGACAAGTCGTGTGTGTCTCTCTCTCTCTCTGTGTGCTTGTGTACGGAATGCAATTGCTGCCTCTGATTGGCTTACGCTGATACATTTATCCTGGAAGTGAACATACTCCGGCATACTATAAGCGGAGCAGACTCCGTGAGGAATGTCCGCAGTCAATCGGGTTTTCATAGTCGAGCGCACTTCCGCGTTGTAGTTTCCTGTAAAAATGTCCATGAAAAATTCCCGCAATGTGAAAAATACATGTCGAGCAGTCACCGAGTCCACGCGTCCGCACGGACCTCCGCAGAGTCCGTTCCGCGTACGTTCCACCTGAGTATGTTCGGGCCGACACACATCACAAGTGTGGAGATACTTCACTTTCCTCCGCCATGTCAATGTGATGACATCATCAAATGACTTGTTGACTCGACTTTGACTTTATTGACAGATAAGTCGACCTGTAAAAATTCAAAGTCGTTAATGCCTTACTATGTAGCATTAGCCAACATTTTTAGTAAGCTTGCTGGAGGAAGACACCCCGAAATAAAAAGGATTAGCCTGGAGGAAAGGCTAAAAGGCTTTTAGATAATCAATTAATGGGCCAGGGTTTAGGTTTTTAAGGCCTTTACATACTCTGCAAGAACAGAGAAATATGTTCTCTTTCACAGGGCTGCAATAAAATAATGATGTCATTCTTTTCTTGCAGCCCTGGTTTGGGAGTTCTTGCAGCTTGTTCTTGACATTATCTGGGCAGAACTTTTTTCTTGTGTGGTGTCTGAGAACTATTGTGTGATTGGTCAGAAAGTTGAAGTGGGCATGGTTAATGCAGAAAAGCACGTGTGATGTATGCTGCAGTGGGTGGGGCCTATGAGGACTTTCCAGGAGTTCTGCACTTGAGTTTCTCGTGAAGTATGAAATATCCTGGCCAGAAAGAACGTTGTTGACGTCTTGTTTGTAACTTTCCTAGCAAAGCGTAGGCTACCGTCCACCTCAGACACCAACCGTGAAACTGCGGAGGGGGAGGCTAATGCACCTACAACCACACTACAGCTGCTGCTGACTTCGCAGCTACAGGCAGGTGCAAACAAGAAAAGACCCAGAAAATATTCAGAGAATTATCTCAGCTCAGTTTAACACAGTATGTTGTAGAGGGTCCATCTCCCTTTAGCTAAGGGATCCTTAGGCTTCATTTAGTTTTTTGAATCGATGCTGCAGAACCAGAGATGTCATCTTTTTATGCCAAGCTTTGCAACTCGACTGCAAACAGTTTGGTTACAGATTCAGGTGTTACTCAATTGTTAATAGCAGCTAATGTAGCCTTAAACAATTAGCCAAAAGTGTAGATTAGGAGCATGCCACAGAGGTCTGGTAAACTCTCATTTCATTTTCAAACTTGTAATTTTCAGATCCAACTAATACTAACTCAAGTTCCATCACTACTGGACATTTATCAGATCTTTTGCAGCTCTCTCTGGAACCACAAAGGGTTTCCAATGTTTTTCACATTACACAGTTGTACTCCCCAACACATGTAAAGTGCCTTTTAACTTAGGACTTTTCTGTAGTCTGGTGTCTATAGAGAGAAATTGTTGTCAGTAGTAGTAGTAGTAGTAGTAGTAGTAACAAATGTGTGACGACGTTTCAGTTTTCATTATGGTGCTCACAGCATCAAAAAATGACATTTAAACAAGACTAAGGAGTTACAGCCATGCTAGAGGCTCTGTGGGACCATACATAATTGCAGCATTGCTTTGAGCTAAATGCTAACATTAATCAGTGTCCCTGATCTTGTGGATAACACACAGACCCCACTGAGAAGCTTTCATGGGGGAGGTTTTTTATCTTCAGTGAATAAAGAAAAGGACGTTGCTGCATGCTGAAATTTGCAATCGTCCAAAAGTTTGATTCATTTTTATTTTTGACTTAAAAGGTTGTTATCAGGTAGACTTCCATGCAAAAAGAACATAGTCGGCTGTGTATGCAGACGAAAATGACAGCTGCGCCTAAGATAGGGAGATCACAGACACAAAATAACACTGCTTGCTATAAAGTATCTATGTACAGAAAAATCACATGTCCTAAAGAGAGGACTGTGGCTCACATGTTTCCTCAGTGGCAGGTATGAGTAAAATAGACCAGCAGGGACTCAGAGAGTGACATTTACCTCCTTTATATCAGGATGAACTCTCTCTAGAACAATCAAAACCTGAACCTATAAAACCATAACTATCTGCATGGCTGATACAAACAGGGGAACACCAGATAATGTTTCCTTGTTTCTTGTAATTTGGGTCAACCAACCTAATCCTCAGAGTAACACTTGTCCCTAGACACTACTTTAGAAAGCACTGGACAGAGGGGGAGACGAGACAGAGGTGAGCTGGGGTGCGGGGTGTGTGTTGTGGTCTTGAGTGTTCAGCTATTTGGCTTGATCCTCTCCTGCTGTGATTGGCTAACTGGTACCGGTGGCCCTTCGATCAGCCGCCTGGAGAGCAATCTGTCACTCTCCCTGATCTGGTGGAAGATGGATGTTGCTGGCCAGACAGCAGCTGTAGTGCGAGTGTGAGCGCGAGTGTGGGTGTGTGAGAGTGTGTTACTCGAGTCAAATCTCTCTCTGTGTTTCAGTCTCTGCCCTCCTCACACACATTATTTCCAATTTATGCATGTCAAGTGTGCATATCTACATGTGTGTGTGTGTGTGTGTGTGTGTGTGTGTGTGTGCCTATGCACCGTCAAACAGCGGGTGTGCCACCACCAGCGTCACATAATCACTCAATCTTCAATCATGTCAGGGAGAGCAGACTTGAGATGGCGAGTTGGCAAAGATACACACGCTCTTTCCATATATATTCATGAAAGGCCATCTTTTCACAGCAGACGGGGTCTTTCGCTCTGTTAGTCGTGTGATTTATCGTCCCGCCACGCCTGAAGGTTTATATATATGGGGACGGGAGGGAGTGGAGCGCAAACCGCTGAGCAGGCGTACACTGGCGCAGCAACGATGAGCTGCTCTCAGCTCAGCTGTGTGTGTGCCAGTAGTGGATGCACGCATCATTTTACACGCATGCTCATGCACACACACACACAGCATCAGTGCAGTGTGCCACACCCCACACCAGTCAGTATTATGTATGGTCTTCCCCAGTCTGACAGCTCCACGGATTTAATTCAGCCTTAATATCCTCCTTTGACTGATCTCACACACCGAAACTGGTCTGCCTGCGTGTATTTCTCTCTCTGTCTGCAGCCAAGCCATCACTGTGACAGGTGTTATGATGTAGATCAGGTGGCACATATTAATTTAATGCCAGTCAAGCCCTCTCGCGGATGCTCATCCAATCAGAATCTCTGCCATCCAGATACGGTCCCCATGTTTTATCCCCCACATAAAATGTCATACGATGCTAAAAGGTCTCAATTACAGTGACACTAACTCATGCACCAGCACACAAATCACATGCACGCGCAGGGAGTATACACACATGCTCACGCACAAACTGTAAATGTAGATTGAAGACACACAGACACACATGCTCAGTTACGCTTCAATTTCCACGCTGTCAAACACTAACGTGTAACTGTGATTTCATGTCAGAGATCTTAAAGCCACATTTCCTCCGTGATTCAACGTATACGATTTGATGCAGCCTCCTTGAATGGCTTATATGTCATTAGAATTATGAACATTCATCAAACACAGAGAAAAGAAACCAAGAAAGATCTTTTAAAGGATGCCTTGTTTCTGCTACTTTCAGGACTGTCTGGACTGCACAACTCCCCCCCAAAAAACAAAAAACAAGAAAAGATTTCCACTGTCTCATATCAAAAGAACTGCAATAAGAGCCTTGTAAAAACTATTCTTTTCATGCATTTTTTCCATTACCTTTGCTTCTAAATAGAGAACAAGATTAAGTTAACTGTTGTGTATTGAAGCAATCCAGGCTTGGACATTTAGAGCAAGGTGAAACCACAGAGTACATCTTCTCTGTTATTTTGTGTCATCATAAAAACTGAAAGTGCCAAAGCTGTGTGGATGGGTATTTTGTGCAAGGCTCGTGGCAAAAAGCCCTGTCTGGGGGATTTTTAAGGGAAAGTTCAGGTGAAAAACAAAATATTGAAGTGATTCTGTCAAGGAAGAAATGCTGAAAATAGAGTAGAAATAGAAAACAGAACATTTTTCTGGGTTGTCAAAATGAAATCTGACCTCAAGTGGTGCATAACTTTTAAATACTGAAGGACTTTGGAATTTAAAAAACATTCCACCCTAGAAAGTTATTCTCAGAATGAAAATTTAAGGTTGAAAAAATGTTAGAAATGTTGTGAAGTTATCAAGTAATGCATGTGGGTCTGTATGTGTGGGCTGGAAGTGATCACAGGACAAGGTGAATGTTACAAAGAGAGTCAGTGGGTCTCAAACTAAGGCCTTGTTCAGACTGCCAGCTAAAATCTGGTAGTAAAACCTTTTTTTGTTTTTTGGCAGATCAAGATTGATCTTATAAAGTCTGGACAAATCATATCCAAACCACATTTGGAGTTGTTTTGAAATGTGATTTAAATTGGATTTCTACAGATGCATCTCAGTCTGGTTGCTCTGTTCGCTCAAATCAAATTTCAACAGTTGCATCTCAGTGTGAACGCTCTGGCCAATTAAATTGGATACCAAAGTGACACACAATGACGACGTCAAATCCAGAGCGACAAAAGTGCTGAGCAGAATCCATGCTCCTACATGAAGAGCACTATGGAGGACAACATAAAGAACACCAGTCTGTGTGGACAGAAATTGTTCGGAGAGTGATAGACCTCCATTTCTCATGCTTTTGCATTGGAAAGCTGCAGCCAATGCCGATAGATTTGTGATGTCAGAACACACACATCTGATCTGATCACCAGAAATAATTTGAGATTGAGAAACAAATCCAATTGACCTATGGCTAAGCCACACCCACCTCCACTCACTCACTGTCAACATTCAGTGACCAGCGCTATGGCAGGTGTCACAGTACACAACATTTCGCAGGAGGCAGTTGATGATTTTTGGGGACATAACGATCAGGTGTCATTGAGAATTAACCAAAAGGGCCTAAACTACACATTGGAGGGATATATGAATCATTTTATTGTTGAGAAGGTCGATGAAAAGCTTAAATTACAAGCCAAAATTTAAAGGTCACAGTGTACGCTTGTGAACCGCATCTCGTTGCCGTCGCCATCAAAGACAACAGGTTAACGTGCCACTGAAGTTCAGGTTTTTGGCTCAGAATATGAGAAAAGGATAACAACCATTTTACCATCTTTACCAAGAGTGTCTCTCCGTTAGTTTGGTGCTACAGTATTTACACTGAATCATTCAGCATAACGTTTGCCAACCTTTGTTATCTCTGCGATTACAGATAAGTTAATGAAGCAAAGCTCCAGAAGTTAACGTTAGCTTAACTAGAGCCCTTTGGACAACAGCTAACAATGATGTACGATCACCAAAGTACAAAACTAGAACAAAATAGGCGAATGAACTCCCAGCAAACAAGGTGACATGATAAACAACGCAGCTAGGAGCTAACATTAGGCTAACTTTAGCTAACGTTAGCTAGAGATGTTAAAGATAACTTTATATTTCTTTCCAGCAAAATGACAATATGTTGCCTCAAACACGATGTTGACTTACCTTAAAACAGATGTAGACATCACTGTTAATCTTATTCACGTTGAGTTGATGTTGTGGTCTAACGTTACCACACAACTTTATCCAAAGGAAACACTTTTCTTGGTTGAGATGTGGTTTAAAGGGTAAAAAATACACCTCGTCACCCAGCCTCTCAGGATACCTGAGTTGTCGGAGTTGCATGTACCCCATGCACACCGTTTGACCATTTTTAAACTTCAAATCTCCGAAAAAGCTCATAAAACCGAACGAAACTGACTTAATGCATTTCAATGGATGTCCGAGTGTATGGGAATGGCTATACGCACTGTGATTGGCGTTATTATTGTTAGTCAGTTTACTTTACACTGTCCAGGGACTGCAGCAGAATATATTCAATCCATCAGCTAACTGTGATGTTATTTTGAAATATGACAGTAGTTGCTCTTACTGGGGCAATGACCACAAAGTAAACAACATTTGGTCGCCATCACAAACAAAATCCGAACAATGTTGTCCAATAAAAGTAGCACTACCTCCAAAAGTTGCCAGAAGTCGCCAGATGATGTCATATGCTCCTTTGCATATCGGTAACATCATTGCGCATATATGGAAACGTTAAAACTTGAATTAGATTGAATAGAAAAATTCTCACGAAACATTTGAATAGCATGAAAGCTATGGTGCTCATACTGTAGCGCACCACTTACTTGTGTTTCCAATCCATAGAGAGAGAGAGTCAACGTAACTAACTGCTACAACTGAACTCCCACACCTACTGCACGGTGTGAGAGGGAAAGACCCTGATGATGGAACAGCCAAGGACTGCATAAATGAATTAAAATAAATCATGTTTCTCTATTTTCTTCCTGAGAGTCTGTTTAGTCGCTAAATTTGTACATTGATCCATCCATTTTCATCTGCTTATCTGGAGCTGGGTCAGGCAACAATGCTGAGCAAAGCTCCCCAGACATCCCTCTCCCCAGCAACACTTTCCAGCTTCTCCTGGGGGAACCTGAGGCGTTCCCAGGCCAGATGAGATATAGAGTCCCACCATCGTGTTCTGGGTCTGTCTCCTACCAGTTGGATATGCCTTAAAAAACTATAATAGGAGGCACCCAGGAGACATCCTAATCAGATGCCCGAACCACCTCAACTAGCCCCTTTCAACGCGAAGGAGCAGCGGCTCTGCTCCAAACTCCCTCTGGATGTCTAGGCTTCTCATCCTATCTTTAAGGCTGAGCCCAGCCAGCCTACGAAGGAAACTCATTTTAGCCCCTTGTATCTGCAATCTCATTCTTTCGGTTACTACCCAAAGATCATGACCAAAGGTGAGAGTTGGAAAATAGATAAATCAAAAGCTTTGCTAAATTCGTGCTTTGTAAAAATAAAAACATCAGGGTCTAAAAAGTTACTAAATCCAGCAGACACTGCACATTTGGCGTAAAGCGCTGCCCTCGTCACTGTCACTTTTTACTTAGTCGTCAAATCACAGTGGAAAAGGGGCGGGACATATAACACAAACACCAACCATCACATCTTATAAAGCGATGACAAACAATGGAGGAGAAATATGTTCATACACTATTTTTTATTAACATATGTCTCCTCCCATTAACCCACATAGACCAGCGGGTCCTCTACCTTGCACTGACATTTTGCGGCTTCTAAGCCAGCTGGGTGTTTCCTGCCTTGCTCTTCTCTGCCACAAATGAGGAAAGAAAAGCACACACTGACACCTCAATCATTAGATTACTTCTAAATGGAGAACGACTGGCCATGAATCGCCTTCATTTTCTATTAATTATCATCAATAACGCCTTCTCTGTCCATTTATCACGCACACACATCCACTAACCACTCCTACTGATTGTCCCAACCCCTTTACACACATCCCATCCCCCATTACACCCACACATGCACATCATACTCACATGTAGTCACATCCATGCACATGATACACACACACACACCAACCCCCACTTCTACCATACAAATACCTTCTTCAGTTGCTCATTTCCCCCTCCCCCTCAGTTCTCCATCACTCTCTCCCATTATCTCTTTGCCTCACCCACTCACCACTTCGTCTCTGCCCCCCCACACACACACACACCCCCCCGCTTCATCCCTTCGTCACCATCCTTCACCAGCACTTGTATCAAACCCAATCTGACTACTCCAGCAAGATTTGCATTGCGTTGACCAAGAGGACAAGAGCGAAGGGAGTGAGGATCTCCTTGGAAGCAATCCCACAGAAATGCTGACTGAAAAGAAAATCAAAGGGCGTCCTCTTTGAAATCCATTCAAAGCATTGCGTTTATTGGAAGCCGTCAGCTTTTTTAGAATTCCTATCCAATCACATTAAAGTATGAGCTGTAGTCTCTTAAGGAGGCCTGATCAACATTCATCATCTAAAGGTTGTCACTGTTTTTTGGCGCAGCATTAAAATGATCAATCTTTTTACAGAAATAACTGACACAGCAGGTAAGGGTGCAGCTGACACTTTGTAAGTCTGTTGCGTATGCGAGGAAAGGTAAGATAATACGCAATTCTGTTTTGCACCTCTGAATCATTATAAAGATTGCTTTTGAGGGAGAATGGAAAATGTTGAAAAATGACATTTGGGTGGTTTCAGCAAAATGAAGTGTGCTGTCATGAGAAATGAGTAATTGTCAGTAAACAGACCAGATGTGTCATCAGGTATGATGAACGAGTACTCATAATTACGTAGGATATGTACGAATTTTGGTGTGACATAATCTGGGAAAACATACGAGCAGTGCATGAGAACAGTCTGGCACGGTAGTTGTGGAGGCTCTGTTACATCCTTCACCAATTCCTATGTTTGCTCTGCATGAGTTTTTAGTAAACTCCTCCCACCTTCTCACCCTTTCCGCAAGAAGTAGACTACACATTTGCATGAATAACATGTTCACGCAAAAACAACACAAAGAAGACCACTTTCCAATGCTGAAATCATATGACTTATCACCAATTGCAAGCTCCCAGGAAAAGTGCCGAGCTTTGAAACCAATTTGACATAGTGGCCGAACTGTAGAATTACTTCTTCTGAGTCCGTCACATGATGTCATTGGGCCCAAAAAAAGTTTTTCCCATAGACTTACATTGTGAAGGAGATGTCTTTAAATCAGTGGAAACATTTTTTTTTGTGTGTCACAACCCCATCAAAATGACTTGTTTCACTGTTGGGATATAATATATATAGTTTTATAACATTTTGAAAGTTCAGGAGGGCCTTATGATTAAATCATTTTTATCCCCATTCAAGTTAGTGAAAGGCTAAACCAGAAGTTAGCCCCACAATGTGGAATATCCAACTGTTTTGGCTTCATGCCCCACTGAGCAATTTTCTCAGGAATGATCAGGGTCCTGCCTTCAATAGTGTATCCAGTTCTCTTTATACATCCATGGTTGTCTAAAGGAGGTTCAAAATAGGAAAAGTCACAGTGTCATATCACATCTTATCACTGGGATAAAGCACATGCGCAGTGAAATGGGGTCTGCACTTGTTGAAAGGCTCAATAGCTTGCGCACTATCATGGAACATGGGGATGATTGTCTTATTTTACTGGAGAGTCCGCAGTCAGCCTGCATTTGGAATATATTTTCAGACAAAAAAATAAAGATGTGGATGAGAATTACAGCTCTGCAAGTATTGAAAATGTCCTTCATAAAAGACCATAAACAAATACTTTGTATGTTGTTCTATTGTATATTGAATATTTCTGTTAGGCTAAGTGCACTCAAGGAGGCTAAAAAGAACACACACAAACAACACCTGAGTGCACACCATCCCTTTACTTCTAATACTGTCTGCTGTAACCCTCCAACATTGCAGCTCCAGGTACATTGTGCATGTGTCATATCCCATAGCTCCCATAGGTCCCACAGGAATGAGCTGGGCTTTGAAGTCAATTCCATGTTTAGACTTATATTGTGAAAAAGACCTTGGTAAATCTGGATGATTTCCACTGAGGTACATCAACTTCCCCCAAACAAATGTGGCCCTATTTAAATCATTATGTCCGAAAAGTTGTAAAATTCAGCAATTGCCGAATTTTTCCTACGCAAGGCTGAACATATGGGATTTGTGCTTAAATGCTGTTGCATTTGCTCTATGGATGCAGAAGATCAAGATAATTTTATACTTGGAAGTCGAACTTTTTTGGCTTCATGCACTTGAGCTACTTTCACAGGAATGAATGGCTCCCTGCCACCAATGCTGTATCCAGTTCTCTTTAAGTACATCCCTAGTTCAGCCCCCAGATGACAAAAGGTTTTCCCGAAATCCTGCCATTTGGCCATGCAAAGTCAAATGCACCCACACTGGTTACTTTTTGACAGTTGCTAAACAGGAAACGTCCCCTTACATAAAGTGCACAATAGTCAAGATCATGCAATATTTTTGGAGTCATTAACATCCTATAAGTATATTAAATGAACACATCAAGACCTTGTGCTTTTCGTTTTATCATATCTAACTCTTTTCACAGCGAAGACAGCTTATTTCAATGTGTGCTGCCATTCAGGATGATGATGGGTGAATTACACATGCAAACACTTGCTGACATTTCTCTGCATCCTGTAAGACTACATGCAAACAACACAGACACACAAGCACACACAACATGGATGAAATGTGACAGCAATCAGTGAATGAGGAGTTAGCAGGTGGCTGTCCCCCTGTAGAGCTGACACACAGAAAAAGAACATCACTTAGGAATTACACACACACACACACACACACAGATTCATGCACGCTCACAGAGACTCCTCAATACCCATCGGGGGAAACGCATTCAAGCCTCTGTTAAAGCCCAGCTGTCAGATCCCCGTTCATTCTTCACCTTTTGATTTTATCACTGTGCTCTCTCGCTCTTTTCCTCCACCTCTCTCTCGCCCCCACACACTCAGATATATTCTGAAAAACACTCATACACGCATGTATGCAAACACGTTCTCAAAAACTCATGCCCACACACTTGGCATAGCTTCAGTGCAGGCATCGTAGCCTCTAGCATGCATAGTCTTTGAGCTAAAAAACTATATTAGCTTCTCCATCTTTTTTGCCCATGTACATGTGTGCCTTAATCTATTCACCGCAACACCACCAGCTACCAGCATGCAGCGGGCAAAGGTTTGCCTTGGGGCAGCAAAACAGATTTGCTTCCTTTGCCGAGTGTGTGTGTGTGTGTGTGTGTGTCTGTGTGTGTGTGCTGATATGTGTGAATTTCTACATGTGTGTTTGTATGCTCATACATGCTCAAGGTTATCTTCCTCTATTAATGGCATCTATGTACATGTGCGTTGAGAACATGAGTGTGTTTATGCATACCAACATGTAACATTTCCCTCCATAAATCTCCACCACAGGACATACAGCACGAAGAATAAGCTAGCAGATTAGTGCTGACGTTAAGTGGGGTGGGGGGTGGGGGGGGTGACAGAGGACAATGGGGCCAATATCACATCCACACTATTCTGGCTAAATCTGAAAACACATTTTTTTTCTCAGTGTCCAGAACTGAGCTTTTCGTACCAGTGTGGTCAACAAAACCTTACAATGAAAACTAGATTGACGCCAGCATGCCAAAGGTAAGCCAGCATTACTGTTACTGCTCAGTTCAATGGATGTGCATTGAACTGAGCATTACTTTCACTCCACCGTCTGTCATGTGTATAAAGGGAAGTGCATCAGTAGGAATCAACAAAATCTGGGACAGGATCCAAAGTGGATAAATCTGAAAACACATCAGGGTGGACGGGGATAACAGAAGTTTTAAAAAATGATGACTTTCTATGATTTCACAACCCTAAACCTGGTTTGTTTAACATTTTGGGGTCAAATTAATGTTTTAGACTCGTTCAGTTGTTTGACTACAGAAAGAAAAAACACAGACTAAGTTGTGTGAGAGGAGAAAGCGTACACAAAGGTGGTTTAAACCGCTGAGATTCAGCACAGTTAACTACTATAAGAAAACTTCAGATGCATGACATTCATCCAGATGTAGCTTGTCTAGAATAGGGTGACCATATTTTGATAGCCTACTTAAATGATACTCGCAGTTTACTCAAAGATGCCTTATAATTTTAATTTATTTAAAGTTTATATGTATGGATAGAAAATTCAGTTATATTACAAAATAATATCTCTCAAAGACAGAAATTCAGATAGGTTTCTCAGAGGTTACTCAACTTGCTTTTATTATGCCTAAAATAATAATCTTTTTACAAGTTTCAATTGTACAAAAATAAATATAAATGTAAAATCTCTGGAATGAAATAATGATAGAAATAATGTGTCTTCTACGTGAGCTTTGAGCTCCCCGGCACCTTTATTAGACACAGAATCATATGTGCCAGCTTTGCACACGGTGCACTCAGCCTCCCATATGTCCCAACCGGGTCGGGACGGTAAGTTGGGAATTTTTTCTTCAGTTCATCTGTGAAGCTGCACTTGCGCTTCGGCATCTTGGAAGCTTAGAATAATGCTGTGCCGCCAGTGTCTGCTGCTTCCTCGTTGTGAGTGTTGGAGATCCGCCGACAAGGCAGCCTCTCGGGGATTACGTCACACACGCTAACCCAAACAAGGACAACCGGGGGTGGGGGGGTGGCACACATACACACACACACACACACACACACAGACACACACACATACACTAGGAAAACCGAACATTATCATCAATTTATAAACACCCCCGGACGCCACTGGACATGTCTAAGCAAAAGAGGACGTTTGGTCAGCCTAGTCTACAATGGACGTAACCCATGTGAAGGAGGATGATGACCATGAAGGCTTCAAGATTTGATTCAGTAGCCAAAACTCTCCTGCTCTCAGTCACCTTTATTGTTATTTGATAACCATTAAAGTACTGAAAAGAGTTCACTGCCTGGTCTTCTTGGTTAGAGATGAATGTAAATTATACAAATACTCATTAGGTGTAGAGAGACCAGCGCCGTAAACCTTCAGATTAGCCTCAGGTGAAAATGCTGCATGGTTGTTGCTTGTATTCCCAGATATGTTTTATGTATGTACTCCATCAGGAATTCCTGTGTGTCGAGGCAGGTACTGAGGAAAGATCAAGTGCCAGCATTTCTTCTTTCTCCTCTTCTGCAGGTGATGCACACGTGTATTGCCAAAGCCAATTAACCCTGCAGTGTGACAATGGATTTACATTGATTTCAGAGGGATTTTTTTCATGCCAAGCAGGTGGCTTTTTTTTGGCAGTTCCTTATCATTAATCTGGTTGCTTCTTCCTGATTTGTGGAGCTCTGGTGGTATCAGAGAGGGTTTCCAAAGAGCAGTGATGATTGTGAGTGAGAGGATTTTCAACTTCAAATTTCTGCATACATCCAATCACGACTACACTTAACTGGCAACGCAATTAATGCTTAATGATTTTAGATTTTATTGCATTTTGAGAACAAATAAAAATGCAAAATTGTTTGAATATATTATGAAGTCCTCTTGGAAAAAATCTTCTCATACCTCCTTTGTTGCTTTTGAAGTGTTGCTTAAGTTCTCCTGTTTGAGATCCTTCAGATCTTAAAGATAATGATATCATCAAAGCTCCCCATTTGTCTCTCGAGTAAAAGCATGAAACAGTCAGTTGGAGCTATTGATTCTACCAGGACCATATATTTATGAGAAAATGTCACTGGGGTAGATGCTTTTAACCACTGGAGTCAATTAAAAGTAGGGCTGCAACTAGCAATTAATCAGTAGATTTCATTTCAGTCTATTAATTGATTGTTTTGTCAATGACATGTGAAACAATAATGAAAAAATGCCCTGCACAGAATTCCAAAAGCCATGCTGACCACTTCAAAGTTCTTGTTTTGTCCAACCAAGCCCAGAGAGATCCCATTTACAATAATACAGGACAGAGACAAGCAGCAAATCCTCACATTTAAGAAGGAACCAGAAAATATCTGTCACTTTTGCTTGAAAAATACCTGAAACAAATAATGAATTATCAAAATAGTTGCAGATTAATTTTCCACCATTCTCACTGTATGAACAACCTGGCTTGCTTCTGTATTGTACTTTGTACTCTTGCTGTACATCAGATTGCACCTCTAATCTTCACTTCCACAGAAGGCGTGCCACAGCTTCCTTTGAGGTTATTTATGGAGTACAGCTTTTAATGCAATCTCTGTAAAAGAAACTTTGTGTTATCAGCCTTCGATCTATTTGAAGTGACACAAGCTCGCCCGACAGGCCAGTATCTCCATGTATGCATCTTGAACTGTAAATGTTGCAGAGCTTTGCGTTCTGTGTCGAGGATGCCTGTGCTACCCCAGTGGCTCATCTTGGCTTACATACATGAATAACCCCTGACACGCCACATGTCTGACAATGTATAATTCATAGATGCAGGATCAGCCTTTTGATCTCTGAGGACTGCAGATGGTATCAGGTCAAATTTGTGCACAAGGATTAGAAGATGAATTTTCCCCACATTTAAGTAGCAGCACTTTGATTCCGTCTCCATGGAAAACATAAAAAATGTCAAGTCAATGCTGCAAGCTGCTTGGCTTTGAACCACTTTACAGAGCGAGGAGATCCAAAGAGAGGAGAGTGAGGAGAGACCCAGGAACCTACAGTACCAAGGACTGATCAACTGGCTGAGAGAGTAAGAAAGGTTCCTTTCACACTGCTGAATCCCAGGCTGGTGCCCGTGTCTAAATTTCTGGGGATGAATGTTATTGCTTTGTCTGCTCTTTCTCCAGGTGTCTCTAATGGCTCTAATCGGCTGTCTTGTTGCCACCTTTGGTCATACAACTCCTGGCAGAAAAAGTTTAGGTGTGTCTCTGTTGTCTGTACATTAATAAATATTTGCACTGATTCTTTCAACTTCTTGGCTTTGTTCCTCTCTCCCTCTTTGCCTCTCTGGCTGAAATCTTCTACAGATGGAACGTCCCAGGTCTATAGGTAGGTATTTCCATTTTTCTCACAGTGTGAGAGATTTCTTACATTTTAAGCCATGTTAAGGTATGGCAACTTCGCTCAGTCAGTCCGCCACTTTGGTCCATACTGTAACAATATAAGTCAACAACTACTGAATGGATGGACATGGAATTTTATAGAGATATTCATAGTCCTCAGAGAATGAATCCTAACAACGTATCCTCCCACAACAGTTTGAATGATATCCTACAAATGAGAGGCCCAAGAATGACGTTACATCCTTGATGTAAAGTTACGTGATTAATATAAAGTTAGGAAGGTAAGGTCTCAGCAAGTGGATAGATTTAGGAAAAGAAACATGATGAGGATGCACCTTAAAATGACTCAGAGTTTACACAGATATGAACACCAGACTCCTAGGGAAAGTCTTTGGGAAAAGTCCAACCTGCCTCCTAAGTGAAGTGTTCAGGAGCACTTCTCCCTTTACTGCTGCTGTCAGTATGGTAGTCACATGATCACAGCTTTCTAAAATACATGGGTTAATCACAAATAACTGGGTCTTCATTATGTGAGATATGTACAAATTTTGGTGCTTCACTTTTGTAGGAAAACATACTAACAGTGCATGAGCATTGCCCAATCCTAATGACATTGTGATCATCTGATTTTTCCTCTAGCACCATCATGAAGTGAAAATTTCAATTTGTCCAATACTTTGTACTTACATTTAGTGTTAATTGGCAAATGTAAGCATCCTAGCATGCTAAACTAGAGTGGTAGACACAGCATTGCATTATATCTGCCTAACATCACTGTATGTAGACTTTTTAATTTTCTCTTCACCTGGCAGACCCTGCCACCCTCTGGGAACTGGCCTTTGTATATTGCAGGATCAGTTAGACCCACATTAGAACCTTAAATTTGGTTTTAAATCTGGAACAGAAGGAAATAAAGACATGCTTGGTGCACCATTATTGTGCTGTTTAAATAATCAAAGGAGCAAAATGTGCAACACTGCATAAAGCAACTTTTATTAGATTGTTAGAGTGGTAGAGTGAGGCTATAGGCTGTCCTGGGGGCAGAAATACCTCACACCCCGCAATGGCTCTACAAACTTTAGACACCATTACACACAAAAGGCTGGGCTCTTTGCTTAGGGCACACCACAAGGCACATTATTAACATAAATGATACTGCAAACTCTTAAAAGGAATACTTATCTTTTTTTTTTTTTTCAACTTGCCCCGCAGGGTTTCTGTAGGTAATTAACTGATTGAATTATTCTTAGTATTTTGAATTTAGGACTAAAATATTGTTCTCCATTAAAAAAGAGTAACTGTTATCTTGACTAAGACCTGTGCCAGTGCAATTCCATGACTGTCAGAATCATTATTATAATCCCCTAACCTAACCCATGTCATATTAGGTCAATACAGAGGTGGGAAACATCTTTTTCAGGTTCAACCTCCAGGGCTGAAAAATGAAGCCAACACGGAAGTGCCAGAAACTGCAGTTCCTCAAATGGCCACTTGAGGCTGGCTCCAGAAGCAAGTCGATCCCCACAGACCTCCATGTTAAAAAGCCCAACCTTGCAGCAGAAATAAACATGTTGACAGGCTGGTTCAAAAGCAGTTTAGGCCTGTATAGCTAACTTCCCCATTCATGACAGCTGCAATGGGAGTGAATCTTTATGTAACTCACCCATTTACAATTAATTAAGGCTTAAAGTTACACTTAATTAAGGGCGGGCCACTTTGAGTGAACAGGTTGTCCGTCGATAGTGTCCTCTACTTCTCAGTTAGATCCTCCTGTCACTCCTCCTCAGTGCCAGCCTCTCACCCAGATATGGTCACTTCTGGCTCCAGAAAAAACAGGATGGTTACGGCCAACATGCCAAGCCATTATTTCTACAGTTTTTGGTTCCCATTATGTGCTCCAAAGATAGGAATGACCTCCTTGCTATCACCAAGCTGGCACCATACATCAATAGGACGTCAGAATGATGTTGGACACGTGCATCAGACAGACGTTGAATTTTGGTTGGAATAAAAATAAGGTTGACGATTTTTTAAATGTCTATAAATGGTAGAATTTTACATTGTGGGGATGTTAACATTATCATGTTTTGCAGACACTGACACTCTATTTAAACCTTACAACTGCATGTCATTATTCTTTGTTAAGATGGTGTTGGCATGAGATGTTTTGAAGACTTTAGAATTTAGTTATTTCCCAACACAATCTAAAACCAACAAAATATCAGCGTCATCTGTTGTCAATATTCTACGTCAAATTGATCTTGGCATTAGATGTCCTAACACTAAGGTTTGGTCACCAGACGTCACAACCTGAATTCATCTAAAAATCAACGTATAATGACATTGGTGGCACAATCACAGCTGATTCCTGGGGGTCTTTTACATCACTCAGTCTATCAATGAGTCCTACAGCCCATTTATATCACAGTATGCAAAGGCCTGACAGCAGTTCAGAGGCTGCTTCAAATCTAATAACCTCAAGGCTGATAACTGCTAAACCTCCTCTGCTTCTGTGTGGAACTGTAGGATGTCTGCATTTCTTTCAAAAACATCATTGGCAAAAGCATGAACTGATTCACTCTTTATACCATCAGACCTTGAGACTGTAGCACTGTCTCACTCTTTTTCTCTTTCTCTCACAAACACTAACACAAGGTCAAACAAAGACATTCTGCTTACTCTTAACTAAAGGCCATGTGAGGAAGCCATCCTTGATTCAGAGAAAAGATAAAAAAAAAAAATAAAAAAGATAAAAAAAGATAATCAGAAAGCAGTGACACAGTGTTGAATAACTCATGGCTCATTCAAGTTGGAGTTTATTCACAAAAATATTTTTTTATTTTTTTTCCCATGCATTCACTCTGTTCATTCAGTCCAGTGAAATGTAGCTATTTAATAACTCACCCACAAGTGAGTTGATACAAGGTTGCACAGCCACCATACAGAAGATGATTTTCTTATGTTTCAACTAGTAAAATCTATTATTTCTTCACATGCTCTCTGTGATTTCAGAGAATTAATGTATTATATGAACTAGTCCATATCCATTGAGTGCACAGTTGCCCACATACAGTTTCACATGGTGTGTGTTTGGGATACAGGTCATAGGAAATTGCAGATTAAATAGTCAACTGAACCCATTAAGAAGAGCAATGTATTCAGACAGAGTTTTTGTGAATTTGATAGTACGATTGCTTTATTGAAAGTACAGTAGTACCATTGCCAATAGTGGGATAGTTAGTGGGCTAAAACTGTACATTAGTAGTTGAGGTAGCACTTTGAAAGGCAGATAGTTAAAGTCATTGTCTTATAGAAGCTCAGTGTGAGTAAGTTTTCCAACTTTTGCCAAGAGGGAACTTTAGATATTGGTCCCTAGATTATGTTCACAGAGTTTCATGCAGATCGGTCAAACTTCCTAGGAAGAGATCCATTTTAAGTGTTTTTAAAAAAAAATCAAAATGGCAGAAAATCTATATAACTGGAAGTTATGGGTTCTTGAGGCAAATTTGTTCCTCATGAGGAGAGGCATCTCTGTGCAAAGTTTCATGTCTCTATGACATACGGGGCATGAGATATGCCCATTCAAAGTTTGCAATTTCAATCGGTTGCTATAGCGCCCCCCTTTGGCCAATTGATGTAATATTGCTTAATTCGCATCCTCCCATGACCCTCTATCACTGTGCGAAATTTCACACGGATTGACCAAGTCAGTGAAGAGAAAAACGTGGGACAGACACAAAATAGACGGAGTTTTGGTCATTATGCTGTAAAGCCCTGTGAGGCAAATTGTGATTTGTGATACTGGGCTTTATAAATAAAATTGATTGATTGATTGATTGATGATACAGTAAGATTATGGGCTCTAGTTTCCCGGCGCGGCGCAGGGTGGCGCAGGGTGGCGAACCCCACGCAGAGCTAGTTTCGAGCAGCGCAACCTGAGGCTCGCTCAGTTTGGTAGTTTGGCAGACCTAGGTGCGCTGAGATGGGTGTGGCGGCGCAGCAGGGGGAGGTGTTGACAGATCCAGCTTGGCGCAGTGACAGTTTCGTGCCAAAAGGCTTTGCCGAAGGTGCGCTAAAAGCTCGCCAGCTGAAACCAGGTCTACTGTCAGTGCAGGTGGAGCACAGCCGGTGTAAGTGGAAGTTTGGCTGACCGGCGGACAGTGTGCACACGTCACCAAAACCTCACAGGCAGGTTTCCAGAATATCAGGCACATTAACAATGCAATAAATACCCACAAAAACACTATTCAATGCAACTATCTGCAATCAGCACATAAATGTATCTCTATATCGACTGTCCCGTCACATCTGATGTCAGATCAAAGGGGATTGGCACTGTTTGGCACGTTTGGCATGCGTAATGGAAACCCAGCCTGATTTGATTAACACATCTGCAAACTAATGAGGTCACATCCCTCTCAGCCAGCCACAAACAACCACAGCATCAGATAGGGAGTATATATTCAGCATCTGTCATCTTGGAAAAGTCAAAAGAAAAGAAACAGAGTGAGGCTGCGAGAGAGAAAGAGAGAGCGCGCGCACGAGAGAAGCACAACATTGATTTACAATTGTGGTGACCTCCTCCCAGGCTACCTTTGCATCATCAGCCCGTGGAGGTCTGCTCGCAGTTCCATATATTCAGACACTGCGAGCTTGGACCTCCCGGACCAAAACATCAGTTTCCTCCTGGGAGACGTTTGGCCGTCTTACGCTGCTGCTCTCTTCTGCCATGGCGAATTGAGTAAACTCTCATTACGCCTTTGCGCGGCGCATTTAAGGGCGAGGAGAGGGGCTCATTTGATTGGTGTGATGTGTGTAAAACCCACTCCACGCCTTCTCTCCTCCCTCTTTCAGACTTGCGCAGGTAGGAGGGACGGAGATGGGAAAGAGGAGTAGCTGCACCAGGCAACTTGCAAAATCCGACTGGCCTCACCCAGTTGGTGAAGCGCAGGTGCACTGCGCCCCCGCCTCGCCCGGTCTGCAAAACTAGAGGCCTATATGTATTGCCCCATATCGATCCCTCTAGTGACAATGATAAAATATGAAGAGGCCAGCACTGTCCAATCAATGACTTCAGTCAAGTTCATATGACTTCTGTGCTTATTTTTTTAATATATAAAAGGTCAGTGTGAACATGAATGGGACCTGAACTATGGGAAACAAAATATCCCCTATTGTTTTTGGGTTTGTTTGTTTTTTTGTTTGTTTTTTCTGGCATCCGGACCAAAAGAGCCAAACTACAGATGTGGATGCAAGTTTGGTGTGACTACACTTTCTTGTTTATAACAGCCCCTGCAAAGGAGCAGGAATTCAACAGTGTGTACATTATTTCAGTCTGCATACTGTATGTGTTTCAATCAGGGCTGCTCAGAACACAATTATCATGGCCAGAGGAGTTCACAATATTGATATGATCAAGACATCCATAGAAATTTGAAAAAAATAAGTAAATAAAAATGCTATAAGTCAAATTCATCTTTAACTTTGTGTATTGTGCATTTTGCCTCTTTTTTGGCAAATGATTTACACTTACGAGTGTAGGGAGGTGGATAGAGATTCTGTTAAACTGGTATCTGCATATGTATGCAGTGTCTGTGGGTGACAGATTTTGGCATTGGAAGCTCCTGTTCTGTAGTTCGGTTAGTATTAAGCAATCACATTTGAACAGCAGGTCCACGTGCAGAGGCGAAACTCATTTCCTGAAATGCAATCTTGGAACCCATCAGCTGTCTGACAACAGGTTAGCTTTATATTAGATTTTTTTTTTAATTTAAATGTATTTACATGCAGATTTCTGCTTATAAAGATTAGCCGAAATGAGTAGCGCATGGATGAGGAAGTCTTGGCTTGGATATCCACTGGCTATACCGGATCAGCCCAAAATATTGGCCTTCGCCCCCAGAGGCATATCATCAGACAGATAGCTGATGGGTTCCAAATTGCTGTGACCATAACTGTACAAAAGCGTACAATAAGAGCAATTTCACTGAATGGATTGCGAAAAGGCAAGAAGATGGTGTTAGGGAAGGGACACAAAGTGAAGAGGAAATAAGCAGAAATTATTTCAGAGGTGCTGGATCATTCACACGATATTATCATATGCATATTATTAAGCTGTAATCAATATTTTATTTTCATTTACCATGGTTATCATCAATACCAGTACATCGCGACAGCCCTAATCTGAACTGTCACATCTGAGACACGCATTTATGCATTCTGTCTGGATCAGTCTGGATCATTTAGCCTCAATTTCCTTTCTCTGTGCATTATTTATGTTTGATGCATCAATTACAGGAAGAAGCATGCCCCGAGGATATGCTGTCCTCAGCTGACCCAAGATTTCTGTTTTGAGCAGGGACATGTTTAGCCTCTGTGTGTATATGGGAATGACCCAACATGCCATCTGCACAAATCTGATTAAAGAAATGCTGGCAACTGGCCACAATCAATAAAAGCCTGGGCTTTATTAAGAGACGATATCATCACTGGAACAGAGAGTAAACACTTAGTAAAAACCTTAACAAAAGAATGGCAATGAATGGCATTTATGTTGAAACACTCTTGTAGCTGTGGTGTCAATCAGCTAGTGTGGATTCAAGGTTTTGTATCCCCCAATAATCCCTAAATAAAACACCTGCATGTCTGTTTTTACACCTATACACACATGCAAGTGCAAATGAATGATTCCTTTAACCTTTTACAATGTATTCTGATAAGATATTTATATAGTTTGTACTCTTCAGTGTGACTGATTTATGTTCATGTGACTGATTTATGTTGGTGTGTTTTCTGTTTCCCAGGCCTCAGCTTTTATTAGTTGTAGCGAGCATGACAGTTTGATCTTGTCAGAGTCAATGGCTTTGTTTCTCCCATACGCCGACTCTGAAATGATGGATTGTCAAGAGGTGTTTTACCGTGAAAGACTTGTGTGGATACAATTTGTGATTTAAATTGGAAACAGACAGTGATGGAGAATTCTCATGTAGTGTCCATTTTATCAGCTTCCTCACACATGCAGGCTGACAAATGGAGTCCTGGTGACTATATGTGTGTGTGCTCTTATACTTCTATTTTTGTGAGGACCCATTTGAGTTTTCATGAAACTGAGAATATTTTATGAACATAAGGGCAATTTAGCCCATGCTTTCGGGGGGCCAAGACTTGGTTTTAGTGTTAGACTGAGCATTAGGTTTGTGTAAGGGTTATAAGAAATACATTATGTCAGTGAGGGGGGATCCCCACAAGTATAACATTAAGAACATGTGTGTGTGAGAAAGAGAGAGATTGTTCAGTCAACCTGCCATGCCTGTGTCTATGTATAGAATGTACATGGGACTGCCTCTATGTATCTTTGATTTGATTCACAAGACAGATGAGCCATTATATCAGCGGCTCTTGCTTCTCACTGTCAGAGCAGAACAAAAGAGGTGGGCCTTCAGTTTCAGCCATGAGGAGTCAGAGGCAGTAACTGTGTAAGTGGAGCAGAGGAGACCCCACCTTTTCAGAAACCTTTCTCCTCAATTAGCCTATTTAAAAAACATTCACTGAAATTACTCAGTTTAATTATTGATTTAAACTATTTGTTGAAATTGAAAGTGTCATCATACGGTTTAATTAAGTAGCCTCTCAATCACATCAATCATTAGGACGGTTCTGTTATTGCTAAATCCCTGTCCTCAGATAAAATAGAATTTCTTCCTAAATTCATTTAGGAAACGTGTTTATATTAAAAATCCTAAATGTCATCCTAAACTTAGATGGATTTCAGACATAGGAAGTTTCTGTAATGAAGCCCCAGGTCAGTAAGGTAGGTAGGAGGGGCCTGGTTATGGAGGGCTTTGTAAATGAGGGGGAGGACTCTGAACTGGATTCTGTTATGGGACAAGGAGCAAGTAGAAGTCCTGTCTTGGAGGACAGCAGTAAGGGGATCACTGGAGCAGGAATGGGTGAGCAGATGAGCATCAGAGTTCTGGATGTACTAGAGTTTATTTCAGACTGTGGCTGATGCAGTAGTCAATTCTGGATGTTATGAAGGCATTGGTCAAAAACAGAAAAGGAGAAGGATGGGCGGAGATGGACTTTTTTTTATGTAAAAATGAAGTTCTAGTGATTTGATTGACATGGTATACAAAGGAGAGGTTGCCATCTAAAATAACTGAGAGGTTGCAGATGTTTAGGGAGGGAGACGGAGTAGAGTTATCAGTGGTGAGGCAGAGGTTGCAAGTGGTTTTGGTGAGGGATTTGGAACTGATGACAATCACATTTGATTCATCATACTTACTAGTTGGAGTGGAGTGAGTTGCAGTGGTGATGGATTAGTAGAAATGTAGAGTTGGATGTCATCGGCATAGCAATGGAAGAGGAGACAGGAGCAGGGGTGGGGGTGCAGTTGTTGATGTTGATGAACTGTTGTCTATTTGGGACATAGGACCTCAGCCAGGAGAGGGCAAATGTTGAGGGAGGATTCAAGGTGGGAGTGAAGAATGCTGTGGTTTTATGGTGTTAAAAGCAGCAGTGAGGTCAAAGAGGATGATGAAGTGACCAGAGTCTGAGACGAGAAACAGGTTATTGGTTACTTGGAGGAGGGCTTTTTCAATGCTGTCCTGTGAGCAGAAACAGTATTGAAATGGTTTGAGCAAATTGTTGGAGATGAGGTGAGCTTTGAGTTTTGGCGATGTTAAGACGTGCGACGGTGGTTTAGTTTGTTTATAGCCTAAATGATGTTAGCTTTTTACCTCTAGTGATTGCATCAAGGCTTCAAAAATCATGAAAGTGGCGTTTTGTTTTGTTTTGTCTTTTGTGAAAATTATCTTGCTGAACAAATTGTTTAAGTATCATAAACACTTGTTTGCGACAGAGCTTATTTTCTGCATTGATCCAAAATCCAATTAAAAAATCCCATAGGCTTTTTGATGAGGGCAGCAGGGAGTTGGTAACTTCAGCACTGAAACCTTCAGCACTGAAACGTCATCACTGGAGCACTCGGTCTCCATCTTTTCCTTGCTCTCCTCTTTGACTCTCTATACCTGTCACTCTTTTGTTCTGTCATTCTGTGAAAAGGTTAAATGATTATCTCCATATGTTAAACCTTGGACCTGACAATAGAGTGAGGTAAAGCACATCAGCACAATATTTTTACTGTGGGTCTACACAGGTTGACATTAATTTACTTTGTGTGCATGTGTGGGTGTACATGTATTACTAATGTGGTGGGGACATAAATCTTCATTCACAGTCAGAGTGTGAGGAATTCTTCCTTTTTAGGAGAAAATGCAAGCCCTCGTAATGTAAATCATTACGATTTAGGGTGAAGACTTGGGTTAGCGGGAGTCTCCAGGAAATGAATGTAAGTCAGTGTAAGGCAATGTCCTCAGAAGTGATGGAAACATGTATGTGTGTGTTCTGTGTGTGTGTGTGTGTGTGTGTGTGAGAGAGAGAGAGAGAGAGAGAGAGACAGAGACAGAGACAGAGAGAGGGAGGGAGAGAGAGAGAGAGAGCAAGAGAGAAAAAGAGAGAGAGCATGATGATGAGAGTTCAAAGGTTAAATATCTAACATGGTTGCTGGTATTGATTTAGCAACAAATGATGCAGAGGTTCAAGGCTTTTATCCTGAGCTTCACAAATGTTCACTCATTAATGGACTTCTTTAAGTCAAACTGAACTGTGTAAAGAATTTTATTGACACTGTAGCTATTGTGAACAATTTTTCAATTTTGAAAAAAACAATATCTTTTTAATGTCTTTATTTGAAAAAGACAGCCATAAGCTTCAGCCTCTGGGCGGGCGTTTCTCCTGACAGAGAGCACCATTACACATTTCAGATCCTGCATTACTAGGATATGTGCTTTCAACTTTAGTGGTTTTCGGTAAATCCACATAGCACAGGTTATGTACCGTTCGTGATTTAAAGGAATAGTGCGCAGGATTTTGTGGCATCTAGTTTTGAGGTTTGCAGATTGCAGCCAGCTGAAACTTCTCCCATGTTCCAAGTGCGAAATATTGGTTAGGATTCCTTCAGTGTATACCTTGCTTAGAAGGTTTTTACCGGGAGCCAAATTATCTGCAGAGATCTCCCTCTCTTCGAAACAAATGGACTCAGGTGATTAAAACTGGTAAAAACACTGAATACATCAGTTTCATGTTATAAATAAGTGTTTCTTCGATGCTGTTTAGCTCTTTGCAGAAGGGCCGCCAAGCACCTGCTAATGTGTCCTCACCTTTTTTCTCTAATAAGTTAAGAAGGTGTTACCAGGAGCAGAACTATCCGCAAGGGTGTCTTCCTCTCCAAAAAAAAAAACAAAAAAACAACAGAAGGACTGCTAACTAGGTTGGCTGACACGAAAATGCATATACATGAATGGCCTTATCTAGAGCCAGTGTTTGGTGCAACACATAGGACACGCTCCCATTGTAGATATAAACGGCTCATTTTAAGGTAATGAAAATACAACAGTTCTTATTGTCAGGTGATTATAAAGAAAACATTACATCATCCTCCATTTCCGCCAGTATATCCCCCAAAATCCTACACACTGGACCTTTAAGCCATCTGTCCTTCACAGTGATTCGAATAACAAGACAGAATGTGTGGATTAACAAAGTAACATGGCAAGCATTTTAAATTACACAATTGCAACAGCCATCAATACACCCAGCAGCTGCTTATCTGCCTGTATGTCTGTTGGAACTAAAGCGATATTACGAACCATTTAGAGCGTCCCCACACAAATAATGCACCAATTAAATTAAAGTATTAATGTTAAAAAAAACACATAGAAAAAATATGAAAAATATAGATGTAGGTATAAGACAGTTTTCCCTCTGTGACTAGTTGTGTAAAGGGAATTGTCGGTACAGAGCAGCATAATGAGAACAAGAGAGCTGGTGAATAGGGTATTAGTATGCAAGTGTGTATGCATGCACCATGCTGTGGGCTTGGCTTGTGCCAGTATGGGGGGTTATATAGTGGTGGAGTATGGAGGCCATGTGTGTGCATGTATAAGAGACACACACACACAGACACGCACAAATACATACCATTCCCTGCTGCTACCACTGAGATTTCATTATTCACAGTGCACTCCACTTATAAAGGGAAAGCAATTATGATGGAGCAGCCCAGCTTTTGATGTTGAAAATGCATGTTGAACATTCTTTATGCTCATTGTAGGCAACGTTTGTGTAGGCTATATGTCCACGATGGGGGAGGTGTATCTAATGCATTGAGTCATTCAATTGTGATTTCACAGTATGCATCTGTATTTGCTCTATATGCTTGCCCGTATTCATCATTCCACACACATGTATGATGAGCACATCAAGGGCTGCTGTTAAAAATGTAAATTCACCGCTGCCTTCGAATTCCCCCTCACGGTGTCTCATTACCTGTGCATAGTAAATCAGCAGCCTGATTAATTCCATATATGTTTTCATAAGGAATGGCATGCCTGCAGACCTCTTAGGCCCTTGTGACAGTGCGTGTCAACTCACAGTGTAACTTACAGCTGACATAAACCACACCCTGGAATATATAAAGTCTGTTAATCTTCAGATAGAAAGACAGAAACAATGAATATGGATGAAGTCACGTGATTTGTTGTGGATTTTTGAAAATGACAAGGCCCCGTGGAGTTGATTTTGTTTTTATTATTCATTTATTTGCTTGGATGCACATTTCTACATTCAACTACAAGGTTACGGTTCATCTTTGTGGGATTACTGAGGGCAAATGTAAACGTTACAGCTCTCGATAGTGGAATAAAAGCAAGTAATCCATATTGAAGAAGCATGCGATACAGAAAAAGGGCTTTGAATCATTCCCAACTGTGCATTTACCAATGGAGTAAGTGTGTTCCTGGAGTCAACAAAAAAGACAAATTAAGCCCAAGGGGGCAGTCAGAGGTGTGAAAACACCAAGTAATCAATGCAGTGGGCTGAAATATGCATATTTTTTACATCATTTTTTCCCCAATTTCTGTCCAGCCTGTACTAACCTTGCATTCATATTGAGTTTAAAAATTGCATCTGGAAATCTAAATAAAGTACGGAGTCATCTCAATGTGATTTCCAATGAAAGTGATTCAGATGATAAATATAACGCTCCCCATCTTCCTCTGCTCCCCAGAGAGCTCTGTATGTATGTGTGTGTGTGTGTCTGTGTGTGTGTCTGTGTTTTTAAGTGTTTATCCATCTCTGTTGGCCTGTGTACATGTACAGTTCATGCTACTCGTGCATGGTGCAGCTTCCTGGAAAGCAGGTCTGACTAATCTGGCCACCCAAACAGTAACAACAACAACAACATGCCTGAAAGATGACCTCCAACCACACTGTGTATATCACACTTACACACACACACGCAGACACAGGCGCACACTCATCTGCAGCTTCACTGTCTTCCTCTTATCCACGGCCATCTGGCTCCAACATTAATGATAATATGATCACAAAGGATTTCATATAGTTATTGGATTATCTAAAGGTCACTATGTCACATCCGTGATGTAACAGTTTTCAAATCCCTACTGCTGATACGCACAGGAAGCTCGTGTTTACATTTTGTTTTTATCTGCCAAAATTCCTAGAAATACATACGCACACACAAACACATTGGAAATGACGTAGCAGAGCTGAACAGGGCGGGTCGTAAACACTCAACTGAGGTTCTGTTGTTTCAGTCAGTATCTATGTCTACTCTTGTTTTTGTTGTGAACTGTGAAGAGTGACACAGGGTTTTAATAGTGAAATGAAGGTCAGGGCCGGACGGAGACAGGATTACCTGGGATTAACACAGACTATCAGTAGCCAGCTAATGAGGGCCAGAGGTTTCCTCTCTTGGTCCTGTCTCTGGTGTCAGTGCCAGGGTATAAATAGCATTTAAACCTGCCACACTAATCCACGATATACACAAATGAACCTAAGCCACTTTCATTTATTCATTATTGGGACCAACTCATTTGTAGTGGTGGATCTGCATGGAAGCTCACTAATACTGGTTTCACTACTCATGTAGCTGATTTAAAAAAAAAAAAAAAACAGCCTAGAAAAAGGATGAAGGGCCGGGATTAAATGAGGTGTATTACTAACCTGTTTGGCCGCTGTGGGCATGTAAGAGGCAGGAAGTGTCTAATGAAAGACAGGCATTATGGGAAATGTGGGGTCCAGAGTTGTTGGAGCTTGACTTATACAAGGAGGTACAAAAAAAGTCAAGATATTACAGCCTCTGCTTAACTGTGATTTTAACCACATTTTTTAAAACTGTGTCTTTCAGGTTCTTAAATATGGAAGAACAATACTACATTTCTCGATTACTCCTTAATGCGACGTATTAAGACTCTAACAGAGGTGGGAGAGGGGGGTAATATTTCAATAAAAAAACTCAGAATTTCTGAGATTAAAATTGTAAATTTGTGATAAAATATTCAAATATTCTCTGAGATTATAAAATCATAAATTTGCAAAAAGAAAAAACTCATTAATTCCCTTTTTTTTTTTAACCTAAAATGGCCCTTATATTTTGTCGTGGTACAGAATGTGCACTGGCTGAAGTATGTCCTCTTTAAAGTGAATATTAGAGAACATTGTACATACATTATAATTCATGCAGGCCTTTATTGAGGGGTTCCTAATTTCCACAGACTACACAGAGGAACAGATTTGAAATTGGCGTTACGCAAATGTGTGCTGTTTTAATTGAGTTTGGGGCCATAATCTGTGCATATTCAGCACCTGATTAACTAAAGCAGCTGCTCATTACGCGGTCAGCCCCATTACTGATTCTGAAACTGTTTTTCAGACTCACTCCATGAGTGAAAGAGATCTCAGCAGGTGCAGTTTTGAGGTGAGATTTTTATGCGATCATTAAGCTCAGGAAAAAAATTAAAACCACGTGATTTTGATTGATTACAAAGTATTTACTTTAACAAAGCCAGCAGTTTTTCTCAGGTGAACTTTGACAATGTTATTAGTAACACCTGTGCTTTTACTGCTATTACAAGTCAAAATGTCTGCAGGGAATAAAGCCTATATGCTGCATTATACCATTGTCACATCATAATCAGTGTGCAATCAAAGAAGCAGGGGACTCTATTTTACACAACTGAACGCTAAACAGGATCATTATCCCAGAATCCTATTTAAAACCATTAACTCTGTGATTAGTCCCCCACTCATCCAGCCAGATGAATCCTCCCAAGAGAGCTGTGAAGAATTTCATCATTACTTTTACAGCAAAATTGAGGTGATTCGAAGCTTGATTTTAACTCCTGCCCACCTTCAATATTAACCCCCTTCAGTGAGATCTCTCTGTTGACCCTGAAACACACTCTGAAAACCATCCACCTGCCCTTCAGACTGCATCGCCTCTTGGTTTAGAAAAGCTGTATTTCAGATGGCCAACAACGCCATTGTTTACTTCCTCTTAAAGAGGCTGTTTGGTCACTGTGGTTCAAATGTTTTCAGACCCAGCTGCCATTTGTATTCAAGGTTTTAGAAAGACGTGTCTCCATTCAATTTTATCAGCACTAATCAAATTTATGGGAAATTTCAATTTGCTGTCCACACAGCGCTGACTCTGGCCAAGGTCAGCAATGACTTCATGCTTTTTGCTGACGAAGGTCCATACTCCATTTTAATTCTCCTTGACCTCAGCTCAGCATTTGATGCAGTGGACCAGAATGTCTTAATTAGGAACGTCAGTGGTTAACCATTAATCGGTTAACTGCCGAGAAAAATTTTACATGTTGGTCTACAGATTAATTTTCAGTTTACTGCACAGTGCACTATCTGGGTTTGCTGCCCCAGTGAGTAAGCAGCTCCCCTGTAGCACTGTTACCACCGTTAGCAGTGTTAGCACTGCTAGTGCTGCTAACATTGTAAAAAGCGCTGAAAAGGTTTCACAGTTAAAAATGAAGCTGCTTACTCACCAAGGCATTCTAGGGGGAGGCCATCAGGACGGCGTTACCAGCTGTAATTGCTGAATGAGTGGCGAGGCCAGCTAATAGACAGTTTCCACATGTTCACGCAGATGGCCAGCTGTCTGTCAACAAAGCCAAGAGAAAATAAAATAAAAGGCAAGACATGTACATCGCAAATTGGATAGCGCTTAGAAATGCAGGGCTAAAGCTCACTGAGTCAAAGGAGGGCCAGACTAAAAAGGAAGGACCTTGTATTTCACGTCTTTTTCCTGAAAATTAAGTGGTTCGTTACCAGTTAATGAGTATTGGCCTTTCAAAAGCATAATTAACCAAAACTATAACCCCTACTGTTAATTAACTGCCTTAAAATTTTGTTGGCATCTGTGATGTAGCTCTGGATTGGTTCATCTCTTACTGTATCATCCAGGTTGTTTTCTGTTATGCTTTGAGATGCCTCCTCCTGTCTTGCCTCTCTCTATTGTGGGGTCCCCCAGGGGTCTGTTGTGGGTCCCCTCTTATTTACTACATTCATGCTATCCGTGGGACAAATGATGGGTGCACATTGCTACATATATGCAACTTAATGTCCCAATAAAGCAGGATACAACCAATGTATCCTATATTATGTCCTGCCTTACTGAAATTACTAGATTGACTGTCTAAATACCCCTGCAGTTATATGACTCCCATTCAGAAATAATCATCTAGCCCTGGTAAAAATCTGTTGTCTGGTCTGGGTGCTGTATCTTATAATGTTAAAAAAGGCCCGTAACCTAGGTGTACTCTCAACTCAGAGTTGTTTTTGATGCTCAAAGGTGTAATCCTGCTTTATCCAACTGAGACACTGAACCAAGACCAGGTCATTCCATTCACCTGCAGGTCTAGAAAAGGTCTTCACTGCATTTATCCTCTCCAGACTGGACTATTACAATGCACTTTATTCTGGTATCAGTGGGCGAAACATCCAAAGACTGCAGCTGATACCTAACACTGTGGCCCATCTGCTGTTGAGCATAAACCTAGTATCCTCTTAAAATTCTCTTTTATTCTCTTTCTTCTGTCTTGTTTTACATCTTACGTTTTGGTGTTCATTAGCTTCTTTTAGTAGAGCACTTTGTAACTTTGCTTATTATTATAATTGTTAGCATTATTTTTTATTTTATTTTTTACTATTTATTTATTTTCTTTAAATTAAGGTCACTGGACAGTTGCTAGTTTACCTGATCCCAATGTCACCTGTGTCTTTTCAGTCTCAGAAAGAACCTCAGGTAATAAAGGGCAAATCTTTGCCTATGCAGGGCCAAAAGTTATTAGGGGGAAATAGTTCTTATTGGTGTTGAATACTCAGCTCACTTTAATTTTTTTAAGGTGCATTTTGAAACTGTATTTTGGGGTTAAATCCTTTAAATGTATCATTTGGTAGATGGTCTTACCCTCATAGTGTTGTATAAGACTTACTCCCGTGCAGACAGCACCAAGAGAAATCCAAACTATACAGTGTTCTGACTGCCGTGCTTTTTTGTCTAAACTAAAACATATTCAAAAACAACTCAGACTTGCTGTCTGGGCTTTTTTCATCACACGAAAGGTCACCAAACGTGCCATGTGGTCCTGAATGCAGTCCAGTACAATTTTTCTCTTCCTGTACGAGCTTAAATGGGCAAAAGAAAATGCAAGAGCAGCACAGGAAACAGTCTGCACAGCTGCTGATTTCACTTTTCAACTCTGAAAAAATACGTATCTTGTTGCAGTTAAAGTCCTGAATTTACAGCTGTAGTGTGGTGCCGATTTCAGTGCTTTCTGCACTCTGCATCTGAAAATGTTCAACACAACATGTTCATCGTCCTGAGTGTAATTTTCTGTCCTGTTCTATCTTTGAGTACACTGTAGATTAGAGCTGGAGTGCCATTTTGGACGACACTTTTGGTCATCTTATAAAACTCCCTGAGTGCTAGGAACCATCACTGCACTTTTGAAGAAATAGGAAAAAAATAAACTATGACTGAAAGGGTGTCTGAATGCAGCACCAAATGGAGAATAATAAGTTGCACAGCTGTTTACAACCACTCCCGCCCCAACATATTTCTCAGGCAGAGTCACCGACAGCCTGTTTGTGCCAAGGCTTTGTAGACAGAATTTTTGTGGTTTAGAGACCAAGTAGTAACACATCGTTTCCACCGCTGCTGGTGGTTTTTAAGTCTGTCTGAAAAACCACGTCTGGCCCGGCATGTCACATCATCCTGACCTACATCCATCCCTCCTGTGTTTCTCCTCCTCTCCCTCTGTCTTCCTGTCTGTGAGTGTTTTCATGCTGGGGGGAATGAGTTCATACTCTGACCACGAGACGATACCTCACCCTTCCTCTCCAGCCCTCTATCTGAATCACAGGCTGAGAGGAGGTGGAAAACATCTCCATCTCCCGTCCTCTCCTCACCCAATCTGTCCAAAACAAACAGCTGTGGCTCAGTGTGGTTGTGTGTCTGTGCATTAGCCTATCAGGTCTGCGGTGTTCTGACAGGTTTCCAGTAGCCCGCTGTCAGGTGGCTCATGTAGATATCCTCCTGCAGGGAGACACAGAGAGGGAGTGTTAGAGCTCCACTGGTGTCTCTGTGGACTGTTTGTCTGACTGGATAAATGGTTAACAGTGACTCACTGACTGACAGACTGAACGACTCGCTGACCAATTGGTTTGTAATCTGATTGGACTGATGGTTATTTTGAATTACTGACTGACCATTAAATGACTGGCTGGATGGTTAAATGACTGAATAACTGACTTGTGTTGAGTGGAAAGGTTGAGTGGCTTCTGTCTGAGTCACACCTGCGCTGTTCAAATCCCAAGCATACAGTAACATTCAGCAGTTTAGTTGTGTTCATTATTATCCATCAGAAACATTTTGAAGACTAATTACCATCAGATTCAACTGCTGTATTTCCCCAGGTGTTGTTTGTATTGTTTTCTTCATAATTTTGACTTTGTTTGCCAAAAAGGGCACTATGTGGTTTGAATCAATCAGTATCTATGGATGTGATCTTTTAACCACTTGAGCAAAAGTCGTTATTTTATTGGTTGGCTTGTTGTTACTGGCACCCAGAATTCACAGAAATTGAACCAACTGCAAAAAAAGAAAAACCTGCACCTGATTTGGATTTGATGTAGAAAGGCTTTGGGAGAAAGATGGGTTCAAATTTTTAAGTTGCAACTTCTTATTTGAACACATTTTTTTGAACAATAAAGTTTGGTCTGAAAGAAACGTTAAATTAGCATGATAACGTACATTTGAGGCAATATCCTGACTCTTATCTAACACTTAATAAATCAGCAACAACAGTAAGCAAACAGGCACACTGATTTAATGGCGATTGCTAATAAATCTGTGCATATGGCTCACTCTGGGAACAATCTTAGAATCCACTGGCTATCGGTCTGCCAGCAATAAGTCATTCTGGCTATCTCCGTAAAGATATCTGCATATAATTGTGGACACATTTTAAAGAGGTGATATCAAGCTGTCTCATGATCAGACATAGCCGATGGTTTCCAAGATTGCACTTTGGCCAGTGTTTTCCACCTCTTTACATGGACTGTTTAACTGCCGCTCAAACGTGATAAGTCAATAAAACTCATGCCACAAACTACAGATGGAAACTAGAAAGTGTCCAATGCCAAAATTGTGTCCCATTGCCTACAGATTCTGCACACATATTCAGATATCTGTTTATAGGGAATACTCCAGAAATGGTAAATGTTGGTCCATCACATTCATTCCATTCAGTCTCAGCTGTACTAATTTTGAAATGCTGGCATGCTAACACGCTAAATTAAGATGGTGAACATGGTAAACATTGCCTGTGAATTATTAGCATGTTAGTGTTATTGTTTGCATGCCGACATTTGCATTTAGCCCAAAGAAGGAGTTTGTCCAGGTGGGTACTGTTAAACCACTGCAGTAAGAGGGTGCAATGAGTTGACATAATGAAAAGAATGCCAGTCAAACCTCAACTGAACTGGTAGAAAAGATTTGCACATCATCAGACCATGCATATGATACATGCTCTGATGAAGGTCTAATTGATCAAAAGCTCACGACTAAAGAGAAACGCTGCATAGATGTAAGTGTGCAGCAATCTTTTCTACCAGTTTGGACTTACTCATGTTTCCAGCACCTTGCCAAGACTAAACTGGGTGGAGCAGTTGTTGTCCTGCAGCATGCAAACCTCAAATGAACGAAAATCATGGAAAATCGCTCCACACAGATATGATGTTTTTGTCTGCCGCCATTTTTCATCTCTCTTGTGTGACAAATACATCAAATGCTTTATGTATGTCTTGATATGTTCACTAAGTCTGTTTCGAATGCACTTTGGTGCGTTTTGTTTTTATAGTGGATACACTATTACGACTTTTCCACCTCAGACAAGCGTAATAACTTTTTTGCAATATTTCAACTTTTTATTTAAATTTCTGGTATCTCCCTTTCAGGATTGTTTATGCACAAATTGAAAATGCATCCACCTGTTGTCATCCATCAATAGTGGCATATCATTGTAGATCATTATCCACACTAATGTCAAAATTCTAATCTTCTCTTGGTCCTCCTCTTTCAGTTGGTAAATGACAAATTTCATGGATTTACCAACTAGATTTTATAAAGTAGAGCATTTTTTGGAAACTATTTCCATATGCTGATTGCTGCTGGTGTTTGAGTATTGCCAGCAGCAGGACAGTGTATGTGGGAGTCAGGATAAACTACCGTGCCCACATTCATCATAATGCAGAAGCATGCCACTTAGTGCAATGGTATGACTCAATCATGTGTTTTGAATAGTTATTTTGTTTGTTTGTGTGTTAGTTACTTAGTCAGGCTTTGGATACCCAAATAATAATTGCTAATAGGATGATTTTATTGTACATTATGGTTAAGGATATTTTGAGTCATGATGAATACAATGCAAAATATACATGCAATGTATTTTAAAGCATCACTTTATTCACTGATATGAGTTAACCATTCATTAAAAATTAACAATCTTGTGGGTTTTTTTGTGAAAAAAAGGTCTGTTAAGACCATTTACTGACACTTTTTCTATTAGGTGATTTCTGCATTAATATTCTTTGTCCATTGGAATGTATGAAAAAAACACATATTTAAGCATCCTAATCAAACTTTTTTGCTAATTATTTATGAGTGCATTTGGAGAACTGAACCATTTCAACATTTTTGTGTGTGTGTTTTGAACATAATTGCGTTCTGAATGTGTTAAACCAAGACTGCGAATGTTGACAGGCACATATCAGCATTTTCAAAAAGCACCATTTTGGGTGTTGAATGATTGATTAAATGAGGATGCATTGCAGAAACCGAGATATGCATATTTGTAACTTCCTTGTTAGCTGCTTGCTAATGGCTGCTTGGAATGCATGGACTGCTTGATGGTATTTTGATCGATTGAATAACTGAATTGTTGGCTGACTTGCTGACTGAGAAACTGAAATAATCCTTGGCCAGAGCTAGACGGAGGCATCCATACTCAGCAAGGAGTCTGAGATAGAGGAGAAGAGAACAGCAGGAGTGGAGAAAGGAGACTTGAAGCCGGTGGAGCATGAGGAGGGATGAGAGGAGGAAGACAAACGAGGTGCATAAGTGAGTGAGAGAGAGGATAGAGTACTGAGAATCCAATATTGTTCTATTAGGAGTGATTAGGTTTCGAAGACGGCTCTAAGCTGCAGATCTGGTGAGATTAAGGTTACAGCTACAGCTTTGATGTTGATCTCGGATGAACTGGCTCTGTAACCCACTGGCCCATTATGTCTGCTAATTTTTGTGTTTCTTAACCTTTTTCAGCACAGGCAACTGCTGAACATGTGTATTTGTTCTGAGTGATGCTGTGATTGACATAGCCTTTGATGGAGTTCTAATGTACTTATCAATCAGCTGTCATTGCACTGATTCTCTGCTTGTTGCTGCAGGAAAGAAGCGGTACCACCGTGCATCATGAAACCCTGGGTTTTGAACTCAACAAGCCTTAACCCTGGCATGTCCCATAACCTGGACTTCTAGGAGCCTGTAAGACTCTGGGTCTACGTTCTGCCTTGTAGTGATGTGCAAGACAGGGTTTTATAAAATCCTCACCAACCCAGCTTGTTACAAGAGCCACTCTACCTTGCGTGACCCACAAACATATGTGTTAATCATTGAACCAAACCAGACCTTCAAACCTGGAAACTGGAAACTGGAAGCTTTTGGTTATGACTATAATAAAAACCTAACTGCTGTTGGCTGAAGTTATTTCTAGTAAATATCACAATATAAAATGTGTTTTCTATTTAAAAAGTAAAAGCATAAAAGACAGCAAGTACTCAGCTGTCTCTTAAGTGCTTATGTCTTAAGTATGATCTCAAGCGCAAAGCATATATCTTACTTGTTACATGATGAAAAAGAAGAACATACTAAATGTTTCTGTCTGTTCCTCAGTTATGAAGTTTAGTAATGGCCAGAGCATTGCTTTTGCAGAATTGTGATGTCAAAGTGAAGTCGACCTCTTGAATATAAAATATCATCACTTCATCATTTTATCCTTTTACAGACTTTGAAATTTTGTCACAATTGGCAAAGTAATTCCTGACTTGCTGCCAAAAACATGTTTTGTGAAGTCACAGTGATCTTAACTTTTGACCTTTGACCACCAGATTATATTCAGCTCATTACTTAGTCTAAGTGGACCAAATTTGAAGAAATTCCCTCAAGGTGTTCTTGAGATTCCATGTTCACGAGAATAAGACAGATGCAAGGTCATGGTGACCTTGACCTTTAACCACCAAACTATTATCTGTTCATCTCTGAGTCAAAGTGGACATTTGTGCCAAATTTGAAAGAAAAAAAAATCCCTCAAAGTGTTCAGATAGATATCACATTGATGAGAATGTGATGGACAAGGTCACAGTGACCTTGACCTTTGACCACCAAATTCTTTATCTTTGACTCAAACTAGATGTTTGTGCCAAATTTGAGGTCTCTTAAAGTATCATGTTCACAAGAATGAGGCAAACAAGGTCACAAGGACCTTGACCTTGACTTTTAACCTGTCACCGCCAAAAACAGTTTATCATTCAGTCCAAGTGAATATTTGTGCCAAATGTGAAGAAATTTTCTCAAGGCATTCTTGAGATATCACGTTCACAAGAATGGGATGGATGGAAGGGCGGACGGGTGGATAGACAACCCAAAAATATAATGCTTCTGGCCACAGCTATCGCTGACATAGAGGCATAAAAATAAATAAATAAATAAATAAATAAAAAAACCTAGCATGCCCAACACTGTCCAAACAGTATGCAGTTATATATATATATATATATATATATATATATATATATATATATATATACAGTTACTATATCATTTCTATTGAAACACAACATCTTATGGTGCTCAGCTAAACATACAGCCTGTTCCAGCAGTGAACTTACTTGAGTTCAAATTAGGACTACTATTGGAGTTAATTTATGATAGATGAGAACACAAATTCCTCATTTAACTTGAACTGCTGGAATAGCATGCTGATTTTTGTTTTTGTTAAGTACTAATGAAAAATAAGGGGAACAAAGTGCATCAGAGGACTAAAGTAAACTAAATAGATTTCTTAATTTTATCTGCCATCTACTGGAAAAATATTTTTGGAAAGGTTTTTTTCACCTAATAATGACAGAACGGTTTCATGAATCTTTGTCATGAAGATGTAATGAATTATTGCAACCACTGAATTGGAAAAACAATCAACTAGACAGTCTATGATAAATGATTCAAGTCAAATTCTTATATGGGCACTATTGTTAATGTGTCAGTGGTAAATTACCACAATTTCAAAGACATTTTATGATGGGAACGTTGTGGTATTTAACTGTAAATATTACAACGAAGTCCTACAGTCCTAAACAGTTTAGTTCCAAGAACGTGTCCCCAGAGTGCAGGGAATACAGTGGAAACTAAAGACAAACCAATCACAATGGCTATACCTTAAGTTCCATGTTGTGGAGAAGTAGAGAAGGAAGGAGGGAAGTTTGTGACTTGAGACCATTGTTTCACCCAGAGGTGGAGCAAACTCATTGTTCACTCAAGTCAGTCCCAAGTCAAGACTGACAAGTTCCAGTTAGTTCCAAGTCCTAAACTTTGAATTTTGATTCCAAACAAGTCATAATGTGCTCCTCACCAAAGGTAATGCCATTTTAACAACAGAGTAAAGGTGTTAGCAAAGCATTAGCTCGCTATGTTTATATTAGCTTCAACTTCCAGTTCTTTGGGCAACCCAAAGAAATTAAAGCAATTTGGTTTTTGTTGACCACTACATGGTTTTTGAATGAATTATCATTGGTATCACTTTTTCCAACTGGTGTTCAGTAATGTTGTGTTGGTTCTACACAGTTCTCTCCTGCAACTTGATTGGATGCTGTCACATAGGTTCAAACAAAGTGGATCTAGGGAATTAAGTGTTGGCTGGGAATGAAAAGGCTTAACATTAGTTGATTCAGGAAATGAAGGGAAATGAACTGATTTGTATCAGACTTTTTAAATAGCATATTTTTTCATCTTTGGGCTGGTCAAAAGGCTCAAAGCCAAGTGAAGTCTTGAGTGATTGGTGTTTAAGCTGAAGTGAAGTTGCAAGACTTTTTTTGAAGTCCACAGTCATTACATTTGTGACTCAAGTCTGATTTGAGTCCAAGTCATCTGACTTGAGTCAGCGCCTTTGGTTTCACCTCAATTCCTTCCAAGTGGGTTTCTTGTAACCATGGCTTATCTTTCCTGTCAACCTCAACCAAGTTTAGTGCCTCGACCTAACCAAACCTCCACCATAGCAGCTGTAGACTTGAAAAATGTGACTCACTTTAACAAAGATCATACGTGTTTTCTGTCATTTGTCAATGATATGGGTGTCAAAAACACTAATTAATGTTGCTTATTTGATAACTAAAATTCACAAACCTGTAGCCTCACAACATTACGTCATTCTCATGATCCATGTTAGACTGTTGCATAGGCTTTGTATGGAATCCTTTGAGGTATTTATTCAGGTATTTAATAGTGGCATTCAAGAGCTAAAATGTGAAAATCTCCCAGGCTTCTCTAACAGAGAGCCTTTTACGTGAAACCAAGAGCTGGAAAATCAAGGGTATTTGCAGCTAATACTTACAACCAAGCCAAACTCTTGCTTTCAATGACTCTGGCTCTGAGCTGAGAGCTAAATCTGTTCAGGGAATCTGTTGCCGTGGCTCCTGATGCTGTACTGCTGCCATGCTGGCTCTGGTCCCACTACTATCCTTTCCTCTTACAGGAACCAGCAGGGAATCGCTGGGCACCATAGCAAAGCTGGTACGCCAAATCAGGAGTCATATTTAACATAACTATTATGCCCTGAAGGTTTTTCAATTTAACGTTACTTTTAGGTTTTCCTCAGATGTTAAACACATTTTCTTATATTAGTGTGTCTGTGTATGTAGGTGTGTGTAAGAACCGTGCAGCCACATAGAATCATAAACACAAGGCCCCAAAGGCCCAGAGCTTATTTGCTAGTCATGGAACATTATAGTCGCTACTTTACAACCTGCTGCAGTCCTTTGGACACCTTCTGCTGGGAAAACATAATCTGCTTCTGAGAAAAAAAATATAAATATAAAAGGAACAGTGTGTAAAATTTAGAGGTATCTAACGGCACAGTTTGCAGATTGCAACGTTCACCCATGCACCAAGTGTGTACTTCTGGTTAGTATACCTTCAGTGTTCATTGGTTAGGAGGTTTTAACCAAGAGCCGAATTATCCACAGAGGTCTCTTCCTTCCCAAAACAAATGGACCAGGTGACTAAAACCGCTAAAAACGCAGAATAAAGCAGTTTGTTGTTACAAATTAGTGTTTCTCCAGCACTATTTGGCTCACTGCAGAGAGGTTGCTAGCCCAGCACAGGTGTGCTCAACTTTTTTCTCCAATAAAACAAGATCTAGATGTTTTTACCATGGAAATGTGCATGATCCTATCTCGAGTCAATGTCCGGTTTACTGTATAAACATGGCGGTGCAGCATACCGGACGTCATGGACGAGGACCTGCTGCCTGTGTGGATATAAATTGCTCATTCTAAGGTGATGAAAACACAATGATTTTTATTTTCAGATAAATTATTATACACTTAAGAAAATATAATATTATATTCCATTTCTGCCAATATATCATACACACTGGACCTTTAAGAGTTAAACTGTTGACTGTTTTTACATTTGTGTGCACACTCTGCGCTGCACAGCGTAACCAGCTGTGTTGTTTTCCAAGTATCCGGTTACGACGGCGGCTGTGTTTAATAAACAGACCTGTTGTTGCGCTCGATGGTATCAGCACTTCTATAGATGTGTTCCGGTGTGGTTTTATAGTTGCAGGGGTTAATCTGGGTTATTCTCGCAGGTGAAGTCACTCATCAATTATGCAGGTCTTGGAATGCATTGCATCTGTAAAATGTCTCCAGGCGTGTGCTATTAACCTCATCCAAACTCCAAGGCTCGGTCATCCCGCCCCATAAATAAGTGAGCAAACATGCTTCTCTGCAAACATACATGTTTAAATCAGTGTCACTTGAATTAACTTCAAAGCGACAGGTAAAAGTTGGCTTCACAGAGGAATGCATATGCACACAGCACGGTGAGGTAACTGGAGCAAACGTGGTAAAAGCCTGAACACTCTGGCAGCGAGCGCAAGAGAGAAATGCTTGCTATATTAAAAAAAGGAAGGCAGGCAGATGGTGATGGCAGAAGAAGAGAGGAAGAGAAAGGGAGAGGTGAATCCACACTACTAGCAGATGGAGACAGAAGAGAGAGACAGAGTCATTTAGGGACGGCGCGAAGGAGCAGAAGGAGATGAGGAGAGGCAGAGAGCAAGCAGGCAGATGAATGTGTTAGAAAACCACTCAGCCGCTTTAGACAGCTTGAGAAAATAGACCACAGAAACCCACAGCGAGGTTCATCTCAGGTAACGGCTGCTGTATTCATCCACACAGCTGATAATAAAAAACAGTGCAGTAGAAAGCACGGCTGTTAGTGGTTAGTTATCTTTATGGAAGATCATCATCTCTAAAATCACACAGTCAAATGAGGACTGTGTTTTCTCATCATGTGTTGTCTGTTATTTCGATATCAGTCACTTTATAAGTGCTGGTTTTATAGCGGGGTTTGTTTGTGTTTGCCTTGTCTTGATTCCAGATCTCACTCAGACGGCACATATTGAAAACACTGAACTGTATTTCTTTAAATCGAATAATAAAGAAGGCACTGTGGATTCTAATAAATCACTGAGCAGCACTCTAGGGCACAGCTGCAAGACACTTTCCAGCTGCTCTCTTCATTGTTAAAGACGCCAGCATCCTGTTTGTCCTGCTTTGGCAACACACACACACACACACACACACACACACACTTACTTGAGTGAGAAACAGCAGCTGCCTGAATTTTTGCTGAGTTGGGATGGTTATTATATCATACAAAGAGCAAAGTTACAGACTTCAAGTCATCATATAAGTTTTTTCCATGCTTGCAGCTGCACTGTTACTCCATCACCAGGAGGAATTGTTTAGAACACGCCTGTAGTAATGCAGCACAGATGCATGGTGGGGAAGATGTGCCCTACCCTGCCTGTGTGTGTGGTGATGCAGTCTGACAAGATGCATTTGCTAGGAGCTTTCCAGGGACTCGTGTGTGTGTGTGTGTGTGTGTGTGTGTGTGTGTGTGTGTGTGTGTGTAAAGCTCTGGTCGTCTAATCCATCAGGGGGGAGCACACTCGGAGGGAAAGTAAGAGCTGAATCATTTTGGTTCTCCAGCTTGAGTTTCACTATGACAGAGAGAAAAAACAAGCAGCGGGTCTTTGATGGGAAGCTCAGTTGTCTTTATCAGAAGCAGCTTTTGCATAACTTGGGCTTTCATTCCCATGACTGTAGCAAGTTCTGCTCAAGAAGCAGCCAAGTACAGTCAACTGATTGTTTTTCTATCTATCTATCATGACCATTAACAGTAAAATTAAATAATGAAGTTTCCATGGAATAATAACATCTCAGCTGTGAGTCAAAGGTATTTCCTTAAGATTTGAGTCTGGACTGAGCTCAGCGCTGCAGCTGTTTTCATCACCTCACTAAATTCTGGGAAGGGACAAGGGAAATCAGCTGCCAGGGGTCAGTGAGTGTGTGCATGGGTGTGTGTGAGAGAGAGAGAGAATATCAGCTGTACAGTAAAAAGAGGTCACTGAGTTGGTGGAAGGGGAGCGGCAAACTACCCCTGTGTCCCTGCATGTGTGTGTCTCTTTGTTTGTATGTGTGTGCTTGAATCAGCTGTGTATGGAGTCACTGGGGCCTGAGTGAGGGTGAGACAGAGCACAACGGCAGACATGGCCATGAAACAGACCCACTGCCTTGGAGATGCCTCGTCTTCCTGGAAAGAATGTGACCTGTCGCAACAAGCCTCTAACTGTCCTTCTTTCACCACGCAACAAAGCCTTACTCCTCTTTTATGGGAATAATCCACTGGGGGGAAAAATTCAGTCAGAGGAAAAACACTCACCAAGTTGTTGGCGTTGCTATCAGAAATACAAAAGATACAGAATAAAAGCCTGGTCACACTTTAAATATTTAGTTCTAGAAGCTTCCCTGTACTGGTGTCTATTTGCAGGTTGAGCTAACTGCTAACACACCATGGTAGCAAGATGGGCAAAAGCTGAACCGAGCTAACAAGCTTGCTAACTGACAGTTAGCTCACTAACAGGACAATACGTTCACACAGTTTATTTAAGACATATTTGTACCACCACTTCCTGTGTTATCTCATAACTGTCTGAAGATGATTCCTCTTTTGTGGAGCACTTTATTCTCAGAGGAGGGAAAACCTGAATGGGGAAACACAGCTAATAAGCAACAATACTATCCTCTAATATGGACTGTAGGCTATGCCTCTCCATTCACTGAAAGGTCAGCATTGTTAAGACTGCTTGCTTTTCAGCCCCTCCAGGATGTTGCAATTGCAACAACTAGTGCAAAGTCAGCCAATTTGCATGTAAACTTTCAATTCAGTCCAATCACTGCAGCTTTATTGCAAATCTGACTATTAAAAATGGCTAAAATTTAATTTAATCGTGGAGCTGCACGCAGCATATTGATTCACTCAGCTGCCCCTTGTCCTGCTATCTCTCTCTCTCTCTTTCTCTCTCTGTTCATAATGAGATTACTACTGTGGGAGTGTGAGCTCCATGCCTGTGAGTCACAAACATGGTGACATTAAAAAAAAATAGCCATTAATGCATTCAAGTTGTTTCAGTTTGAGCCATCGAATGGGTCAATGACGGATGTTAGCTGCTTCTGCTGTGTTAGCTCATGCTAACCGTGCAGAGAGAGCATGGAGATAATCCTTCAGCACTGCTTCAAATGGCTGTTGTTCCCCCCTACAATCACAAATCGATTCTAGATTTAGAAACGCTGCCATGAAATCAGGCGTTCCAGGTTGCAGTCATTTCTGAAAGAGCCTTCGAAATCCTGGAGGGACTGGCTTTAGGTAAATGGCACAAAGTTGCAGGTCAATGCTAACCAGAGTTTGACTTGAAAAGAAAAATTTGCGTACTTGTCACTTAACCCCTGCATGCAAATCTACCAGTTACAGCAATTTAGAGATGAGACAAAATCTAAAACAAATATTAAGTTTATTCCTTTACCAAGATTTGCTGCAATTCTGGACTATTTTTTTGAGATACAACAAACCATCATCCCACTGGTTTTAAGACTAATTATTTTATTTTATTTTTTCTTTAAATTATTCTTTGGGCTAGAAGTTTTTTTGTGTGAAAGGAGACAATAGAATGGTGACACGGTGGAACAAGATAGATAGACAGATAAATGGGGATGACATGCAACTAGAGCAACCAACCGCACTAGTGATGTTGCGATTACGTGGTCAGAGTTTCGGAACTCTAGACCTCCAAGACGAGCATTTTTCCTCTACCTCCTCTGCAACTAACACAGAATAGAGAAGCTGACTAAAATGAAAAGGAGATATAAGTTCAGTGTGGTGCTGCAACTCCATGTAAGGGAAAGCTGAGGTAGATCTGCCAGTTGGTGCAAAAAACTGACACTTATTATTCTAGTACTTTTATACCTTTGAGATTTGGACTGTAGAGAGACAATATAGAATGAGGTGAGAGATGGAGAATGACATGCAACAAAGCTCCACAGCTGGAGTAAAACCAAGCACGCTGCAGTTCATGGTTTGCATCTTAACCCCTAGGCCTCGAGGGCACTCCAAAGTGGTAATTATTTATAGGAATATTAATGAAACAGAGGTAAGAAGAGAGACAACAGAAAACAACTTAAGCTGAGGAAAAAAGAAAGAAAAAAGAATCAACACATAGATCCTGCAGCCACACCATAAGCTCTCACCTACTAGTGGCCTTTTACCTTCTCAGGCTCATCAGATCCGAGTCACTCACTGCTCACAGGACCTAATTATGCACACGTTTTCGTTTTCACTGATGATGTAGCTGAAATGCGCCAACATCACAAGCACCACAGTAGGGCTGACACCTTTTTACAGATCAAACATAACCATGTGGAAGAAAACTCAACCTACACAACTTAAAAATGTTTGTGTGCTAGTATTCGTATAACCTGACTGATAAATTAAATGATTAACTGGCACATTAGATTCTAGCTTGTTCACCTCGTTCAAGATTGTGTTAGTTACAGTAGATTTATGACTTTGCTCCTAAACTGAGGTAGTAAGGTTATCTGGCACTGTTGGTCAGGACCCTCTTAAAACAAATTTTCTACAGACATGGTTTAATGCGAAAAAGGTTTTTATCAGTGTCAGCACTCTCATGTACAGAAACACTTGAAAAAATTGTGTTTTTAGGGCAGATTCTGGCTTTATTACTGTGAGAAGTCTTCTTAAGCTTGCTGGTGCTGCCTGGAGAATGTCTCTGAAGCCTGAGGAATGCACTGACATCATTGTTTAGCATTTTGCCAGGACTGAAGAGTTGGGAGTAGTTAGATGTAAAAGGGCTGACTGAATCTCTTCAGAGTCCTCCCCATGCGAGGTTATGGCATTCCCACATGTTTTTGTAACACTGCACAGTGTTGATATATGACTTCAGAGAGATGATTATTTCCTTGGAAAACCTAACGGCTGCTTGCTGAAGGTTTGAACTGATGAGTGTGGTTTGGGGAAGTACCTCCTGCATTTGGTAAAAACTCTTTGCACCTTTTAGTCATGCTAGGTCAAACACTTTGGTCCAGACGGAAATCTCAACAACTAAACCCTGTTCTTTTTTCCTAAACCGAACCACATGCTTTGTTGCCTAAACCCAACCATGTGTGTTTGTTGTTGAAGGAAAAAAAAGTCAATTCGCAGTGCTGTACCGATGTAGTGCATTTATTTTAAAAGAGTGTAAATGTGACATTTCCAGTGAAACCTGAAGTGTATCTTGAAAGAAGACAATGCATGTAACAGGCAGAACTTGACATGGTGTCCCAGAACGTCAACAACCAACACACCCAGGGTACCTTACACATTGTATGTGGACGTGGAAAGTCCATGACCAAACGTCGATATGTGATGAGGTCGGAGCAAGAATGTGTTGATATTACAGTTCAACAGTAAGCTTAAATATGTTTCTTAAAACATTGTAGGCTAGAAATGGGTAATACATTAACATAATCTTGATATACAGTATATTCCCTTGATCTGCTTCTATACTCTTTGTGTCTGCAGTGCCTGCATGGGTGATGGACAATTGGAAACTGCGGATGTACAGTCTGTAGTATGAGCAACAGCCTGAGAACTGGCAAAAGGAGGAGAGATAGGCACTGGTTAGATGGAGAGGAATTTACCACAGTTCATTTACATATACTACCCGCATTGTTTTGATACAACCCTGGTTAAAAATAGGTGAAGTATCCCTTTAAAGAAAACTATACCGGGACGGTGGCTTAGTGGTAGAGCAGGCGCCCCATGTACAAGGCTGTTGCCGCAGTGGCCCGGGTTCGAGTCCAGCCTGTGGCCCTTTGCTGTATGTCACTCCCTCTCTCCCCCCTTCACGCTTCACTGTCCTGTCAATTAAAGGCAAAAATTGCCCAAAAAATATCTTAAAAAAAAAAAAGAAAACCATGCCACCTAGTAATTAGTGATTGTGCTGGTCAAAAAGTGGCAAAGTACAGTTTCAAATTAGTTATTAATAATTTACAGAAGCATTGCATAAAATAGTCCACCTTCCACCTTTTCTCCCCCTTACTCTGTCTCACAAACACTCACCTCGCAGTGCCAGTGTCTGTCTTCAGTCCTGACAATCATGCTATTATAATAGCATGTTTTAGGTCAGGTGAGGTTGATCAACGCATACTTTTAGCATCTCATGTATCTTTTTGTGTTATTTACTACTAACATTACTAAATGTGACAGTTTGTTTGGAGAGTGTTTTGTCTCTCTTTCTGCAGAAGTATCCACACTTCAGAGCTATTGAAGCTTTTTTACTTTTATGTTTGGAGTCTGGTGCTCCACCCCCTGCAGACCCTTAGTTGGTCATTCTTAATCTAATGTACTCAACTTTTCCTCTTCTTCTTCAATGTCCATGTGTGCATATGGCCCTGCAGTCTCATGCCCTTTTATAAGGATTGGCTGAGTGTTTACCAGTGCTAATTAGGATCAACTGACATGTGCTTTCAAATTATGAAGACAATGGGATTCCTCATTACGAAAACACACTTGAACAATTCTCGGGTTTAAGAACACATCCTTAATCTGACGTAGACTTTTCTTAGGACATTTCTTAAGAAATGTTTTTAGAAAAAAACTCAGGAAGATATTAATGAATGTTCCCATAAACAATGGCTCCGTTCTATTCAAGTGTTCCAGTAAGAATGACAGTGTGACTGTAAGGCTGCATTCCGGGCAACTCAGAACTTGAAATTTTCCGACTTCCTTCTTGAAAAGGTACAATGGGATGCCACTCAAAGTTGAAGTTCCTGCTTGTAAACACAGGGCAAATCCATCTACTCTTACTTCATGAGGAAGAAGTTGTCTGACATCACACAACAATGGCAGCAGCCATGGACTGCACATTGTAAATGGTAATCCATCAACATGCTGTAGTTAATTAAAATACTATATACTGTGGCGACAGTGGTGTAATGGTTAGCGTTGTCGCCTCAAAGCAAGAGGGTTTCTGGTTCAAACCCAGAGTGGGGTGTTCAAACCCTGGGGTGTGGGAGCCCACATTCTTATTCACATTCTCCCCGTGTCAGTGTGGGCTTTCTCTGAGTACTCCAGCTTCCTCCCACAGTCCAAAGACATACAGGTTAATTGGTGACTCTAAATTGACTGTAGGTGTGAATGTGATCATGAATGGTTGTCTGTCTCTATGTGTCAGCCCTGTGATAGTCCAGGGTGTACCCCACCTCTCACCCAATGTCAACTGGGATAGGCTCCAGCCCCCCTGCTACTCCTAACAGGATAAGCTGTTATGGAAAATTAATGAATTAATTATATACTGTAATATAGTAAAAACTGTTATGCATGTAAATTGATGTCAAAATATGTGGCTGGTGTTCGTCAATAGCTGGTTGCGGTAAATGATCTCTAAAAGATTTCTTCTTTGCACAAAATTAACTCAGGAAAATATTTAAAATGACAAAAAATAAAGTTAAAAAAAAAACCATAGGGAAATATACATTTACTGACACAGATTACCTACCGATGTAACTGCACAGGAACACAGATAACAAGTACACCTACATTTATGTCACTAATTTTCGTTACAACAGCTATCTCTTTGATCAACACCAAGGCCACTGCTGAGAGTTCAACTATGTGTCGATTTGCCAAAGAAACACCAGTATGTCACAGTCAGCCATGTTCTTTTGTTTACGTTTGATATCGTGCACCTGGAATGCATGGAGGTCAGAAGTTGTGAATTTCAGTTGCGAAATTCCAACCACTGACTTTGACTGCAACGTAGCATAAATCAGCAGCCAGGACCTTGAAAGTGACACAGTGTCAAAATGTCTTCTGTGAAAAAGTGGTTCAGTTGCCTAACCCTAGCCCGAACCTCTTTATAGCTTAACTGCCATATCAACAGAAAAATTAGTCATTTCTGTTTGACACATTATGTAGGACAGATCCCATATTATGTGCCAAAACTGATATCAGCTACAACATTGTTGTTTCAGAAATATTATATAATGCACCTTTATATGACTTTGTTGATGTTGTTTCTTCAGTTTCACTCAAGTCCTACATCTTCCAAAGCTCTCGTGAAAGGATTCCCCAGCCCTTTTGTTTACAGTGAATACACATAGTTTGTGTTTATCTAATGACAAAGGGGACTATGTGAGTCATAAGTCATAAAGCAAAATAACCGTTCTTGTGCAAAAGGAGAGAGAAAAGCCTTTGGCTCGCCTCTGTTAATATTCAGGGTGTAAATGGATGTTTCCTCACTTATGCATTATTGATGTAGCTTGTGCGACTGCTTAATCAAAAAAATTGGCAACAGGGCTCACAGAGAGGGGCTCCTCACTTTCAATTCAGCAAACACACGAGTGGTGTGAACATGGAGGTGTCACAGGGGCTGTCATGCTCTTCCAGGAAAAGTGCGCTGGCTGCAGGCCACCACAACCAATGCTGCGATATGGTAAACAAACAGTCAAGGATGTGCAATATCACTCGCCCATAGCACCCCTCCTTCCCTGTGCACACACACACACACACACACACACACACACACACACACATGCAGCCACTCCAATACACACAGAAACATGTACATAGTGTGTTCATGCATGTGCATGTACTAACCACACACACCACGGTATACATATGTCTCTGGTTCTGTGGAGGGTGGGTGTTGGTTTCTGTAGAAGTGGAAGGGTGAGATAAGAATGAGCAGAGGCTTCCACGGAATAAGTAAAAGGCTGTCACATGATAGCTGAGAAAGAGAGAACCCCCCCCCCTCCCCTCTCCCTAGGACCTGTTCTTAATGAATGGGTGGCAGAGTCGTTTTGTTTCTGTGGAAACATTTTACACTGTTTGCTGAGCACATACAGATGAGTCATAGGGATGTGGCCAGAGTTTGTTAGCGTGTTCACTGAGGCTTCTTATGGTTTGTTTAACCTGCTCTCTGTCTCCATTATTGGTTATACTCACAGTTTACAGTCACAAGATTTAATTGAATGCAATAAATAATGTGTGTGTGCATACACTGTGTTGAGCTTAAGGGTAAATAAATCTGTCAAGGATCTGGTGTCGTTGCAGTGGAGTCAAACTTTGTAAGTTTCCAACAGTAATGCCAAACTGTAGCTTATTTTCCACCACTGACTGATAGCCAACACTGCCATCACTATAAATCTGGGATGAATGGAACATCTTGTTTTAGGATAGCTCTTAAATCATGATCAAACATGCTGACCTTTTACGGAGCAGAAACGACAAGGCACACTTGGCCCATGCTTCACTTTCACACGCATATACACACATACAGCATACCAGTCTTTTGAAACCATATATTAAAGGTCCTATGGCATGAAAATGCCTCCTCAGTCATGCCAAGTTTAGAAAATGCATTAATGTGTCTTGTTTCTTTTTATTAAATCATCCAATAATATACTGTTAAATTTTACAAATAAAATATGGCCAAAGAATTCTGGCTAACCCAAGCGGCAAACCCCCGAGGCTGAACAATTGAGCCGGTGCAAAACTGCAGTTCCTCTAATGTCCACTTGAGGCTGGCTCCAAAACAGAGTCAATCCTTATAGACCTCATGTCAAAATGCCCAACTCTACAGCAAAAATAAACATGTTTATAGCTTGGTACAAAAAGCAGTTTGGTCTCTATAGCTAATTTCGACCTTCATGAACACTGAACTTTTAAATAAGTCGCCTGTTTAAATTATTTTAAGGCTCACAGATGTATAATAAATGGCGTGGTCTCTTAGAGTGACAGATGGGTGCTCTCACTAGCTGCTAGCTGCCTGCTAGGCGTCATCTCAGTTAGCTTTGACTTGAACTTGGCATCTCGGCTGTGTTTGTGGTGTTGGTGCCTTTTTCATGCAAACATAAAACAATATGGCATGCTGTGCGGTTTATTGTACGAAATGACTGTCCCTGAGGTCTGTCCTCCATTTTTCTCTCTCCATTTCAGGAGGGATAATGCAAAGTAGTGACACATTTGCTAACACAGACTATATTGAAAGTATATGCTTTAATTGTTTATATGTGGTCATGTGTGACATCAGTGAAGACTAAACTTGTTTTAGTCTATGAGATTAGTATATAGCCTAGCTTTTTTAGCTTAGCTTGTTAGCTAGCTTAGTAGCTTCAAGCTTAGTGGGCGTGTCTCCAACCTGGTCTCACTCTGAAATTGTCGAAATCTGCCGATAGGTCAGTGACTTATGGCATCAGACACCAACAGACCAACAACAAAAGCTGTTCTGTCACTTCAGAATAATACGTGTCCAAACACTGTTACATTTTAATGGTCCCCGGTGGCATCGGGGGGGAAACGCAGCGGGACAAGAACAAAAATTAAGGCAGCAAAAGTTCAAGTAGGGTGGGTGGGAGGGGTGGTGGTTGGGTTGACTTTCACCTGGGAGGCAGGTGTTTGCTTCCTGTATGATTGTAAAGCCAAACCCTATTCTTTTTTCCTAAACCCAACCATGTGCTTTGGCAAAACGTGACCATGTGCATTTGTTATTGAAGGGAGAAAAAAAGTCAATTCACAGTGTTGTAGCGACGTAGTTAGTTTATTTTGAAAGAGACTGGATGCAAATTGTATATTTCCTGAGAAATGGAAGTGTACTTTGAAAAGACACAACGCATGTAACAGGCTGAAGTTGGCATGGCATCCCAGAACATCAGCAACACACCCAGGGTAGCTAGCATGTCATGTCTCACCGTGGAAAGTCCGTGACCAAACATCAATATGTGACAAGGTTGGAGTGAGAACGTGTTGGTGCCTCAGCAACGAGGCTTCATTCTGCCCACCATACCTATCATGTAAATGCTGCAGATCTACCATTAATGTTTGAATAGAAACTGTGACATTTACAACCCAGATCTTATTGCCATAGTTTTAGCCATCATTTATATCAGTTATGATATAATCTCTTTTTTTTTTTAACGCTACAGTTCTTACTTACAGGGACACAGTGACATCACTAAAGGAGCCAAACAGGAAGGGGAGGAAACAATGGAAACAAGAACCTGTTTGTAAAATACCTGAATCATCCTGACAGTGTATTACAGGTGTGTAGTCAGGTGTCACGTTGCAGAAACATTGTTTGCACAACTTAAAAAGCTAAATTTGGGTGTAATTTAAGTGATGTGATGTAGTACAACTGCAGACTGCAGGGGAAAAAATCCATCAAATTCATTTTCAAATCAATTTTTTACATTTCATGAAGTGTGCATCGACGCATGTAAAATGCATTGTCAAAACCATTTCTGAAATGAAACTATTAATACTGTTGATGCTACTGTAATATTGTGTCATTCTTACATGTAATTATAACCTCCAGTTTGGTAACTTCCATTTTCTAGTTCTAGTAGTATCTGTTATTTTTATTTTAAAACCTACCTGATAGCGTCATAATGATGTGCTATATTTATGGTTTTTTTACAGCTGAAGTTTTTAAAACTCCATTTAAACAAATGAATGTGTGCTTTACACAAATAGGCTTAATTACTCATGAACACACACGTTGGTTCATTTGTACAAAGTAAAAGTGTTCACATGCCACATTTGCAGCCTGTGGTCATGTCAGCGTGCCAGATCTGTGACACACACTCGCTGCTGGAGTCACACCCAGAACACTACTGCAGCTTCCAGTTACTACGTTATTACAGTGATAACCTTTTGCTCAGGTTATTGGGTTCAATTTAAATACGCCTGTGTCATTTGGCTGAGAGTTAATGAGGAAGGATAACCTCAGGATCTCTTGTTAGAATGCAGATAAATAACCTGCAGTGTGGTGGATATGCTCTTTGGCATTGGAAATGGAATAGTTTTCTGGGCATCCACGCTGCATTCATTTAAGGTCTCATTTGGAACAGATCTAATATCACCTGAGGTGTCACAGTCCCTCCTCTTAGGCATCCAGCATGTCAGTTAATAGACAGCAGTGTCTGAGAACTCATATTATCATGACTGCACACATGTTTAGCATGGGCCGCCCCGATGCAAACAACCCCCACCATGCCTACATGCACAAGGTGTTCTCGGTCCCTGCAGGCTTGTTTAGGGTTTGTTTTTGTTTTGTTGTTGTTGGATTAAAGAGCATGCTTCTTTCTTTGGAAGTTTCCACTGCTTCGTAAAGCACATTTTTAGTTGTAATATCTTGTTAGAATAATTATCTGTTGTATTTAACCAATAAAAAAGTATGTTAGACCCCCAAAAGTTGAGATTTTACAGGTGTAGTGCACAGGCAGCTACAGTAACTTCCTGAAGGCTGTCGTCACCTCACTCCTCCAGGAAATGACTGCTCGGCCAAGAAATAATCCAGCACAAAAGCCACAACATTTCTTTTCATACACAGGATTTCATGCTAATTAACATGTTAATTACTGAGCTTAAGAGACACTGGTAGATGGAGTTTTGTTACCTTCTAATAATGGGTTAACTAATTCTTTTCACAGCATTGGTTCCTTCAAGTCGATTCATCAATTATTGAACCTTTCAAATTCTGATACTTTTTGCAAAATGTGTCAGTTTCTCTGTGACTCTCCGTTATAGTGCATTTTTTTGCAGACGCACCCTGACGTGTGTGTGCATGGGGGGTGTTCAGACGTAGTGTCTTTTGCATGCACAAACCCATTACTTTCAATGTAGACGCGCGTCATGTGCGCTCACAACCCAAAGCAACGCCGTAGCGGCGCGCATTGGGTGTGACGCGCTTGTTTTTTCATCCGGCGCACAGCTCCACGGACCTGCTTCTCCCTCCGGTGTTGTGTCAGATCCCAGTTTCCCCTCAGGCTGTGACTCTCCTATTGTTTCCCACGGAGCTCTGCCCCGTTTGAAAGGCAAAGGAAGCCTGTATGTGGAAAGACGTTGCCTCCAAGATGTAGAATGTGTATTATAGAAGAGAAACACACATTTCAGGACCGCTGACTTGTATCATCTGAACAGACATGTCCTGTGATTTTCAGCCTCCTTTCATATTTAATAGAGGGGGGACAATACCTGACAGTAATATTCTCAGCTGTCAGGATGTGCCTGCTGCACAAAAAAAAAAAGTTTCCGCACGCAGCCTGCTGCGTTTCCCAAAATTGGAACAGGCTGCTGCAAATAATCATAGAAGGCTGAAAATCACAGGACATGTCTGTTCTGATTATACAAGTCACCAGCGTAAAGCTCAAGCATGTGGGGGCCTCCTTTCATATTTAGTAGAGGGGGAGAAAATTAGATACCGGATGCATGGCTCACCTGATCCATTTCCTTTGCTCTTCATCATTGATGTGTTGTTTTAATGCTCTGAGTAATAAAATACAACACATCTTCTTTGTAGCATCCATGTTGTTTCCACATTACAACTTAAAGCTCATGAACACAAGATGGAAAAAAACGACAATCTGAGGAGCATGTGAACTCACCATTGGCTGGCAGAGGTCTTGACTCAAATCTGATTCAATCAGTCCTCACTCAGTCATTCGCCATAACACGCAGCATGAGCAGTACCCTATGGTAAGCGAGTGGGAAAAGTAAGCAAAGTATGCACGTTTCCCAAAATGTCAAACTATAAGTGAATCTCTACCAGTGGGTTAAAATTCACTGGCAACAGCAATATTATATGGTATTACTAACATGTCTTTATTTTTCATTTGTTTTCATAGTCCAAAATATACATATACAATATACTTTAAGATTATTAATTATTATTTGACCACTGTTTTTTCTTATCTATGAATCTTTAAAAATGTTGTATGTTTGCATTATAGGTCATTATATAAGTGAAAAGTTTGAATTCTCCAGTGTTACATTTTACTTGTCAGTAAAAATATTATATTGTTTTATGTTAGTTACTAAAAAAACTATATATAGCCTATATAAAAAAAAACAACATCACTTTTATTTTGGGTTAAAAGTTAAGTGTCTGATTGGCTAAAGCAACAAATGGCTTGTTTACATCTCTAATGTTTAAATTAGACCTATTTAAAGCACACTGCATCCTCAAATTAGGAAATGACAGCTTTTATATTTATCTTTTCTAGCAGCATCTAAACCTTCATGATTGTATGAACATATCCCCAAAATAGGTGCAGCACGAATAATGCAGAGGAAATCCACTCAAAAGCCTTTAAGGTTCATCAAAGTGCACAAGTTCATCCTGGAAGCAGGTCTGCAGGCGGCGCAGTGTACACAGCGTAGTTTTCCCACGCTGGAGTGTGTGAACTACAATTAAGTCTTCATCTATGTAATTGCACAAACAAAACATTGTCCTTAAAACCAAAGTGCGTATCAGAAGTGCCAAAAAATGTGCCACACCCTTTCTGCCATCCTCACTCTTTCTCTTCTCACACTCTACCCATCCCGCACACACACACAACCACACACACCCCACCCATCCCACACACAAAAACACTCCCCAGGTGAGTTATCCACTGGAGTAAGTCGTGGCTTTTGTTTCTCTGTTTCACATTGAATATGGTGGAGCTATTGTTAACAGGTGCTTTACTTTCACACTTGAGCTGTGACTCATAAACGGAAAGAGGTGTGTGTGTGTGTGTGTGTGTGTGTGTGTGTGTGTGTGTGTGTGTGGCTGTTGCTGTTTTCATACTCGTGGCCGTACATGAGTCACATCCTCTTTGTTTTACTATCTTTAAGTGGACGATCTGGTGTTGCAGAGTGTAGTTGTGGGCGTAAAAACATGAATTTAGAGCCCCTGTGGAGGTCCACTTCTCTATTCCTGCTTTTCTAAGTCTGGTTTCTGGTCTGCATCTGTTTTCAAAGGCCTCTCTGGACATTCTAATGCAATACCATTCATTTTCTCTATTAATTTAAGTCTCACTCATTTAATAGGGAGGATAAAAGCACACAGTGTTCCCGCTCTTCTTACCACATAATGAGCCATCATTCATACCCGCGCACCTCCAGGCAAAGTGGAAATGATATGATAATCTTTGACATTGAGGATGTGTTCTCACAGCACCAATTGTGTTATTTGTTATGCACTGTTTCTAATTGTGTCTAAAAGTTGAGGTGCCAGTGACTAAGCTTGTTTTCCCGTCCTTGCCCTGACTATGTTCAATAACACCAACTGTTGATAGACCTGTGTTCGTCTGGTCTGATGCGCATTTGACCTCAACATCCGTGTCACACCTGACGATAATAATATCAACTTCCTTTTAACAGTACAGCGTGCTCCATTGTTGAACAAATGGAAATTAGGCTGAGAGAAATCCCCATTGACAATTGCTTTCCAGTTCCCTTCCTGCAAATTTAGAGTCACTTCCTCATACTGGGCCTTTTGGGCAGCTAGCGGCCCAGCAGCAAGAGTGTTGCTGTTGACTGGGAGGCAGCTGTTCCGCATTCCTCCCCTATGTCACCACAACTTCTTCTCCAGTGTGACGCAAATGGAATCATGAGTCTGTGTTTCAGATGTGTTTATAAGTCATTGCTCATTGAATGTTTTTATTTAATGAACCACTGCATGCTAAAATACTTCATTGTTAGTAAGTAATAAATACTGTGTTGGACTCATACAAATTACAGTGTTTCAGTCTAGCAGAATAATTTGTGTTTGTACAGGAGCATCCAGTAACATGCAACTACTTAAAGATTACACCTTTTTACACGTAAAGTAGCTATAATGAATATTTCATGAGAACAACAAATGGGATGACAATGTGAAAGTGTGAAAGGGTTTGCTTGTGAATGATTAAACTACAGAACAGTCCACCTTGGCTTTACAGAGCTTTATAGCAAATGTTAGCACATTGATTAGCTGTCCAATCTGCAGCCTTACTGTTTTTGTTCACTCTCAATACTCCTCTCATCGTTTATGGTCAGAGAAGGCATCCTTATTCAAAACGTTCTATAAATCCACTGTGTGCTAACTGCTAGCTGGTGAACATAATGAACACAATGGTGCATTCAGTGACTAAAGAGCCAGATGTTTCCCTCAGGACTTGGTAGAGTCAAAAAAGAGCTACAAAACAGTGAGTATTGGACTTAATTTACCAGGTGGCCAGAAGTATGATCCAAATTAATCCTAATGTTCCTCCCTGCCTGTGCGCTGGATGTGTAAATAGGCAACTGTTAGCTAATGAGTTCACCATATCAAGGGGATGACATGTCAGTGTTATGTTCACAACTTGTCTTCGTGTCCCTCAAGTGGCCTAAAGCAATTTGTTATTGCGGGTTTTAAGTGCTTACCTGTATTGAGCAAGTTGTTTGAAAAAATGTAATCAATTTCTTATTACATGTACTTGCATTACATTACTTGTCACTAGCCCCACTGACTGCACACAGCTTTACAGAACTCCTGTCCCTGCAGCAAAGTTACAGGTTTCACCCCTCCAACAAAACCATGTAGTCCCTGACTGTAGGTGCACCATGAATGTATAAAGAGAACTGGATACAGCGTTGGAGGCTGGTAGCATTTGACTTACCGAGTAGGCCACAAAATTATAAGGATTTTTGAGCCATTGGGCCCATAGAGCAGGTGCGCTAGATATTTTCGCTAGCCGAGGTGCTAGCTTCTGGTTCAGCCTCCAGCTGACTTCAATGGGAATGACATTATTCAATTGTGTGGCTATTCTAGACTTTCAAATGTTATCAGACCAAATAAAGTAAATTCTGAGAGTGAAATGAGACATTTCTCGGAGGTTGTGATGCTCAAAAAATACATTCAGTGATTCCGGTTACTTGTGATTCAGTGAAACATCTTTCACAATGTAAGTCTATGGAAAAAGGTCTTTTTGGGCCCATGGCATCACATGATGGACCCAGGAGTTGTAATTTCACAGTTTGGCCACAATGTCAAATTGGCTTTAGCCTGGCACTGTACCTGGGGGCTTAACGATTAGCTAGAGGCAAACGTTAGCAAGCTAGCTAAGGCAACTTTGGGGCAATTGGGAGGCACATTTTTCCCTTTTTTGGTAGACATTAACTGCCTCTGCGAAACCCCAGCCTCCTCACCAAGTAACATGTACAGGACCAGTCTGTCCACTGAACACACAGAGAACAGATATCAACCGTCAGTTAGACAGTGAACAAGTTGACGACAAGTTGAACAAGTATGCATTTTAGCACTCCCGGTCCCCTCGTCTTGAAGTCAGTGGGTTTTTTGGTAAGATACCTGAAATAAGGTCTGTGGTTAACACACGCTTAAAAGATTTTGTTCTACAACTTAAAATACATCAGTTAATGCTCCACGCATGAATTTTGAAGCCTTTATGTGTTTTTAAGAAGGTGGTTGCAAACAAGTGGCTTAATGACACTTCAGAATGTCATCATGTCAAACACAGCTTGTTGTGGTGGCAACATTAAGTCATGTGACTGCTGTATTGGTTTACAGCATAATGTTAGCTAATTACTTATGGTGATTGTATTTACAACTCAAAAATCATAGAGATTTTCCTGCTGAACAAAACATGTAAGTGTCATAAACTTTTGTTTGCCACAGAGCTCATTTTCTGCAGTAATCCAAAATCCAGTGGAAAAATCTCATTGGCTTTCTGTAGAGGGAACCAGGACACATGATCCCCACGGCACCATATGAAGGAGTGGAACTTATTCTGCACCATTGCTTAATTTTTTCCATGTTCCTCATGATTCTGTACAATATTGCAAAACACTCAGATTGTAAGGGAATAAAGCATGACAGGAACCAAGATGACTATGTGTTTGTATGTCTGTGTTTATGTCTGTAATGTATACGTATATACACACGATATGAAGGATTTTGTGTTCTTTTGTTGCTCATCCTAACTCACATACAATAAAACCAAATACATAATATTTATTCATCTCAGCTCTGTTTTGTGTTCTGTATTCAGTTCCAGTTACAAAGATCCCATCTCGGATCCAAATAATCAACTCCTCCAGCGTTTCAGCGGTACCGTCATTACATGATTGCCATTAAAGTAATGGTTGGAAAAGCATCATTAATTGATGAGTTGCACAAGCGACCTGATTCCCAAGTAGTTAAATGAGCTCAGCAGGGCGCCACAGCAGCCAGTAGCACCGAGGCTTCTGCACAGATCAGCATGGAGGCATTGTGGTGCTAACTGTCTGTGATCCTCTATTGTTGCTAAATGACCGCTGTAACAATAGGTCACATTCCAGTCCTGCTGGGCCCTGCAGCCGCGACCAGCTACTGTATATGCGCGGGCAGATGAGAAGCGTATGCGACCCGTGTGTGTTTGTACGTGCGTGTTAGCTTTGTGAGTTTGTGCGAATGCGCTGGGTCTTCTGGCTGCAGTGTGCATGTTTGTCTGTGTGTGGCCTGGCTGCGCGCTGCGACCATGCTGTCGCTAGAGGAGCTTGTCAATGCTTCACGTGGGTGAACTCGCCCTTGATGACACCGTAATGGCTCCGTGCTGGGTCGCCCCTTCATCTGCTGCCATGCCAGTTGGCCTCCATCGACCGCCCACATTGAGAATAGAGAGGAGGGGGAGAGTATCTGCAGGGAAGACATCCACGTGGTACCAGGGAAAAGGGGAGGTTAAGTCACAAACATGTACCTCGGCAACAGAATGCTTTTTGTATTATTATACCAAAGAATCACAAGTCTTTCGTTTCCTAAGGAAAACAGTTTCTTGAGATTGCTGAACACTGATTTCTCACCTGCACTTTAATACAAAATTCCTCAGTTTCAAGAACCAGAATGCAACAGTAGTCGATAAAGGTCGTAGATTGCCTAATGCTTTGTTAAACTCTCTCATCCTAAATCTAAAATTTAGTCTCTTGCCCTGGGACCCATGCTCATTAAAACATATTACCATGAGGGGATCCATCAGTAATAGGCCCGCAACCTATTTAGAGTCCTGACCCACAGGAGGCAATTCAAAAGGAATTTCCCCTGAGAACGCTTCATTTCCATGAAGAAACACCCCATTCTCATTACTCATACTTTTTGTGATATGCTATTGATCCCTGAAGGAGAGATGTTCTATTCACTTACCCTCCATCACAGGGAGGTCAGAGGTCAGGGTCAGATACAGAGCAGTACCGGAGATAGAGGGGATTAAGTATCCAGTGAAGGACACTTGGGCAGGTGCTCGCTGCCTCAGGGGCCTTGAAACAAGACAGACCGGGTGAAGGACAAGCTCCCTACTCTGAATGACACTCCTGGACTCCTGCATGCCCACACTAAGGCAGAAACAAGTATTTTAGGGTCATTTATTATGTTTGTTTTGTGTTTACGTTTAATGTCACTGCCACAGGGAGCTTGATCATACCTGCTGAGGCATGTGTCATGATTTTGGAAAAACTGACTTTTCAGATTGATCCACTCTGGAGAGAATATAACCAGCATAGTGCAGATATAGCCCAAGACTTACTGTAACAGCACAAACCCTCAGGCCACTTGACATAATGTGTCCACTACTAGGCAAGTTCCTCCTCGGTCGGGCACATGTGAAAATCCAAATTTCAACACAGCAGAATTTCCAGTGTCTGTCAGTGACAGCTATTTCAAGTTCACAAGGACTGAGAGCACTGAGACGAATGTTCACCGAGTTCAAATGAGCTCTTGTGATGTGAACTTGTATGTGAGTTTCACACTTATTCACTGCGGTATTGTCTAAAACACAGGCATGTCTGCACTGAAAGGTGGTGTAAAGGTGGGAAAACACATGATGAATCACTGATGACAGATCCTGAACACTTCATCATGTATTTCCCTTGTTGGTGTTGACATGCGCTGCACAAAGAGAACATTTTATGTCTTTTAATAAACCATGTAACACAACAAGACAATCCTGCCCTACAGGCCGTAGCTGTGATTAAGTACAGAGGATACGCTGTCACGGAAATTACTAACGTACTACAACTAGCTACTTGAATGACAGTTCCAGCTGCCGCAAAGGTTTGTATTTATGGACGATGGCTACGCTACCTTTTTCTGGTATTTATCAGGCTTCAGGTTGAGCATCCTCTGCAGGGCCACATAAATATCCCTGATGCAGGACAGAACCAAGGTGTGGAACAGTGAACTGTCACCCACGTATCAACACTTTGTTTCGACACTATTAATAACTGCTATTAATTACTGCTAATAAACCATCCCTCTCTGGCTGTATACAACCTGAGCTGAACTGCCAAGACCTGCAGACAGTACTCAGGGCTCAAAAGGACATTGCCATCTTTGTTTTTGGATTCAAATTCAGTTTCATCTATATCTATCAAAACGTATCAGGTATTTCTGAAGAACATCTAGAAATTCGAAGGAGAGGTTAAGCTAGCTGGCTAGCTGGAAGGCTGGACGGCTGGATGGCTGGACAGACAGACAGACAGACAGACAGACAGACAGATAGATAGATAGATAGATAGATAGATAGATAGATAGATAGATAGATAGATAGATAGATAGATTATGGCTGAAAGAAACACATTCATTTATTCTCATTACCTTTAACTGGGCATGTTTTTGTGAACTTCTGCTTTTGTGGGTATTACATCAAATCAGAACTTTTTATTTTACACAAGTATATTTAGGCTTACATTTATAGATGTGTTATTTCTCAATGCTGACCTTTGTATAGCCTAGTTGGTTCCCAGACCCTCAACCTAGACTCAAAAACAAGGCTAAATGTCAACTAGGTTTCAGTTTAGCTCACTTTGGCTTAATAATATTGAAAGTCCTCTTATCCACTAAAAGCAACACTCTTAAATGTCTGTCTGGAACACTCTGCCCACTAACAGGGATCATGCTCTTCTACTCTTACATCTGTCTTATCCAACTACTGTGTGTCTCTATGTTAGTACTACCACAATTGGAAATGAACACACTGTTCTGCACAAGGTGAGCTGTGTATGAAGATATTCACTGTTCTGAAGTACAACTAGTTTCAGGAAAAACACAGCAGAGAGTCTTCATCAAGGCTAGACAGTGATGGATAATAACACTCTGAAAGGATGAGTACTTTAACTTCTGAAAATGGAAAGACATGTTTTTTTTTAAGTCACCCAGAGCGTCTCTGTACACTTACAAGCTGGTAAAAAACAATAGCAGAAAGTGTAAAAAATGCACACACACACACACACACACACACACAAATACAAAAGTGCTGATATTAGTATGAAAACAGGTTGGGGATAGCAATTTTCAAAAAAAAAAAAAAAAAAACAGATCATACAGTATAGCATGATTGGGATATAAAGCCTATTCATATTATTTATATTTGTCACTGAGGTTTAATCAGTCAGTGATTTGGGCTCTCAGCCAATGAAATTAGGAGAGATCATAGTGAACAGAAAATAAGATGTGTTTTCAGTCTGGATTTAAAGGAAAGACTGAGCTTGCCTCCCGAGTGTGCAATGGGAGATTATTCCAGAGAATTGTGGCTCTGTGGGCAAAGGCTCTGCCACCATTAGAGTTCTTATTAAACCGGGGAATGGTTAAGTAACCGGCATCAAGGGAACATAAAGGCGTGATGGAGTATATGGGGCAATAAGTCAGAAGATATATAAGGAAGCCAGTCCATTTAAAGCCTTACAGGTAAGAAGGAGGACTTTAGAATCAGCTCTTGCATAAAGCGGTTGCCAATACAGAGACATCAGTACTAGTGTTCTCTTAGATCTTGTGAGAGCTCTGCCAGCTGCACTCTGAACCAATTGCTGCTGTCTCAAGGCCGAGACAAACCAAACTAACATCTAAGAACTAGTGGCAACGAAGGCCGACTGTTACGTTGCCCCAAGTCACCTGTGTCTTAGTCAAAAAGTTGTGCATGAGCACACCTCAAAGACTACAGCCACCGGCCAAGTACGTATGTTCTGCACCTGCGTGAGAGGAGAAAACTCTATTCTGCATTCATCACTGAAAAAGGGAAACTAGAAGCTCTACAGAATGGATTTAAGACGCTAGTTAGCCAGTTAGCACATTAACAACACAACCCAATAATGAAAGAACAAAAGATATGTACTGTTCACTACTGAACAAGGAAACAAACAATTAGAAACTGTTTTAGATCAATACAATCTTACCGTGTATAACAAGTCTGTTTTGATCTCACCACCTCTTGAATTTAGCTGTTTGTCCGCACTTCCGTTTCTCTTCGTGTGCATTGAGCTGAGCTGCTAAAAATGGCAATCAGATACATGCTGTATCGGCTGAAAAAAAAGCCTTTAATGGCCAACAAATGCCAGTGGGGTGGGACATGCTGACAAATCTAGGGTGACAGACACTGGTGGCCCACAGTGACCAAACAGCTGACTGTGAGCTTGTTGTGTCAAGGCTCATAGGTAGGTCAGAGAAAAGAGCATTACAGAATTCTATTCTTGATTTTTGCTTTTCATACTTGTGTATTTTTACTTAGGTTCCATTTTAAACAGATTATTTCAATATTGTGTCATGTCATTGTCCCTTTAATTAAAGGCAACTTGTTTTTGTAATATAAGTTTCAACGCAATCGCCTCCCTCCAAAGGTTTTCTGCTCCTTTTAAAGGTCCAGTGTTTAGGATTTAGGGGGATATACTGGCAGAAATGGAATATAAAAATTATGCTTTCTTTAGTGTATAATCACCTGAAAATAAGAATCGTTGTGGGTGTTTTTACTGTCAAATTAGCTTTTTATATCTACAGGGAGCGGGTCCTTGTCCGTGGAGATTGCCATGTTGCACTGCTATGTTTTACAGTAGCCTAGAACGGACAAACCAAACACTGGCTTTCAACAGGGTCATTCCATTTTCGCGTCAGCCAGCATAGTTAGCAGCACGTTTGCAACGAGAGCATCGGAAAAACATTAATTTTTTTTAACGGTTTAAATAAGCGGATCCATTTGTTATGGAGAGGAAGAGACCGCTGCAGATATTTTGGTTCACAGTAAAAACCTCCTGAACGATGAATACTGAAGGGATTCTAATCAGGAAAAGTTCAAGAGAAATTCTCTGTGAGATCTGCAGGTGGTAGCTGGTGCTGAAGCTGTCACACACAGATCTTCTCCTTCACCTGACTGCAGTTACATAACCTGACAGATGATCATCTCTGGGGCCTAAGGATGTGAAAGCAGGCTGAACTAGGAGATTATCATCGGCAGAGTGTTACCACAGTTCAGGCCAATACAACTGCCCCCGCCTGCCTGCACAGGATTCCTTTTTAAATTATGACATGACAATGCATGACTAAAAACGTAAGGGAGTGAATGGAATTTGACAGAGTTGTAGCACAGAGGAGGAAGAGCCGCAGAGAGTTTGGGCGTGGCTGGTGACTGTAGCCTGCTCTTTGCTTTACAGCTCACCTGCAGTAAACGTTAAACGTAAACCAGGGTCTTATTGTATGGCCTGCAGCTGTCAGCATATATTGCATCAGTTGAGGCCCCTGTCATGAAAACCAGGAGTAGCGCTGTCTTATCACCCTGAGGACAATACCTCCTAGCCAAATCATAAATGTCACATTTGTCATGAATACTGATGGAGCTGCTGCAGGGCTGCAGGATAGGCCGCGCCCGAATCAGAAAAAATGATCTTAGAGAGATGACAGATGAGAATGGGGACGACTGAGAGGGCAAAATATCAATATGTGTGCATGTATGGATAAAAGGGCATGCGTGAGAATGGGGAATGTGACAGAGATAGAGTGCACACAGGCGAGAAGTGAGAACCAAAGGGAGTGAAGGGTGATTAACCAAGCCTGGAGTTTCAAAATGGAAATCTCTTGTGTCAGCGCTTGACGTCTGCCGGTGTCTCAGGTTACAAGCTTTACTTGGACTGACAGGACTTCAAGAGAACGCTCTGCTCTGATGGCCTGTATTTGTTTAGTATGCTCCTGCTGTGTGAGTTGTCTTTCTGCTGCTCTGTTTTCCCTGGTATTTGTCTCTCCTTTTTTCCCCCCATAATGTTTTTTTATTTTTCTTATTTTCCCTGCCCCTGTGTTTCCCTCCCCCGCACCTCTTGTTTGCTCAAGATGTAGTAAAGTCATACAGTAATTCTCCCAGGTAAGTAAACAGGACTCTCCCGTATGGCCTCTGTTGATCCACCAAGCCCTCCGCTCTGCACTGACGTCAGGGCCACAGAATGTAAACAAAGGCTGGGACTCCAGGCCCTACCTCTCCCACGTTCCCCTCACATCAATGGCCAGTGTTTATAGTAGGCTTCCCTGCGCACAAGTGGCCTCAGTGGCGTGTGAGGAGCATGAAAGGAAAGTTACACATCCGTGTGTGTGTCGTGTTGCGGAGGGCTGCGCTATTACTCTGCTGTTTTGCGTAGCTTTTGTTTGACCTGTCCACATTGTGAAACATTGTGGAGTCATTTGTGTGAGTAAACAGCTGGTTTGACGTAAAACAAAGAACTTCCTCATTAAATAAGGAATACATCCATCCAAAACAACGGATCCCACCGGTGGAAAAAACAGTTACATTTACTCAAGTGCTGTACTCAAGTACACTTTAAGTGGCTCGAGTTACTTTATACTTTTATCCTGCTACATTTATTCATTTATTTTGCTTATAGAATATGACATATAGCTCACCAATCATGCAAAAATGTTCATATAGGATGCATTTTTTAATGGTTTTCTTGCTTTCTGGCATTTTCTTCCCTTAATCTTTGCTTTCCAATATGACACTCAGGTCAGCTTGATCAATTTGGGCTGAGGTTACTGTAATCTATCACATGCTGGGAAGGTTGTGTTATGATTAAAACACACTGTTGCCATATCCCCGATCTCATGCAAATATAAACAAAAGTAATGTTTGCATGAGATGCAGCCTCCGCTGTCATTCATCCAACTACCCAGCTGCTGTATGCTCATCAAATTGCACCGGCAATTTGTGCTTCACCATGTGCTTCCTCTATCATTAACTTACACTGTGACCCTCAAGGTCACCACAGCCATAAAGAGGTTGGTCAGTGGCTGAAAGTTGAGAGTGGAGACCATGCACCACAAATGAGAAAGAAAGAATGAACAAAGAAAACCAGGATGCAGCATCAAAAGTATATTGTTTGTGTAGCTTTGTGTTGCATTCATAATGTCTGTTACTTCCAACAGAAAGACAAAAGCATTGCCATCTTTTAAGAGCACTGAAAGCAAAATCTTCACTTCATCAACAGTTTGTAAACAGAATACGGAACACTGCGATCCTTGAACATGTGCTGTAGAAAAAGAAGGAGACAGGACAACATGTCCTTCAAGCCCGGCACTAATTAGCTGGAGATGTTTATTTACAAGACAAGATTTCCATTAGGTGGGTGGTAGTTTCATTCATGGAATGGGGGGTATGCGTTATCTTGCAATGGCATGGAGACAGGGTGTAATCAGCAGACAGAAAGAGAGGAGGAAAAGAAGAGAAGAAAGGGTAAGAAGGAATGGCACAAGGAGGTAAGGAGGAAAGGAATTTTTGCTCCACATTCCCGCCCTTCCCTCCAGGGACAGCACAGCCAGACGACTCCTCGTGCTTCCTCCTGCAAGGCTACTTCTATACACTCACGCACAGCACTCACACACACACACCCATCAGAGTGCGATAGCCATGCTGAGAGGCCGCTCAGCAGCATGTGCTGGCTGCACGTGTGGTGGTGGGCCTGCAGATAAAGGAGGCCATGGTGGGCGAGCCTGTATGAATAATGTTTGTGTCCCCCGGCCATTCACAGGTTAATGCACTCATCAGGGATCTGAAAGGGAAACTGTCCACAAGCTTAACCTCTCCAATGTGAATGGGACAACATTTTCATTATCTACATTGTAAAATACAATATGATTTACAAAGCTGGGTTGCCACTAAAGTAAAGAGACAAACTCAATAATCAACATTCTCAATTTAAAAAAAAAAATCATGAATACCACTGATGAGGCAGAACTCTTTGAGGTGAAATGGTATCTGTTTTCGTTAGGGTTGAGTATCAGTGACATTTCCCTCGTGGTAGCATAGCATTTCAGAAAATTTTCAAAAAGTGTGTTTTGCAACTTTCTGCGTCTTTTTGTGTTGCTAGGCAACTACTGCGTCACCTTTTTCTGGTGAAGTAAACTCACAGATACCTTAAAATCTGCACACAAAAATGGTCAGGCAAAGGGCACTTGCTCTAGCTGTGACTGTTCTCAAATAGTAGGCTATGCTGATAACAGGGCGACAGAGATCCGTGTGAGTAAGCCTACATGAGACTCTCAGAAAGAGGTGAAATCACAAGTAGCACCACAATCATCAGGCCTGATTACGTAAAATGTTGGAAAGTAGTTGAGGCTACAGTTTGTTCAAATATGTCTTGCAGCTTGCCTAAGGCGACACTGAAAGTAAACTAATGTTAGCGTAACACAAACCGTGTACGCTACTACTTGTTGTCATTGCCATCACAGAAGGCCCGCCTCTCAATTCATCTGATTCGTCAATGGGAAAAAACGGTAATAACCTTGAGGTCTGAGTTCAAGTTCTTTAAAATTCGAGGTATTCAGGGTTCTCCTGCAAAAACACCAGGAAAATGCAAAGCGCTCAGCAAAGGCAGCAAGCAAAGCACTTCACTCGAATTGAAAACAATTACAAAAAGTTGCCCCAGGCTGCTTAATTGCATTCTCTGTGATCATGGCCTCAAGCATTTTTTTTATTCAATATTATTAAGTATTTTTAAAAAGAAAATTTAAAAACATGATGGCTCAAGACCAGTGGTGGGTAGACTTCTTTAAATCTATACTCGGGTAAAAGCAGTGGCTGCCATGACAAATGACTCAAGCAAAAGTAACAAAAAAAGTACCTGGTTAATAAATTACTAGTTTATGTTACTTTCTGTGCGGGCCAGTGCAAACAAACAAAAAAAGAAAAAAAAGTAGGCTAATCAAAGAAATAAGGATAGCCTATATAGTTTAGATATGAATAATCTCCAACCCTTCTGTGGGTCCAACCCTGTGTCTACTGGACATGATGCAGCTGTCATGGGGAGAGAAGTAGAATGTTGCCAAAGACAAAATGTGATCGACAGGTCTCATTGCAGCCTTCTGTATGTCCCACATTGGACAAAGAGGAGTCAATAAGTAAATGGTTAATGTTAGTAACTTGATTTGTTGCAGAGTTTTGACTCCTCATAGTTAACATAACAACAACAACATCAGGTCAGGCCGGGCGGGGGCGGGCGGGTAAACTTAGGCCAAGCAGGCTGCCTGGTTTGCAGTTGGGGTGCTCCTCACATGCTCTCCCCCCTACACTCACTTGAGCAAACTTATTGTAACTAAACTATAAATGACAAATGTTGTGAAATAAAAAAGTAGATTACAGACTCAAAAACATAATTGAGTTAAGAGTAAAAGTACAGATTAAAAAGGAACATGAAAAGAACTCATTCCAAAAATATTTAATAAACCAATCCTGTGATCACTGACCTTTGTATAGAATAAACTGTTTTAAAGCCCAGTTCAGTCCAAAGATTCATGATGAGAGGAGTTAAAACAGGCAGCTACTTGCAATGTGCCATTCTGCAATGTTCTATAAACCTGTTGGTTCACACCAGTGCAACAAGAGGAGTAGGCATATCATCTCTATGCAACAACTCTCTGACTTCTGTTCTGATTTCCAGATTTTCAGGCTTATTTTGGGGCTAAAACTAATTTTTAGCCTCTTAAAATATGAATGAGGATAGTGATAGTGAGATACTAGCTACGGTTGCATTTGTAGTAGTGATGAAATGGCGAAAAACTGAAATAAACGAGCATCAGATGAACTGTATTCATAATCAATACGCCACAATAATATAACTAACCAGCGCCAATTAATCAGTCAATGAGAATGTGTGTGTGTGGAGGGTGCACTTCGTGAGGACAGAAATAGAGGGCTCAGCGGGAACGGAGCACCTGCCGCAGCAAGCAAACATGCTGTCTGCAGTCATTTTGACTTGACTAGTGGACTTCTCTACAAGCCTGTAGAAGCAGGTGATGTGCTTTATGTTGTAAAACCAGCTGCAGGCGATTTCACACCGCTGCAACTATTCCCTGCAGCGTTCTAAATCAGTTTTGTCTCGACGTGAATCTTTGGTCTGAACTGGGCTTAAAAGACTATATTATGTATTTATTGTATGACATTTTATATCAGTGTGCTGTTTGTAAATTTGCAAGCTGTTTTGCTTGTTGTATTGTCTGTATTGTACTATTTTGTCTTTTATATTTTCCTGCTCAGGGGCCGCAGATTGCAGGGATGCAGATTGGCTGTATAGCTAACACTGGCTCAACAGTTGTGTTGTGCATGACCCCTGTTAGACAGACTAATTAACTAAACTAAACTAAAAAAAATGTTGAACTTTTCCTTTAAAGCATGATGAGTCCTCCCAGATTTTGGAGTCAAGTTATCATCGGTTGATAACCGACGCTTTGTGGGCTTGTAAAAAAAAATTGTCTTGTATCAGTGTCCCCAGGCTCTACAGGGCTATGATGTGCTCCAGTCAGTGGCGTAGCACTGCAGCTGACAGTCAGCCACTATCATGGGAAACACTCACCCGGAGGCGATTCCACAAATATGTCCGAAAACAGTAATGTGACAAGCCCTGCATAACGTCTCCATGGGAAACCCCACCTAAACAGGCATTCTGGAAGACTTATCGTTTCCAACCAGTTCACACCAGCTCACTTGTTTTTCCTCATTTACATTATGTTAAGCCTGTAGACTGTTTAAGCTGAAGGATATCTGTAGCTCCATTTTTTACTCCTTGTTGCTGAGAGCTGTATGCCCAAATGTAGAAAACAGCAAAGCAAACAATGAATCACAGATATATTTGCAGGCGTAGTCATTTTCAGTGCAGGGGCTATATCCACAGTATTAGTTCAGTGTGATTGTTCAGCAAAAATTCCTCTCTTTCTAAAACAAAGCAGTGAAAAAAAGCAGGGCAGATGAGTAGCCAAGCCCTGTTGTTTGAGTTCAGCGGGTTCGCGCTGGCCATATCAACCGACAGTGTATGGGAACCTAATCAGAAACCTCGCAGGCTCGTCCAAGCTGCTCTGCTATAACAATCAAGGAGGGGAAAAAATTGTCTGGACTTCCTGATATGGGGTTTCCCAGGGAAGCAGCTTTGAGTAGTTTCTGGGCCATGACATCACCGGCAGCAACATAGAGGTGTTTTGATTCAGACGGAGGAGAAGGAAAAGCTGGTGGGAAAACCCCTCTGCCATCACGACAACAACAATAAGTGCCTGCTCCGCTCTCTGGGCAACAATGCAAATCAACTGTAAATGGTGTCGAGGGGTGGGGGTAAGGAGGGTGAGAAAGAGACGGAGTGAGTCCGGTGGGGGCTGAGTTGTTGAGTCGAGAGGCAGAAACAAAATAGATCAGCTGAAAAACTTGAAATGGAAAAAAAGGCAAATCTAGTGCTAGTCATGGGGATTTTTTTAATGTTCCACAACTTCTCTAAGAGGACTTATTCATTTGGGCCAGAGCTATTTATAGATGACACGGTGTAACCTGTCTCTTCAGTTGGTTCTCACGTGAATAAATGGCCCATTCACGCTGCCTTCGTCCCGTTCAAAACAAAAACAGACCAGCTGATTGCCAAACGTAAAGAAAGGGCAAAGGCAAAAACCCCTATTCTCTCCCTGTGGGAAGTTTGAAATAATCCCACAGCCAACATTCTTTAACAGTGACTGGCAACAGTGTCACAGGGCTGTTTGTGTGACGGAAGTTTAATATGTCACTACTGTCTGTTTCCCACGTGGATAAATGTGTGCAGCCCCCACTAAACAACAACCCCACCCCTCTCTCCTCTTAACCTTCGTGGGAAGGTGACACCAGCAGCCCTTCTTCCTGGGTCAGCACATTCCTCGCCATCTCTTATTCGCGTTCCAAAGGCACATGGCTTCCCGCTCCCCCGCCAATCCACTCACTTCTCTCTCTGTGAGCCTTAAAGCCATTGCAACACCGTTGGTAGGGCAGTGCTGTTTTGGTGTAAAGCCAAGGTGGTGAATCATCTTGGGTTGGGTTTGGTTAGCAGGAGTGACTGATCACCGATTGACCCTTTGCCCTACGCAGCCCTGAGGAAACGCTGTGGAGGATGAGGGTGTACTAGACAGAGATCCATTTCCTCAACTCTCTGTTGCTTAATTGAGTTTTTTGACAAAAAGAGAAGAAACTAAATTAAGATCCATGTTAAAATTTGTCAGCAGCTTATGTGCAAGGATGTGGGTCTAAAGGCTGTGGAGAAATAAATAAAGAATCTTGCATGATTTTGTTGCCCTCCGGATGTCTCACAACAAGATTATACACTATATATATTGATTATAGTTACAGTTTTGGTTTATAAAGATTAGCTACTCCTACCAGTTTCTAGTGTCATGAAATTGCACATATATAAAGGGTATTTTGAAGATTCTAATCTACCACCAAGCAGGTGTTAAGATGGCACGTCTCGTCTTGCTGGAAGATGCTGCATTCACAAGAGATTTTGCATGGACACTTATTTTGTATGCAAAGTAAGAACATGTCTATACACATACTATTTAATAAGGCACAATGAATTTTTGAGTTTTTTTATGTATAGGCTCACGTAATCACTTCTGTCAACACTGTTATTATCAACAGGATTCAGAGGGCTAAACTAGGAAGTGTCATTTCCTGTGATCTGACCCCCCCATATGGAGCGGTTTAAAGCCGGCAACAGCCCTATTATTGCAACCACTGGCAACCTTCGAGGCATCTTGCCTTTTTTACACACAGATTACACCCTCCTCCTTAACAAGCACAACTATAGCCACAAACAAACCTTACATTGGCCCTTCAGTAGCCAGACCCCTAATTGAGACAAGTGGGGATAATATCCTGGAAGAACAGTCTGTGTGGCGCTGGACAGGTATGCCAATAACCTTTGACCCTGAACCAGGCCTGTGCTGACATGAAAGTTGACCCGTGGTGACCTTTAGGGTTTTCTACAGGCCCTCTGTGGTGCTTTCCCACATAGGCCTGCCTTTGATGTCCATTGGAGCCTTTTCCCATGGCCCTGCCAGTCAAAACCTCTCAGGACCTGAGGAGCGGAGAGGGTAAGAGGCTACCTGAGGAGAGGTCAGGCCACACTGGAGCTTACCCACCATACAGCCTTTGGACACCTCTAAAAATAATTCACCCTCCCTAATACACCTCCCCCCACGCACTCCACGCGCACACAAACTTTCACACATGCCGATGCTCTCCTTATTTGGGGAGGGTTTATCAGCCTTTGCTGCTAATTCGGAGGCATGACAGATAGTGTTTCAGAGTTTGTGTTTGTTTGCGTGTGTTTAAGTGTGCATCAGCGTGGGGTGGTCGGGTTGGTGACCTCCACGTCCCGTGTTCTCAGAGTGGGCAGCTGCCAGCCATAACTTTCTCCACAGACATTTTTAAGCAGTGAGATCAGTGTTGAGGAGGGTCCATGAGGTAACAGTCAGTGACAGCATGAATGCAAAACCAGGGCAACTCCTAACGAGAACCAGCTTGTCTCAAAACTGATACCCCTCCATGTTTGCACGCCTGCATTAATCAATGAATTCCTCACCGTCAAAGTAATATGAAATGATGACCCTGAAGGCTTCTTTGTCTGGCAACCCAATCAACATAACTTTAATGGGCGGGTTTTGTTTGTCTGCGAGGAGTGAGGCTGCTCCTCCTGCTGAGCTGCAGGGCAGTATTACGACCCTTCTCTAATTATGGGGTAGTCTTTGTCAATCACTGTCAGGGCACACACAACACCACGAGACACCTGGCTTCATTCCATCTCTGCAGGCCGCATACCTCATCACACTTCCAGGATGACCGACTGTCAGTGAGGAGCATACAAATGATTTTTAGGGGCCTTTGAGTGATTTAACATTAGCGCTTCAGAAGATGACAGCTTAATGGTTACATTTATTATATGAAACAGCCGTTTCACAGACATAAAAGCTTCATTGTGAAGAATGAAGCCTATTGTCTATATCATATTTTTATGAAAAACCCATGCATATGTTGTTACATACACACAGTAATCCTGACACATGTATGAAGTCTAATTACAGCAATGAAATTGTGAAAAAAAATGTGTGTCATTCAAACCAATCTATTAAGAGATCTCCATCACCATCATTACAGTTGAAAGGCTATTCCAGCCCATTTGCAGGCTCACACAGTTTAGAGCAATTATAATATAAAAACAGCAATTATCCTTCAGTTGGGAATATTTACAACTCTGCAGCTCTGAGTTGTATTCATTGTACGCACCAAAGTTACCGCCATGAACGATAACACTGTGTGTGAAGTATCAAAACCATAACAGGGGGAAAATTACAGACCATCCGTTCAACCAGTCCATTAAACCTTAGCACAGTCATGTGCAGCTTTAAAGAACGGCCTGAGCGCTTTTACGTAAACTAGCTACAGCTGTTATTTACAATAATTACAAGTCTCATTTCCATATGGATCGTTACAATGCAAATAAAACAACATATCTCATGATTACATCTCCATCCACACCAGGATGGGCATCTCTGTTTGTACATGACATGCACATCTCCAAGGGAGTGACCGCAGAGGCCATGTTCTATCCATTGTTCATTCCATCTGGGGAATTGGGAGCCATCAAACACCCCGTGCAAGCCCATACTTGTCCTGTCCACCTCCATGATAATTTCTCCTGCCACTTACAGAGTGGCAGCAGGTGGTATCTGACGACAGCTGGAGAGGTGATTGGCTGGCCGACGTGATTGATGGACGAACAAGTGTTTTAAGTGCAGACAAGTGGCTGAGCCTTTTTATGACATCCGGGAAGACAGAGAGGAGCGAAGGAGAGAGAGAGGCAGAGAGGCAAAAAGACAGTACAGGTCTTAACAGGAATCTGCTTTGCCACATGGGGAAAGTGAATCATCTCCCAAGAATAAACTGTGTGCAGAGGTGGTTAATGTATTACATGTGAAGTGTTATGACTTTGTCATCAAGGGTGGAGGTGGAGTGCCAGGTCAAGGGTGTGCTGAAGGGTCAGGGAGATAACAGAGTTTATGGGAAGCTTCACTTGGCATTGCAACATCAGTTAAGTCACAATGTTGCATAAAAGGGAAACCAAATTACACTATCATGATCAAGTGGAACAAGAATTGCATAGAGTGGACAATATCAGTGGTGTAGTGGAGGGTATATGGGGCATACCCACCTCTTTACCGATCAGCTGAAAAGTCATAGGAATATACAGGCGAGTGTACCCACTTCCTCCTCAGTAATAGATTCATCTTCCCAGTGGACCAGCCTCAGCAACTACCTCTACACCACTGGAGAATGTGTGTGTGTGTGTGTGTGTGTGTGTGTGTGTGTGTGTGTGTGTGTGTGTGTTTTAAAGTCACAATTTATGCAACCATCAAATTTGCTTTCATGCAATAAGCACAAATAGACATTACAATGCAAAAGTCCATCACAACCCAGCAGAGTATTATAAAGTCAAAATAATAATAATAATAATAATGGTCTCATAAACATTGTCAGTATTTATCAAATTAGCAAAAATGTGAATAAATAAATAAATATGATATAATAAAGGAATAAAAAATAAATAATGTCTCAAATTCATGGATTGTATTGTGCACATATTGATTATAGTCCCACAGTCTACATTGAGAAACTTAATGTGGTGTTGTGAAAGCTTCCTGTGGGCAGAGTTTCTATTTATCTAGAAAGAGGAAGTAATTCATAGAACTATTATGTAAGCCAAATCTTTTGCCCCGTTGCTATTTTCCCTTGTGGCCTCTAAAGTTTCAGCGTGCAGTACACTGCAGGACCGATACCTAAAAGAAAAGGTAGCAAAAACTTGAGTGACTGTGGCAAAAGCTCATCAGATACGGGGTCGCACTGTGGATCTCTTCTGCGCTCACTGACGTAAATTGTGATGCCCTGCTTTACAGTAAGAACCTGTTGCCCTCTCCTCGGAGGAAACTGAGACTTCCAGAGATTGGAACGAGCAGCTGGCCCCGAGGAGAGGGGTGCAACTAATAATCTGTCCTTCTGACAGATGGGGTTGGATAGCTGTCATTTGAGCCCTGCTGATCATGCAGGCAGGGATATCTGCAGCCCCACGGAGAGATGCGCTCACTGGTGGCATTTCACAGGCCTGCGGTCAGTGTCACACTCATTGCTTTAGACCTCTCCGATTTCACACACCTCTCCTGTGCTTCTGACTGAGCCTGAACTTGCGCACGCTCCTCTCCGGAACCTTCAGGACACTAATTAATCGCTCATGCTTAAACTACTATTACTATAGTGTTACTCCTGCAACTTAACAATATCAGAGATGTTTTGCATACTAAGATGTAAAGTCAGTAACATGAAGAGCAATAAGACACTCCTTTACTTTTACACACACATACACAAAATTAGAAACTAGAAAAACAGGGTGTGCTTTTCAGTGTGCAGTCTTTTTCATTTACTTTAACAAACACTTTCAGTCTTGATGACTGATGTGTTATGTAGTTCAGCAACTTTGCATATTGCCTTCAAACATTTCAGAGGCATTAGAGGAATTTGCCCAGGGCACAGAGAAAGCAAGTAGGAACACTCCCATGCTGTCATTTTCATTCCAGTCAGCCGTGGTGACCTGCAAGCAGTTTGCAAAATCAACAGGTTCCTCTTTTATAACCAAGATATAGGTTAATATTAAACTTTTGTTTTTGTTTGCAGATCTCATTGGCCCAGTTGCATTTTAATACTTAAACATGCATGCAAAAGGATTTAAACATTGGACTACTGAATCTTAATTTATCTTAATCTTTATCTATTTTATTGGATTTCAGTCAGCTGCACATTTAATAATAAATATGCATTAATGAACTTTTCCCTACTAATCCCATTTTCCTCCAGTTTGACGGAGAGGCATTGCCACATTGCACATTTGTAAAACCCATCAGCACTATGATGGTTTACAACTTACCATGAAATTTTAAGTAAAACAAAACTGCGTTTAGGCATGGAGGGAGAGGTAGAGGGAGAGCATGCCATTCAGACAATAACGTGCGCGGGAAAAGGAGGGCGGAGAGAGGAGGTGCAGAGAGAGGAGGAGGGGGAGGAGAAAGGGGGGGTAAATGGAAGTCTTTTTATCTCCAGTTTCCCACATCCTGTGAACGGCTGCAAACGCGGCCACCCAATTTGAAAGAATGAGAGGAATGCGCCTATTCTCCCCAGCGCGCTTTGATGCGCAGCCAGTGGAGAGGCATTGTCAGGCAACTCAAATAAAGCCCATAGTCCTGGACTTCACTTCAGCCAATAAACCTCTGTGTTTAATGTGAAAATAATCAGGTAAATGGCAGAGGGGGAGAGTGGCTGGAATGTGATTGATGAACTGCTCTCAGGTTGTGTGTGATCTCCTCCTGTAGACAACGTCTTTATTAAGCCATGTGGTCGTGGATGCTTTAGTGCAGCCAGCAGCAACAGTGTGTTTCTGTTCTCACATGTAGACACAAGTTGAGAACAATTAAAAAGCACCATAACAGAGACGTTAATATCAAATATGGCCACACTGTATCTTTAGGAAGCGAACAGAATAGAGTAGCTGTGCATCCACTTTCAGTAACTTGATGCACTCTTCCAGTTATGTGCAGCCTATTAATAATAGTCTGATCAGATCTTCTCTTCCCTGAGTCAGTTTCCCGCGAAGAGAGGAAACAGGGGGGAGGCACTTGGCTTTGAATTTGCATTTCCCTCCAACTTGAATTCATAATTACTACTTTGTCTCCCCCCTTTTTAGCGCGTTTTTATTCCCGCCACGTCTGTGTCTGGCCCAGCCGGTTATGAGGTTGGCTGTATTTTCATCCGGTGATTGACGTGCGTTTGGAACGCGTATCTGCGCTCCTATTGGTGCAGAGAGCGGAAGGAGGCGGTGAAACGCAGACGTCAGACCGCGCTGCCCCGCCCCTTACTACTGCCTTATAACCGTCCTCCCCCACATTACTCCTTGTTTCCAAGAGCCGGTGTCTGACAGAGGTATTGCCCTGCACCGCCGTCCTCTCTCTGTTTATATTGCTTAACTGTTTACAAAACATTGCGGGGGAATATCCGTGGTCTCTTCTATCCGGATGAGAGGATTCTTACCGCCTTTTTGTTCCTGCTACGTGGACTTTAAGCTCTTCGCCGGAGACGGGAGAGTCGCACTAACGGGATAAAAAACTGCCATTATAAACCAAAACAACAAAAACGAAGAACACGTCCTCGTCGTCTCGTCGCCTGCCTGTGGTGGATATATATACACACCCAAAGGAATGCTGCTGTCTAAGCTCAATTCTCTGGCCCACATCTCCACCGTAGACATGCCGGCGAAGATCCAGCTCCAAGTTCATCAAGGTTAGACGCCCTTTTTCCACCGTGTCGTCATGGAGGACGGGGCTGCAGCAATGGCTGGCAGCCCGCTTATCGTGCCTCCGTCCGCACATGCTACTACTTGCTAATGTCTCAAGGACGGCGGCTCATTTAAAGCTTTATTACATTTAATAACCAGATTATTATGTTCAGATATCTTCACACTGCCTGTATTTGCTGTGCTACATGAGCCGGTGTGTACAGAGGGACTAGCTTAGTGAGTTTCCCGTATTTACCGGCTGTGTTTATGTGTCTCACAGTGAAGGAGAGGGAGCCTTTCGAGAAGCTGTATCAGGTCGGCGCGGTGCTGGGCAGCGGCGGCTTCGGCACCGTGTACTCCGGGACGAGGATATCCGACGGAGCTCCGGTTAGTATACTTTATGTGTTATTATTATTATTATTATAGGACATGTTGCATGTTGAAGCAGCTGCTTTGTATTTTATTGTACATGTCATTTGACGCGGTGTCGCCTTTGCTTTGCTAGGTTGCTGTCAAACATGTGGCCAAGGACAGAATCTCCGAGTGGGGGGACCTGGTAAGAAACCATTTATACTCCTAACTATATCAAGGAAACATTGAATTTTTGAAAGTATTTGGGCATTATTTGAGCTTGTATTTATGTAATAAAAGCTAATATTTATCATGGTGTCTCCAGAATGGCTCCCGGGTCCCAATGGAGATCGTGCTGTTAAAGAAAGTCGGGACAGGCTTCCGTGGCGTTATCAAAATGCTGGACTGGTTTGAGCGGCCGGACAGCTTCATCATCGTGATGGAGAGGCCCGAAAACGTCAAGGACCTGTTCGACTTCATCACGGAGAAAGGTGCCTTACCGGAGGAGCTGGCGCGGAGCTTTTTCCGCCAGGTGCTGGAGGCTGTGCGGCACTGCCACAGCTGCGGCGTAGTGCACCGGGACATCAAGGACGAGAATATACTCATCGACCTCCGCACCGGGGAGATGAAGCTCATCGACTTCGGGTCCGGAGCCCTGCTGAAGGACACCATATACACAGACTTTGATGGTGAGTCATCGATGCTCCAAACAGGCTCTGATGTGTTATAATCTGTTATTTCACTGGGTGTAATAGAGAGGGGGGATTTTTACCGTCATAGCCACATGAATAGCCAGGTGAAGGTGTTTTATGATTTGTGCCCACACACCCCAGCAGGAATTCCTAGGTTGTGTCATCTCTAACACCCCCCCTCCAACACACACACATACACACAGCAGCCTATTAATACTGGCTGAGCAGCATTGCCGTTGCTTTGGCGCCCCCTATGGGAGGGAAGCTGCATTTTTACAACTCAAAGTTTGTAAACAAAGTCACATGTCCACTCCCCCTCCCACACACACACACTCCTCTCTCACACACACACTGCCTGTCACGCTCCCTGGCACCTGAGCCCAGATAATAGCCTCGGAAACAGCTCAGCTGATAAAACTGAACTCTGTTAATCGCTTCGCCCCGCCTGCAGTGCTTTCATTTTCAGTTTGACCGCATAATACAATAACAGATGGAAGATATCTCTGATAGTTGTGTTCATTTGTGCATTGTTATTAAACATGGAAGCAGTTTTTAAAGATATTCTTTTTCTTCCCTCCCACCTGACAGGCACAAGAGTGTACAGCCCGCCAGAGTGGATCAAATATCATCGCTATCATGGACGCTCTGCCACAGTTTGGTCCCTGGGTGTCTTGCTGTATGACATGGTGTGTGGGGACATTCCGTTTGAGCACGATGAGGAGATCACAAGGGGGCAGGTCCTCTTCCGGAGGAGAATCTCCACAGGTAAATTCACATGGCAATGCATGCTGTAGCTTCTGGGTGACAGGTGTGTAATATTTCATGCTCAGTTTATTGCTCCAGACTTATTGGTTCTCCTCCCCCTCCTCCACCAGAATGCCAGCAGCTGATCAAGTGGTGTCTGTCTCTGCGGCCAGCTGACCGTCCATCCTTCGAGGACATCATCAATCACTCGTGGATGCAGAGCACACCCTCCTCTTTAATCCCATCCACAGTGCAGACGGAGAAGACGACCACAGAGATCAGGCTGCACAGCATCAGCCACGAGCCCACAGCCTTCACACCCACCCCTGTGGCCGTGGCTCAGTGATGGAGACGAACAGTTCGCTCTGGGCTGCTGGGTCCGAACTGGACTGCACTGACATAAGAGACTATTAATAAAGACTTATGTAACAGACTTGAAGCAGAGAGGAGGGGAGGGCAGCGCACAGGCCGGCGGTCCTGACACAAGCGAGAGCAAGGTGTAAAGGACTAAACACAGAGGAGACCAAGGTCACGACAAAACTATCACACCTCGGTTTCAGCCTGGCAGGCCAGACCCTCTCCGCCCTCACCACCCCAACTACTTGATTTCCCCAGCTGTTGACCCACGTCGGTGTCACAACAACATCCTCGCTGGATCTAGACAACGGGTGTTTATCAGTCTGTAGGGGGCATGCTCTGTATGCACGGACACCTGCAAATACAGTACACAAGCTCGCTGTTCTGCTGAATGACAAGCAGACATTCTGTGTTATGTAACCTCTCGCTGCACTGTACTCTGCTCCCTCCTTGTGCTCTCTGTGTCACAGCAGAGTGGGAAGAGCAGAGGTGTTGGCGACGAGGAGCGCGGTTTTCAAAAAGTGCCTTCTGTGAGATTGTTGGGGGACCCTGAAAATACTTGAATTTGTGAAAGCAGAGAAGGCTCTTCTTCTCTGAGACCTTTCTGCTCCTTACTCTGTACAAGGCTTTATATTGTTTATTGCTGTTTTTTCCTCTCATGGGCCTAGATCAGTAAAGCCTATGCCATCTACAACCACTACTATCACAACTTCTACTACTCCAATGTCATTAGCAACCAGACAACCTCATACCTCTGGCAGCAACCTGTGCAAACACATCATAAAGGAAACACTGGACTTACCTCACACTCTTTACTACAGCATCCACCTCTACTCTACAACCTCCGCTTCCTCTTCTTCTCATGTTGTATACAGACATGAGGCCTAGGCAACCGCTCGTTCACATCCACCTGAATGCACACCACAATGCAAACCATACCGAAATACAACATCCTCTGCTCTTCACTTCAATTTTTTTTATTTTATGTTTAAACAGTGCCTCACACAAGTCTTAAAATTTGGTGGGGACAAGAATTGTAAATAATGATGATATTTATTATTGTTGTGACTTCTTTCTCACACTCAATGAGCTCAGAATTTATTTATTTATTTATGAGAGAATTTCGGCTGTTTGTGTGTATTTCATTCCACAGTCACTGAAGGGCCCACAGATTATTTAAAGAGACGAACAAAGACGAGATGAATCTTTTCTGACCATATTTATGGCTTGAAATTTAAAAAAAAAAAGAAAAAAGAGCAGATGCGTGTGTGTATGTTTGTGTATGTCCTGTAAATAACGTGTAAATAGTCCCCGAAAGCACTTCCATCTTAATGTATCTGAACATGAACGTCTACTGATGGTAACTGGTTTTGTGTAACTGGTCGCTGTTGTCTGCTGTGGGAGCAAATGAATTCTGAATGTTGGATGTTTGTGTGTAAGAGTGTATGAATGTATTTGTGTGTGTGTGTGTGTGTGTGTGTGTGTGTGTGTGTGTGTGTGCGTGAGAGAGAATGAGAAAACTGTTCTGGTTTCATGATTGCAGCTTGGATTGTTTTTTCATCCATTCAAATTAGAATTGTAAATTATGTTAGAAACTATTTTTATACAATTTCAATAAATATTTTTTTAACTATGACACGTGACTCCTTTGTATTGCTTCAAGTAGCACAGTGGGTTGCTGTGACCCCGTGTAGCTCAACATAATCACGTTAAAAATGGTACTGTTGGTGCTGCAACACACATCACATCAAGGTGAAAGCAAATGTCATATATGTGTTAGAGTAAGAAAACATGCTAGGATAAATTCTTATTGAGAGAGAATTTACTTATAAGGGAAGTAAAAACAACAGCAACAGCAGTGCACAGAGTATGTTAACACAAATAGAATTTACTAGGTCAGAGGGCTTTACTGTTTTTTTCCATTCAGTTTCCTGTTTGACACCTTTATAGAAAAGCAGAGCAGATGAAGAGATAAGAGCAGACGGGCGAAGGCAGATGGCAACAAAAAGGGGCAGGGGTGCTTACATATAGAGAGGAAAATGGGCTTAAAACATTCCCAGAATTTACTTTCAACTACAAATTCGGATATATAGCAACAGCACTAACTTCGTTATTCGTAGAAAATCATTCATTCATGCAGAACATGAAGGCCGAGAAGGTACTCGATTTAGAAGAGTTAATATACTTACAGTATATGAGTTAAATTTTGTCAAGGTGATCTAACTGTACACACATATCCCACAAAGTGATATTAGATATCAGGATTTCAGCTTTATTAAACCACTGCTAAATGCTTAAATGGGTATTTGTCGATGTGTCTCTGAATTACACATGGCAATATATTTAGTGTATTATTATGGGTTTAAATAACCAAGCAGCACAGTTGGATTAACCTGATGGGGGGCGCAGGGGGGGTGGGGGAGTTGAGGTGGGGGCATAGGTGTAGATTTTGGGGGGATGCAGGAGACACAACCCCCTCAGTATTAAGCACATGTGCACTATTCCCCCTCCCCCCAATAAATGACATCAATGAGGGCTTTTATGTGACAAAATTCAAGACAATTACATCATAAATTGATGTAGAAAAGCCACAAACTGGAACATACAAATTACCAGAATACAGTAAATTAAGTGTTTGATGCTCAATTTTTTTTTTTTTTTTCGGAGGACCTCCAAACCCCATCTATATAAATGAAAAGCCAAGCCCTTGGGTGGGTGGGTGGGTGGGTGGGGCTGGGGGATGAATTTTGGGCCTCTGTTGCCTCCCTCCCCCATTAGACCCAGAGACCAGCCAGTACTAATACACTGGAGTGTGACCTGATCTCAAGTGAGCGCTGTGTAACATTAAGTCTTAAAATTAGATTTTGACTCATGGCCACAAAGATGAGGTAATAATGTGGGATGCCTTAGTGGATTTTGTACATCTTGAAGAAGTTTACAGTGAATCAAATTACGTATAGGAGTCCCAGGCAGTCTCCTTTTTGCCCCATAAGTAAGTAAGTGAGCATAATGTAGTGAAAAAAGCTCTATCTAGTCCAATTATGACATTAAATCTTACATATTTATGTATAATTTCACTGGAACTGTACCATATATGATGTGACAAATAAATTCATTAATTGATCGATTGATCAGTAATAATACACACCCCACAACCAATAGCATAAGGCATAAAAAACACTTTTAGTTTTGATACTTTAAGTATATTTGCTGGTAATTATGAACTTCAGTAACGTAAAATGTTTAAAGGAGCTGTAGACAACATTCAGAGCATATCAATGATTCAGCATCTTTGCTGGGATTGCCTGCACATGGCTCTCAACATGGAGGTGGCTGAGTCGGCAGTTAACAGTGCTGACAGAGTTAATGGTGTTAACCTTGCAGGGAAGCTGGGCATTACGCTTCCACACCGCCATTGTTTCGCCTAGTCCGAAACATGCTTGGGAGAAAAAATGTGCATCCCATTGGCTAGCTTCGCCCCACCTTACCTCTGATAACACTGTCCTGACCCAAAAACATAACAACAGTGAGATATACACAGAGACTCACATGCATGCCCGGCTAGCACAACATAGAACAGGGAAGCTTAAATTAAAACACACATAGAGAGAGTGTGTAATGTAATGTTTTCACTTAAGTAAAGGATATAAGTACATCTTCTTGCATCAATTGTAAGCCATAATCACCCTCTGCCAATTCACATCCAGAATGTGGACCACTGCTTGTCTTTATCCGTTTATTCCCTGTAACAACTTGCAGATGTTCTTAAGGGTTAATCTTGACATTTTAGTGGTGATAGTGACCAGCAGGCAGCAGCCCATCATGGATCTGCTCTCTCGGATAGATAAGAGTTGTAGGTTTAATCAGTTGTGATGCTCCCGAGAGACACTTGGCCTCACAGCTAATCTTCCTTGAGACAGCGCTTCTGCAACCCCACCTACAGCGAAACAAAGATTTACACAACAGCAAATTACATGGAGGCTGGGCACGCTGCTGCTCCCATCAGCCTCTGTCAGGTGAATACAATGCGTGTTTAGCAGCTGGGATTTGAGCGGATGGACGGGGACTGAAATTAAGGGATGCAGATGGAAGCCATAATACCCGTCTTTATTCTCAGACATGCACGTTTCAAGTCATAAATATACCAAATCAAAGTGCTGAAGTGGCTCTGTGCAACTCACTGTGTGTATTTTTGTATCAGATAATAATAGGCAGAGGCCATCAAAGGAAACCAGCCCTAAAAATAAAATGCCATCTCCAGCATGAATTCAGACTGTAGTGTCAGTCATCAGTAATCCCTCTGATCTGCTGCTGGCTTTCTTCTGCAGGTTCTCAGACAACTCAAAATTTCCCTGAAGAGATTACAGTGTATCAGCGACCACAGGTAGTTTCCGCGAATGACATCGCCGTTCATTTCCCTTCTCGTTCTAAGAACCACATGCCACATCAGACTCTGCATGTCGGCCGCTGGTGTTATGAGCATCCTAAAATGCAGCCAAGTAGCTGTGCTGTTCCAAATGTTCCAAGTATTTCAGCTGGAGAGCAGGAGTTCTTAAGGTGACCTGCCTCTTCTGCCTTTATTCAGTTGAAGATGCAAAGTGAGAAAACTAAAGATAGGATCTATTTTTGTCTTGTTTGTAATGATGGTTGTCACAACTGAGAAGTTAAAGAGGGTATAATCTTTTATTCAGAGTATTAGGACTGGGAATGGGTGATGCTTTAATAGCTCGGGATAATTTACTTACCAATGAGCCTGTGTTTTTGTTTATTAAAAGAAGGTATGCATATCCATGTCTGTGTTTAAATATGTGTATTGAGACATGTGATTATGTCTTGATATGTATATGTGTAGACATCTAAGGGGACTTCTTTATATGTTTGAATGTTCTTTCATGCTTTTAGGTTGAAGAAAGTCGCCTTTACAAAAAGGTCTTCTTTAGTATTAAGGCTTGGTTCGTACGTAGAAAACAAAACACTGTCACAGGAAGAGACGAAGATGCCTCTGATCAACATTTCAGTAGGAGTAGAAGGAATCACCAGTCATTTGTAAAAACAAAACTGGAAGTATTATTGACCTGGTTCCTGTTTCAGTGTCAGGTGTACAATAATGCCTTTGACAAGTTGGGATTAACAGACGTGTTGCTTTAGCAAAGCTGTTCTCCAAACTGCAGAGGTTAGTCTAGGGCAGGGATACTCAACTAGCTTTTCATCAGTATGCATAATAAATTATTGTTTTCAACATTTCGGTGTTTGCTGTCCCCACTCATCTTTGTCAAGAGGCAAATGGAGGCCCAACAGTCTTGGATAGGTCAGGTGTATGCAGGGGCATTTCTAGGGTTCAAGGAAATTCGGGGCTTGGCCCGGACCTCTAGCACCTTTGTTTTTTTTTATTTGTTTGTTCAGATAAACAAGCTCTATTTTGATACTTTATCTGTGCACCTCATTTACATTCAAAGAACAAAAATAATTCACAATTACTTTTTTTTTTTCCCATTTTGAATTGGAGAATGGTCGGTGGGCCACCTGGCACCGTATCTCAAGCCAGATTTGGCCCACAGACTGTAGGTTGAGTATCACCGGTCTAGGGTTAGCACAGGAATTTTTTCTTCTACGCTCCACCAGCGAGATATGTTGCCTCACAGTGCTGAACTTAAACACACAACAAGAGCACTCTGAATATCTTTATATCATATTTGCCTAGTTTATGTTCGAGGGGGAGTGTGTCTATGTTCCCTCACCATATGTTCCCTGAATCTTGTGTTCCCTGAACAGGACCTACCTACAGGAGAATGGCATTATCGAAACATTTCAAATAATTTCCTTAGAAAAGGAAAGAGGGTGTTAACACATACATAAGATTAAGTACAGTTTAGAGCCTCTCTTGCATTGAGGCTGACCTTGGCAAGGGACTTTTCTCAGTGTCAGCTGCCCCTGATATTCCTTGATTTTATCAAATTTTAATGAACTTGTGAGACTTAGGGATGGGTATCGGTACTCGATACCTTTAAGGTACCGACCAAAATAATCCAGCATGAAGTAGTCTCAAGAATTCTCTAGCCAAATAATACCTGCAATCAATCCATTTCCTTCACAAATCTATATAGAAATGACTATTTGTATGGTTTTCCTCACAGCTAATCAGTAAAAGTGTTCTTCTATTTAATATGGCATGTGACTGACCCACTACTGAGCAGCTACAAACCATACTGTCCGTGGTGTGGTGAAGTGGGGCACAGTGTATTTGATGGAGTTGGCAGTCCAGATGCCACCAAAACATTTGAAAGTATATCAATACTACACACCTGTAGCGTCTGGTAGCAATTTACACAACTGATTCGCATGATAGGCATCGAATGAAGTAGAAAAAAGAAGGTATCAAATGAAGTACTCTGTAGGTATCACTTCATTTTTGTTCATTTTATTGCATATGAATGATTGAAGCCTTCTCTGTGGACACACTGTTCAAGATGTAGTGAGAAGAAAACAAGTGTCATTTGATATAACGATTAAATGAGACTGAGGTTGGTAAATTGAAATCACTGCAATGTGCGTCATTTGTTTTGATCACATCACAGAGGTTGTGTTGTAATATGTTCTCAGCTACACTCTACTCACCCTCAGTGGGTGTTAATGACCTGAGACTACCGCCTCACCAGTAAGAGCCGATTGGCTCATCTTTGACTTGTTCCTGTAAGTCTCGGGCTACACTTTCTTACGAAGAAAAAACAGAAAGCCCAGCTGTTGCATAATCACCCTCCTCCCTGTTCTAACTGATAGACAGACTCGAAGCTGTTGGGCAATGCTGTCAGAAGCTTCCTGCAGTACCATACACCCACCACATCCACCACACCCAACTCTCACAGTGTCAGTGTCTCCATCTCCCTATTTGCCATCTTGACAAATACACTACAGGCAGTGACACATTCTTACGCACACAGGGGCAGGGTTTGCAGCATTATGTTCATAAAATAACAGAGGAAGTCAGAAGAAGAAAATGAGTTTATTATGTTTTAGGACCTTCATCTTGTCCATAGGCATAGTAACACTTCTTAAGACAGCAGCTGGCTAGCTTGACCACGGTTTACGGCTCAGTACCACAGTGGTAGTTCTCAGCAGAACACTAACGTTTTTATCTTTTTTTTTACACTTATCAATTTTTTTCCTCCTTCATGTCCCCTTAAGGCTTCCGCAGAAATCATTGCACTTGTTTTTCTGTAAATTATTGATGTTGAGAAATGGTCCGACACACACGGACTATACACTTACCAATAATAGAGAATGGGACTGGTTGTCACATTCATAAAATCTCACTCTCTATAAGGGGCTTTAGAAAAATGTTGATACTGAAATTTTCAGAACTGGGGTCAGAGGTCACCTCAGAGGTCATGTCAAAATGTAGATATTCAGTTCTACTGTGTTTCTCGTCTAGGCTTATACACAGTGGGTCAATGATAAAACAGTATTATGATTAAAAAGTATGAAAGGGGAGATAGTTGAGATGTTTTTTTTCTTAGCTAGGCTACAACATGTGGTTGTTAGCTTAGTCACTGTCAAAAAAATTGCAGATGTGGATGCTTATCATATTGTCTTCAGGGTTGGCTGTCACATGAATTGTTCTTTCTTTGTTCTTTATAATGTTATATAAAAATGAAAAATGCACTTATTTTCCTGCTTATGCTCTTTTGTTGTGTGACTTAGTTAGGTTGTTGTATTTCAATGAAAAGTTTCGATGTCGTAGTCAAGTATTCATTCATTCATTTTCCATAACCGCTTATCCTGTTAGGGGTCATGGGGGAGCTGGAGTCTATCCCAGCTTTCACTGGGCAAGAGGTGGGGTACACCCTGGACAGGTCACCAGACTATCACAGAGCTGACACATGGAGACAGACAACAACAGCTACAGCCAATTTAGAGTCACCAATTAACCAAAACTGCCTGTCTTTGGATTGTGGGAGGAAGCTGGAGTACCCAGAGAAATCCCACACTGACATGGGTTTGAACCAGGAACACCCTGTAATACAACAGTGCTAACCACTGCACCACTTTGCCACCTTGTAGTCAAGTATTTTAACCTTAATGCTTCTTACACCACTGCTTAATCTAAAGGGGTATTCCAACATTTTAAAATGGGGAACTTCGGCAGACAGAATCAAGAAAGAATGTCTGGAATCAAATTCATCCCTAATATGAGTCAAACTCAAAAAAAACCCTGGATCATACAGTTCCACCAGTGCAACTCAAGAGGGTCTTTCATTGGTTCCTCCTTGGCTGCTTAAGTACCCGCATCATTCAAACATCATACCTCCAGTTTATAATTAAGCCGAGAAGACATTAAACAACTGTTTTCAGACTGAGCAGTCTCTGATCTTCTTGTATAGAAAATTGGTGGACTGTCTCTTTAACTTCCCACACAGCTTTAAACCTAAACTAATCCTCAGTAGAGCAAGGAGCAGCAAAGTTTCCCTCATCCTCCTGTCTTGATGAGGTCACTACAACCTCATAAAGGCATGAGTGCATGAATACACCCAGACTCACACACACATTAAGTGTGTAATGGCTGCTGGCCAGCTGTGTCTGTGTCACTCCTTCCAGCAGAACCAAGGGTGCGATGCTCCAGTAAAGGTCGAGCTGAGCTGCCTCCTTACGGAGCAACACTGTCTTCCAGATGTCACGGTTTGGCTCCGACCCTGCTCTTCTTCACTGCTCGTCTAACAGACTGTCTGTGTGAGTGTGTGTGTGGTAGGGAGGAGGATTTTGGGCACCAGACTGTCGGGCCGTCCTGGCTGCTATGCTCAATCAAATTTAGCCTCTAAGGAGTATTTATCTGTTGCCAGAGTTAAAAAATGACTCTCCACAGATCAGCTCACAGTTTCCATCTCTTCACTGTGGGGTGATTCACACAGTGATGTAGCGGTAAAGGTGGGTAAAACTACGGCCACCAGCTGCTGATTGTCGCAGGGACACAGTCACCAAAACTTCAACTTATTCCTTTGTCCTTTATTTGTTATTATGTACACAGTCTGTTCTTATTATGGAAGAGACAAGGGGTAAACACTACTCTTTTTTTACTGTATTTAGTAGTGCTGTAGTCAAGACCAACTAAACTGAGACAAGATCATGACTAAGACCAGAGTGTATTAAGATCATCAAGACTGAGACATTACCAAGACTCTGCGGGGTTGAGACTGAGTCAAGGCCAAGACCAGACCTGTGTGAGTCTCACACCTCATGACACACTCAGGATCAAATGTGGAAAATGGAAACCATATGCACTCCTCAAATTAATCTGAAAGATCCACATTCCCATAACAACTAAGAAGCTGAAATTATCTTAACCATCTTTATGTAGTACCAATTTTTGCACAGACACTTCAGTGATATCCCTGCAGCTGTGGTCTTGGAATAAAATCTAGAGCCTTCTTTTTTCTGAGGCGAGTAAAAATGCAGTCAAGTCCAAGACAAAGCCGAATCCTTCAAAAAGTGATCTTGAGACCAATCTCGTGTACTACAAGATTTTTGTTGTCTACATGGTCTCTTTTGTGAAGGGGACAGAGGTTACCTACAGACTCCTGTTTAATATTAATAATTATGTTATACATTGCGGCTTTTTGTTTGTTTGTTTGTTTTGTTTGTTGTGGGTTTGGATAGGTATGGATGTCAGGATGGAGGGCAGTGATATTCAGCTTACGGCTTGTGGGCCAAATCTTGCCGACGATAGGGAGCTGTGTTTTCTAATTCACATAATAATGGTAATAATTTATTCACACTTGGATTGTTTTAGGACTTTGAATGTAAACAAGGTGGCAGAGGGCATTGAAAAACATCCAAATAGAGCTTGTTTATTTAAAAAAAAAAAGGCCCAGGGGAGGATCACCCAGATGCCCCAACAGAGGTCCAAGCCAAGCCCCGAATGTCCTGGATTCTAGAAACGCCCCTGCGTACACCTGACCTGTGCAGGGCTGCTATGACTGGATTTACCTCTTGGCAAAGATGAGTGAGGACACTGGACGTTCAAAGGTTGTAAACACGCAATTCATAGGTTATGTACTGATCTTCTTCTTGTCTTTTGGCTGCTCCCTTCAGGGGTCACCACATCGAATCATCTGCTTCCTGATGGTCTTCGACCAACAGTCATCCAATTTCCACCGGCACCCTGCTGGTCAACAGCACCGGAGGCAGTCTTTCTTAACCCGGGCCTCGACCTATCCAGTATGGCAGACATGTTTGTTTTCTGCAAGACTGTTTTGACGCAAGTTTTATGGCAGATGCCCTTCCTGATGCAACCCTCACCATTTATCCGGGCTTGGAACCCGCATCAGGAGTACACAGAAAGTGGCCCCCCAGTGGTCCCTGGGCAAAGTAAGTTGAGTATTCCTGATGACTGAAAAGCTACAGATGAAATATTCCACTTATGTATTCAATGGAACTGCATCACTAAGCGCTAAAAAATGGCAAATGGTAATGGTAAAGTAAACACACAGTGATCTAAAGGCAATTTGACTTCTGTAAACAATTTTTTTATGCAAATTTCAAATTAATTTTACCTGTCTGCATGTACATTGCTGTTGTTGTTCTTAAGGAATACAAACAATGTCGTCATTTTGTCTGTCAGCCCTGTCTCTTTCAAAGGGTGCACATCTCTTTAATAAAGAGGCTTCTCCTCTTACAGTAGATCACAATACAACACCAGCATAATACACTGTACTAGGACGCAGTCGGTTATCCCCGCCCATCTGCTACTTTAAGTAGGATACAACAAATGAACACAAAAAGACAACAGCATGTACAGTCAGCAAATTAAAAAACTATGATTTACAGAAGGTACAGAAGGACATGCAGTAGGCCTATCTGTCCTGTCGTCAATTATTGTGTGTTTATGATGATACATCTGTAGATTCATCACTGTTCAGTTTAATCTGCATGAGACGACAGCCAGCAGTCATTCTCTCTCTCTCTCAACTTGTAGTCACATGAAGGCAGTTATGCTGGTGACTTTGTTTTCACATTTTTATGAATGACTCAGAGCTCATAATAAGACAGAAAGAGCGAGAGGGCGGACAGCTCCCTGCCCCACCTCAGCACTCTCTCAACAGCTACGCTGGATCCCACGGATTGTGGCTATCCCGGGCCATGTTACACCTGCATGACTAACAAGCCTGGACACGGTGGGAGCGGGGAGGCTAAAGGTATGAGAAGGTTTGGCTTGGGTAAACTACATAAACACACAGGTGCCGCCATGTTGTGCAACCTGCAGCCTTTTTCCCACCCAAACTGTCAACAGTTGAAGTTCCAAGGAAAAAATACCAGAATTGCTGAACTTCTGCATTTGGATAGCAATGTGGGAAACTGCAAGATTGTAGGTGCACAGTTTTATCTCTGTCAGACTGACAGTTAAGTTCTTTCTCAGTTTCTTACCTCTTATAATATTCATGCCCCAGATCAGACAATCCCCTTTATCCAATTGGTTTAACATTTGAGCATTTTGCAACAATGATATCATTTGACTAAAAGGGCATCTCTGATTTAATATAACTTGGCTCTTAGTTTTGGCCATGATATAACTCAGTTATAACATAAATCAACATCCCTACGACAAACCCCCACACTGCAAGAAACACAAGCAGTCAGAAGATCAGACAAGATGCTAACAAGCTAACAGTTTAAATGGGACCTATTATATGCTTTTATTTTGTGTCTTATATATTATGTTACAATAAAGGATGTTCATATTAAACGTGGCCGAAGCTTCAAATAATGAGGTAAAGTAATCCCTGTGAGGTAAACCTTAGGTTTCCTACCGTTTTGAGCACTCCGTTTCTGACAGTTTTTTTTCTACTCCGGCTACAGTAGGACATCAGAGTGTTCCAGATTTCTTTATATGGTCACCTGCTTCAGACACACCACTACAAGTATTTACGTTACATAGCGTACACTGTTAAATGTAAGATAGCTACATGCTATTGAAAGGAAAACATGCCGGTGTTGTAAATTTCTCCACAATTTCGGACCAGATTGAACATATCCGTTACTACTTTTTTTTAAAGATATTTTTTGGGCATTTTTAGCCTTTATTTGATAGGACAGAGAAGTGTGAAAGGGGGAGAGAGAGAGAGGGAGCGACACGCAGCAAAGGGCCACAGGCTGGATTCGAGCCGGGGCCGCCGCGGCAACAGCCTTGTACATGGGGCGCCTGCTCCACCACTAAGCCACTGACGCCCCTGCATTACTACTTTTAATGAAAGATCTGTACCTCTTCCACCTCTGCATTAGTTTAAAATCAGGTGTGGACACCCACTAATTACACTTGATGTCTCACCTAAAGAGCCATTCTCCAGAGCTATGACTCGCCAGGCAATGTCTTATTGGCTATGGTCTTTATAATGACTGGTTTATGGATCATTTAGCTCGGGATATTTTTCAAACTTAACAAATCTCTCCTCACCTATTCTCCGTCACAAACGAGACAGCAACAGCAAGAGTTCTCTTTATGCATCAAAAGTGAGGAGAGGAGTCGAGCTGCCATAGGAGCAGAGAAAGAGAGCTGCTACAGGAGCTGGTATGCACAAGGAGAGAGAGCGAATGGGGGAAAAATGCATTTAATTGCAGGGGCAACGAGGCTGGAAATTGAACAGTGGCATAAAGTGCCACGGGGCGGTGGTCCAGGAGCACCAACATGCGTCTTGCTGCCACCGGTTTTGTACATTGAAAATAATAGGAGCGTATTTTTCGATGCGTGGCAGTCACCGCCGCGTGTTTTTGTTAAAAGACAGGCGCTAAAACACATAATGCAGGTGAAATACAGGTGTTGCAGCACAGACGGCAGGTCATGACAACAAATTCCGGGTCCTATGAATAAGCAGTCTCTGTTGGCCCCCCGCTCTTTGTCTCTTGATCCATGTCTCTGTCCCTACCTTTTTATTTTACAAAGTCAGTTTGCTTACTTTGCCCAATTTCCCTTTCTTAGGGGAAGATGCTGGATGCTCCAGCAGCATAAGCAGTCACTCACTTGACTCTTGCTGCATTTTGCACAGGGGCGGACTAAACCATTTTGCTCCTTATGTAAAAATAATGAGTTTAAAGATGCTATAAGAGTCAGGTGATAATTCTCTGTAAGCCCATCAAATCATATATAGTCATCTGTCCTATCAACAATGTAAAAAACTTTATCTTTATTACAGAAGCTTTAACATACTGACAGGCAGTGTACCACTGAGCTGGGAGGAAATGCATTTGGATCGGGGCCAGAAGGACAAATAAGTATTCAAGCATCTAAAGATGAGCTAAACTTCCCTCCTCTATCCACACAGAGGAAACAACAGAGAGGGCATTCAAGCTGAGGAAGAAATTAGGAGTCCTGAGCTGACACAGGCCAGTTGGAGCTTCTCACCAAACACACTTGAACAGCCTCTTCTCTTTTATTTGCCTTAGTTAAAACATTTTCAGTGCGTATTTTTCCCATGACTGACTGGGAACTGTGGGAGTGAAGGAACTCACTGTGGTAGCTCAGTGGCTCTGTGTTTGTCTCCAGGATGCCTGTTGGGTTTCCAGGGTAGTGGGAGTAAGCTGTCCGAGCAAGGGGTGACCCTGACTTTCTCTTCGGCTAATTCCCTGAGCAGCTGATAGGCTGTGGGAGGGGGAGGCAGCAGATCCTTGAATCTGAAAGGTTATGGGAAGGGGAGGTTGAGGAAGCTTGGAAGAATGGATTTGGACAAAATCGCCCAAAGAGGGTTCTGCTCTGCATTCATGATGGTGTGTGTTTGAGTTTGTGTCATGACCTGCCCCATGTCATCCTTTTTCTTGACCCTATAAATGTCCTGTTAGTTCACTCTGTCACCATAAAGAAATAGTGATTAACATTTTAGGGAACACACTTATCTGCTTCCCTGTAGAGAGTTAAATCAAGTCACGTCTCTTTTATCTAAATACTCCAAAATCACACATTTGCCCAGAGCAAGAAGACTCTAGCGTCTGTGCTGGGGCAAGGAGCGAGTTAGCTTAGCTCAGCACAAAGACAAGAAGCAGGCGGAAACAGCCATGCTGCATTCAAAACCACATACTATACACTACATACTCAGTGTGTGTACTACCATTCAGCATATTGTTCTGTAAATAAACAGTAGTGCGTGTCTTTTCGGACACGCTGAGCTGTAAGTACCACATCAGCTAGCTGCAAACATGGCATTAGCTAATGCGTTTTCAAACTAAAACATAATAGTGTGTATGTAGCCTTAGAGTTCACCTATACATGTGAGAGTGGCATCAATCTTCTCATCGAACTCAGAGTGTAACTATTATACAAACTATTTTGGAAATCAATAAATAAAGCAGCGCATCTCAGTATCACTTGCACACTGGCTGCATTGATGCAGAAATATTCAGACAGGAACTCCTCCTTTGAGCTCCACTGAGTTTCAGCGTAATCATCACGATTGTTTGCCTCAACAGAAGCTAAGCTGCCGTTGGTATTTGGTTCCTGACTTGCAGAATGAGGTTAGACCTGACGTTAAGGGAACGGCAATAGCTGAAGGGCTAAACAAGCAGGCCTCCGACCAGGTCGACCAGGTTAGTCAGGTTCAAATTTCTCATCAGTTGGGGGAATCTCAGTGCAGCTACTGAGTTTCATCTTGAACAGTGATTATATTCAGTGATGATATTAAATGCCTTTTGGACAAACAGGACATGGACTGTGTTAGTTCAAAATGGAGAGAATACAGAGTGTGTTTGCTGAAGGTGCTTTTTAGTTTTGGGTGATTGCTGATCTTCTACAAGGAGAGAAGAACACAGAAAAAACGCTTCTACAGACATTTAGCAGGAAGACATCACCAGATGAGTCTAAGAAGAGAAAAATGGGTTATGACAGAGTCACTGTCTAAACTCTCCATCTCTCTGTGAGAACCTGTGCAGGGTTTCCAGGAGATGCCATGCTGTGGGAGAGCAGCATTGGCTGACTCACCGGCTCACACATTGCGCCGGCTGCTGCCACGTCCTCTGAAAGAAAAGGTCAGCCTGTTCTCCCTCTCTGTCAGTGAGTGAGAAAATGAGCACAGTAACACCAGATATGGACCTAAAACTACAGTCACACACACACTGCAATGCAAAGCAGAGTTCTAACCATGCAGTTGCACAAAATGAAAAAACACAGCCCTGGTACGCCGATCAATAAGGTGGTGCAAACACGTGCATGTCACTGACTTGTGAGTCACGCTCCTTTATCTGTATTCACAGTGTGTTTTCTACTACCTTGTTGTTGGTGTGTGTGTGTGTGTGTGTGTGTGTGTGTGTGCACTGTCTGTCTACATATGCTTTCTTTTAGCTGGAACACATTTCACCAACTTTTCGGGACATTGTGAAAGAGAACACAGTGTATCATTGCCCCAGGCTAACATAATTCCCTCTTTGTATAATCCTACAGTTTGCCAAAGAAGACTCTGGTATGAAATTTTCTTTCACAATAACCACCACCTTTGCCAAGAAGTTGCAAGTAGTAACAGAGAAACAATGATAATTCAAAGGCTGGGTTGGCACAAAGAGACCGACAGTGTCAGATGAGAAACGTGATTATCCAGCATAAAATATAATTAAAATGCTTTCCACCTTTGCCCTTTGTCTTACTTCTCATCCCTCTCTTCCTGTCTAACTTAAATATTTGTCATACCCTCCCCTCCTACATGCATTCCCATTAGCCCCTCCCACACACACTGCCTTCCCGTAAAGATGCTGCCTCACACTTCCTCATTCCTGAAAAACCAATAAAGAACACTGATGTGGCAACGCTCAAGCTTCTGCTTGTTAGTACTGGCTTCAGGGGCTTTGATCCTCAGTGAGTGTGTGTTTGGAGATCAGATACTTAGAGGTGATGATGATACACTGCATTTCTTAACTGTTTTGTTTTGGATCATCACTTGCAGGTGACTATTCTGTGATGATTTATGATGAACACTGCTGCATGAGAGTAATGTGGGTGCAGTAAACAGGTTTTATTGAGTTACTACTGAATGTGTCACAGTGTGTTAGGACTGGCTTGACAAGTAATGGAGGACAGACACAAGGAGGCAGGGATATAATCTTCACCTGGTGTAGGGCTTTGTTTGCTCTTTTTACCAAACAGAAACAAGACAGTTCAAGCAGATTTGGTGTGGTTGTGAAATATTATGAAAAAAAGCCAAAACAGAAAAATATATAGCCGTTTTTTGAGTCAAAAGTGGCCACATGTGGACAAGAGGGTGGAGCTGTGAAGGAGTCAAGGATGGATCTGACTGAGAACCGGAATACGCCATGCACGCCCACCAACACCAGCCCAACAACCTGACTGCACTCTGTGAAAAGGTCAAATATCTAAGAGAAAAACACTGACGACAACCAAAAAAGGGTTCATGTTTGTTTAAATGTGAACCATTGATATGCACTACTATGCCTCTTGCCGAACTGACTTGTCAATCACAAGGTAGCCATGCCCCAAAGTATACCCTGCTTTAGTGTCTGTTTTACTCTAAACTGGACCATATTTTAAGACTTGATACAAGTGATTAACATGATAAACTCATTAGGAAAATGTTTACTGAGGTGAAGCAGGGTCATTTTCTCATAGTACAGAGTTCTGTACAATCTTATTTTTGCAAACAGTGGAGTTACCCCCTGCTGGCCATTAGAAAGAATGCAGGTTTAATGCATTTCCACACTGGCTTCACTTTTCAGACTCATAGGCTACGTCCACTTCCTTTATACAGCCTATGGACTGGGTCCAAGGTTACTGAGCATGAAAGCATGCTGCCTCCAGCAGGAATGCAGCTAACCTGACTGAATTAACCTTATACCTCAACAAGCAGTCATGAGAGTTATTAGCTACTTCAAATTTCTGAAAATTGGAAAACAAAACAAAAAAAGTATACCACAAATACTTTGAATAGTTATATTATCTTTTATTGCATATATTTAATCATATATAAAATTTGAATTCTATCTTTGCACAACACACTGTTGAGAAAGGCTCTATTTCAGGGCTGTATTTTTAGTTGTTTTCATCATTACGAATGTCAATAGGATTTTGAGTGCCATTTTGTTACTTCCGGAACAGAACTCTAAAATTACAGGTTCACTTCGAATCTGCATTGCTAACTTTATATCAGCACAATTTTGCTTTAAAGCCTCTGGAATCCACAATTCAAAGGTCAAGTGTGTAGGATTTAGTGGCATCTAGCAGCGAGGATGCAGAACTAAAACTTCCTCTGTGTGCCAAAGAGGAGAATTACAGTGGCCGATGCCAAAACAGTCCTATCTAGAGCCAGTGCTTGGTCTGTGCACTCTGGGCTACTCTTGAAATAACATGGCGGACTCTGTGGAAGGGAACCCACACAGATCCTTTTAAGATTATGAAAACACAACGATTGTTAGTTTCAGGTGATTATAAACTAATGAAGACATAGTTATGAATGTTATATACCATCTCTGCCAATAGATGCCCCTAAATCCTACACACTGGACATTTAATGAAAGAGTGGTGTAGCAACAATTTAGCCCAACAGAACTAGACTAGGGCAGCATGGTGGTACCAATTCCTGGTTCTTAAGGTGGTTTGCATGTTCTCCCCGTGTCAGCGCGGGCTTTCTCCGGGTACTCCGGCTTCCTCCCACAGTCCAAAGACGTGCAGGCTAGGTTAATTGGTGACTCTAACTTGCCCATAGGTGTGAATGTGAGTGTGAATGGTTGTCTGTCTCTGTGTGTCAGCCCTGTGATAGTATGGTGACCTGTCCAGGGTGTACCCTGCCTCTCACCCATTGTCAGCTGGAATAGGCCCCTGCCCACCGCGACCCTTAATAGGATAAGCTGATCAACTGAATAAATGAAACAACTAGACTACAACCTTATGGAGTCGGCAAGAGGGAATATAATACATAGAAATGTGGTAAGTCGTGTTTTGGCATGTGTTCATCCTACTCTAGAGGGCATGGGTTATCACACTTCCAATCATCTTCCACACAACCCTCTCAATGTTGCTGGCATTTGCACACTGTCTTAACCTTTAAATGAGCTGTATGAACAAGCACATTTTAAACACCTTTTGTTCCCCTCTTTAAATGGCTCATTTTCCAGCAGTGAATAAAATAATGTAATGAATTTCCCGCTCTGGCACTGTTGGTGAGTACAGGCTTTCCGGCTCCAGCCTGGCTGATAGTAACTGCTGAGTAGGGAGAGCCTGTCAGTAGCCACTGACCATCCATTACATAAAGCTCCCCTGACTGCACTCCCTGAACTTTCCATTGGGCTGTTTGTTAATCACTCATTAATAGCAAAGGAAACTGGGGATTATGCGGTCTGCAGTTTATAGTAATGAAGAACTCTAAAAGGTACAAAAACAGGAACTGACCTTGACTCTTCCTGCAGGCTGTTTGTGTGAGTGAGGCTTTACACTTCTGCTTCCTGTGAGCCAACTCAGGTGGACAAAGCTTTGTGTGTGTTGTATTTGGAATGTACACGGGAGTCATGGGAGTTCCTATGTGTTGAAATTGTCTGTCACTGCCTTGACTGGTACTGGCTCCATTCACAACAGTAGACAGGATATTATCATCATGCAGTGGTGACAGAGCAGAAGGTGATAATTAACAACAAACCATGCAAATAGGCCTAGTGATGATATAATCACTACAAATATGAATGTTTGCACACTGTACTGTCAGACACCGGGAACAGTGAATGCAGACACACACACTGTGCATGCAGACAGTGATAATGAGAGACAGATATAGAAGTGAAATACTCAGACCTTTATTCTGATAGAAGGCTGAAATGAATAGTATTATCAGTGCACAGTAATGTCTCCACTGAGCACATGAACACAACAGTCTCATCTGGCAGAGCACAAATAAAACACAAATGCAGATTATACAGGAAAAGTGCTCGTTTTCAAGCAAATCAAACACATGTAATTATTTGAAAATACTTTCAGGCTCAAATGTTAAACAGGAAAATTAACCAATAACCCACACCCTTTTTTTCATATTTTATATGTTTTTTCCTCTGACACTGATGAATCATAACTGACACATGAAGTAGTCATTTTTTAATTTGCTGCCACTGCAGATGTGGCCTTTGATGTGGAGAGTCAAAGTACAGTTCTGAGTATATCAGTGGTGTTGTTAGGCCTGGGCGCTTGAGACTTCAGCCTCGAATGTTTTATGAATATCCCCGGATCTAAATATGTAGGCTTTATGCCTATATATGTTTGAAAAATAATAATATTTCAAAAAGAACCCTGCATCTATTCATCTGTCATTCCACTTATGTATCTGTATTTATATGAGGCTGTACTTATGGTGCGTTCATTTGAACTAGGAAGTTGGAATATCCAAGTCTGAAGTTCAAAATTTCAACTGGGGCGCCCCCCTCAGTCAGACTTCTGACTTGGAAAGTCTTATTTGTGTCTCATTAAATCTATTGTGCACACAGTCCTGTCCAACCTCTATCTGTGGACATGCTGCTACTATGTTTGTATCCACAAAATACCGCATAATGTGTTGTTATCAATGCCAAGCGAACATTTGCACTCAAAGATATCAGTAACACTTTCTATGAAGACCATAATGCATTATAAGGCCATTCATAGTGAATTATAATTCTCTACTACGACTACACTGATAAACACACATAATGCTTCATGATCCACTGTATCAACAGTCATAAAACATTATAGCTGTGACCTATGATGAATCATAAGTGTCAAGTTTTTTTTATGGATGCTCCTGACTAGTTATAAACTAGAGGTTGACTGAAGGGGCTTATAATGCATTATGAAGACCTTAACTCACCTACACACACCTCAAAAATCAGCTGTAGTAAGGACTGTATGTTATAATAGTCCATGCAGTATCATAAGTCATCATTAAGTAAAGTGAAGTACATATTGATGCATCTATAATAATGCATGTTTCATCATAATGCTTCATTGTTTTTGTTAAGTGTGATGCATTTTCATGTATTTTATAGAATCTACACTTCATCATAAACGATTATACACTAGAATACTTTGACCTGATGTGACTTTTGAATTTGGCAGGCTTCAGCTTAAACATCAGTCACATCAAAGTGACATCAAAGTCACATTAGGTAACCATTTATATGAGAGAAGCTAGAGATCATCAGCTGACAGTTAGCCTGACAGTTACAGTTAGGCCATTGCAAACATTTCAGTAGCTAATGTTAGCTTACAGGCAGCACTGTTTGGAGAAAGTTGTGAGCTAGCCAACTAGCTATAGCATAAAGCACATAGTATTATATTAGCTATTATAGCATACTAGTCCTTACTACAAATGGTTGTTGTGTGTAGGCAAGTATAGGTATTCCTAATGCATTATAAGCCCCATCAGTCATCTTCTAGTTTCTGACTAGTCAAGAGCATCCATAAGACACTTGACACTTATAATTCATTTTAAGTCACATCTATAATGTTTTATGACTGTTGAATGCACCAGGAAGCATTATGTGTGTTTATGAGTGCAGTCATGGAGCATTATAATTCACTATGAATGGCCTCATAACGCTTTATATGTGTGGTCTTCATACAAAGTGTTCCCAAGATATTTATAGCTAAGTCAAGAAAAAGAAGACTCGCTTTAGATTGTTGTAGTTTTTAATATATTTAGTGTTAGGTGAAAAGTCAGGAGCTCATTAAAGTTATGACAGTTTGTCCTGAGGGAAACATGTAAGTGTGTAACAAATTCCATGGCGATCCATCCAATAGTTGTTTGAGTTAGGCCCAATCCCAACACCCCCCCTTGTCCACTACCCCTTAGCCCTTGGCCCTACCCCTAGCTCTTGCCCCCTACCCCTTGGCCCTAAAAATGAAGCAACGAGGGGTAGGGGTAGAGATCTTTCCCTAGGAACTGGGACACCACTCACTACGTCACCGTGTCGGTTACGTTCACGCATGCGTAACTATTTTAAACAGGAAGCTGCGAGCCATCTACATTTCCAACCGGCATCTACAATGCAGTGTCATTCATCCTACCAATCACATTTGCCTCATTCATTATGCTTCCTTTGATGAACGACAGATGACAGGGGACTTCTGCTAGCTAGCTAACCAGCTAACATTACGAGGCAGCAAAGTTATACTAGCTGGCGTGTTATCGTAATGTGAAGAGTCTGACAATTTTGCAGAACAGGACAGATGACAGACGCCAGAGAGTGCGAGCTAGCTAGCTAACAAGCAACCTGACGACGGTAACATTAGCTATGTATGAACTTTTTCCCCGTCTCTTGCTCGGTGGGAGCCATGGTGACGTCTACCCCTCGCTGGCAATCAGTAAGCAGCATCTGAAATCCCTCGCTCCAAAGGGCTAGTTTCATACCCACTACCCCTCGTTATGCCCCCTACATGCAAAAAGGACTTGGGACAGCACTAAAATGTAAGGGTAGGGCAAAGGGGTAGGGCTAAGGGTGGGTATTGGGACGGGCCCTTAAAGTCAGGGGATTGCCGCTTGTTGGGCTTCATCATCTGGAGATCATAAATGTCTGTACAACACGTAATATCAAGCAGTCCAACGGATGCTGAGATATTTCAGTATGGACCAAAGTGGTGGACTTACCGAACAACTGACTGACACAACAACATCCCAGCAGCCTGGTCACTAGCATGGCGGAAAACAGGTTTATTTTTGTTTCGATTATTTTTAGTATTTCCTTGTCGCGATTTAATTTTAGCAATCAATCACTTCAGTGAGTGTTTGTTCAACTTAAGGGAGTGAGGTTTATTTTAGCACAGTTATGAGTGTCATGCCAGTAATTCGGCATGTTCCTGGACGGAAGTTAATAAAGGTAAACTGACACCAGCTGTTGGCTTGATTCATCAGTGTTTTCTAGTGCTCGGGGAGGAAAACCAACACTGACACCACAATAGGAAATTGGGAGTTGTTGTCTTAGCAGAGGATGTAAAAAGCAAAAGGACAATGAGAGTCAGGGGGCACGTTTCAGCCACTGACAGCGGTGCTTTTCCTTCCAGCTATTCTTGTTAATAGGATGTAGTGTATATGGTGAAAAAAAAAAAACTCTTGCATGCTGCAAATCGTCTCTGTGTCTCATCATATAGAGCCAGATGATAAGTCCACACACATACCCTACACAGAGTCATGCATTTTACAAGGAGCTGTTTTTGATTAACTTCATCAACACACATAAATATCCAAATCTTGCTGATGTCGGAGCCGGAGCAGAGAAGTGCAGGGTGACTCTGACCCATTTCCACCCTGCTATGACCCACTTCCTGACTCTCTTCCCCTGTCCTATGCTTGTGCAACACACACTCTAATCCACACACTCCCTACTCGCACTTAAGAGAGAGAGGTCACTGGCTAAGTGGGCCAACGCTTGCATAACTGGCTTATTACACTGCAAATGTTTGGTCTGGAGCTGGATCGTGAGCAGTTAGAGCTGTGTTTTGGGATTTCAACAAAAAACACAACAGGGATTTGCTGGTTTCACTGAATTTCTGCTGAACTGCCCTATCCTAACTGTAAATCTAATAAAATGTAAATCAGGAGGAACATTATTCAATCCATGAGCTTTAAGCTTTTACCATCATTGTCCTAGCTTGCTATCCTCATACAATCGTATGATAACCTACAAACCAGCACTCCATGAATGATGTTACATACTTAGCAAAAAGTTACGCACTTATGGTAAAGTTAAGAAGATTACGTTTAGGAAAAAAACATGGCGAGGACTTATCTTAAAATGACTCAGAGTTTACTCAAAGTCTGGTTACGAACATCAGTCTCCCGGGGAAAGTCCTGTGTTTTGTGACCCATCCACCTCCCCAACTGACTTCCTTTTGAGACCACTTCCTGCTTTCCCGGCACGTGAATCACAGCCTTCCATAGCTGAGTGAGTTATGCAGAAATTACTGGCTCCTCGTGTATGTGGGATATGTACAAATTTTGGTGCGTTAACTTTATAGGGAAACATATGACCATATATTGTGAACAATTCTATGGGAACAAAGTAAATAGTGACAATCATGTGAACAATCATATGGGAACAGAGTAAATAGTGACAATCATGACAGATATTCAAGTGGATATTGGTTTAAATATTCCATAATATTCATGTAACACTGCACATAGAAAAAAAGGATTGAGGCGATCCTAATTTGACAAATGTAAACTAGGCTAATTGCCAACTTCACATCCGTAACCTCACATTCACCCTCTCCCCGGGACAACAGCTTCAGGGAACAAAACACTGAGGTATTTTTCTTTAGCTGTTCTGGCAGTAAAACAACGAGTGCTGGAAAGTTTCCTGTGGGAGATTCTCTGGTGCCGACGGTCGTCACTGACAATGACCCCGTCTCTGTTTTATGACTCAGGCCACTTACTGGAATGTGTCACATTTGCAAGTCAGCACCAAAGATTGCAGGAACAAAAACAGGAGGTGAACAAAATGATAGAACTTTTAGTTAAAAATAAATGGTAGTGTTTGAGGCTGGAGTGTACTGTATTGGATGTTATGTAAGAGATAATGTTTTCCATGATGATGCAAAGTAAGATTCTTTACTACTGACAATTCTCGATCAGCCGAAAGATTTGGATCCATTTTAACTAACCAGACAGTATAACCACACACCTATGATGCAGGTGTTTCCATTCCAAATGAATTTGACCATATTAAACTGTAGGTAATCATGGCAGCAGCACTGAAGCTTCAGTACAACTTAGACAATTCTTTTTTTAACACTTTGGAACAAACAAACATTTAATCTGTATGGTGCACCTGGAACTTCTGAAGAACGTAAAATAAATAGGAGTACTAAAAAAGTTACAAATCATGGTGTCAAAACAATAGAGTGTGCGAGTAAACCCGGAACTTCATTAGCGCTTTTAGCACTTCCGGTTCTCTCGTCCAAAAGTCAATACGTTTTTTGAATGGGATTTTGGTAAAATGCCTCAAATAAGGTCTGTGGTTAACAAGGGAACTGCCCATTGGTTTGACAGCCCATTGGTTCGACATCCCATTGTTCCGCCCATATTAAACTCATTGTTCCGAAGTCGCGTTGTTCCGAAATCATCATGATGCCCTGTGGTTAAGGTCTGGTTAGGTTTAGGCACAAAAACCACTTGGTTAGGGTCAGGAAAAGATCATGGTGTGGGTTAAAATGAAAAAGAAAGTGACAAACACATAAGCCGTGAGCCTGCTCCGCCTCAAGCCGGTCGCAGCGCACCATACGCCCGCCGCGAGCCATTCAGCACCGCGGACAGTCGGACTAATGGGATGTCGAACCAATGGGTTGTCGAACCAATGACATGGACCCGGTTAACAAAAGCTTAAGCGAATTTCAGGTTTTGTTCTACGACATAAAACACGTAAGTAAATACCCTACTTGTGAATTTTGAAACTTTTACGTGTCGTAAAAAAGGCGGTTGCTAACAAGTTGCTAAATATGACTGCAAACCCTGTCGGGGACATTAAACGTCATCACCCCCGAACAGGCGAGAGTGCTGGCAGTCCACCATTACAGCTTCTTATTTAGCTTAAACAGTCCGATTTCCCCATAATGTTTTTAAAATAAAGCAGCCAAAATCAGTTGAAAGCTTCGTGGCGGTGACATCAAGAGTCATGTGACCGTGGAGTAGTCATGTAGTCCGTTAAAGCCTAACGTTAGCTTTTTACTTCTGGCGATCGCATTTAAGCTTCAAATACGGTATGAAAGGTGTTCATATGTGAAGATTATCTCGCTGAACAAAACCTGTAAGTATCATAAACTTGTGTTAGCCACAGAGCTTATTTTCTATCATAATCCAAAACGCAATGCAAAAATCACATTCACTTTCTCTTCCGGGAACCAATAATAATAATGGATAATGGATTTTCTTAAGGGGAAAAAACACAGACCTGCAATACTGTCTGGTTCCTAAAAATTAATCCACAGTTTAAGGCCCAAATGCACTGAAAGCGACATGCCCCATTTGACGCAGTAGAGGACTATTAAGTGTAGGCCTACTTCAACCAGCAGTATTTCAGGAAAATGTCGCTATTTATACGTGGCTGGCACAAGTTCGTATGCTTTACAGACACCTCACATAAATTTTATTTACATTCAACTTCAAAGTGGGTGAAGGTCATGTAAAGCAAAGCTAATCATAACTTTATACCACCTTAATTAATTGCTGTTGTTGGGGTTATGTAGCAAGTTAAGTTTTATGCGCAGTAGATGTCAGTAAAAGTGTCATGATAGATGACAAGGGGTGGGTCTTTTATGCTAACGTTACTACCAAAGGTCTAAGCTTTTGTTCTTATTTTTTGTAGGCTATCTGTGAAAACACAAGTTAAGATCAATAGTAGTGTAGCTGTTGGCAATGGTAGTTGTTTTCGTTTAATATTGAAGAATTACAATTGAATAATTGTTCACAAGATTTGAACTAAGCTAACCGAGCTAACGTCAGCTGTCGCCCAAAACTGGTGTGTGCTCCCGCTACCTGTCTTCCTCTCTGCCTCACTGACTTTGGTTGCTGGGTCCACATACAATTTGTATTATATCCTACAAAAATGCACACGCAACAGTTCATGAGTACCGTGGTTAGGTTTAGGAAAAGAAACATGTTGAAGATGTACCTTAAAATGACTCATATTACACATGGTTCCAAACTCCAAGTCTCAGAGCAAAGTCCCGTGTTTTGTGACCTATCCACCATCTCGACCTGCCTCCTAACTGGATCGTTAAATTACTGGCTCATCATTATGCAGTATAGCTATGTACCAATTTTGGTGCATTGCTTTTTGTAGGACAACATACCAACAGTGCATGAGTATAGCTGGCCTCATGACACAAAATTGAAACAAGGTCGAATTGGGGTGTCAAAGCAATTTGGCACACCTCTGCTTGTTCAACCATTTTAAAACAATAGTGTATTTCAAAACATGTGCATCAGATGCTTTCAGTGTATTTGGGCCATTACAGCCAAATAAGATTCTAGAATTATTGGTGGCCATGATATAACGCAAGAGAAACTGTGCTTTTTGTTCATACAGGACATGCACAAAGTGTAAACTGTAAACTGTATTGCCTCACAGTAAGAGGGTTTTGGGTTCAAACCTGTATGTTTTCTCTGTGTACGTGTGGGTTTCCTCCCATTTGGGTTCATTGGTGACTCTAAATTGGCTGTAGGGGATTGTGAATGGTGTTCTGTCTCTATGTATCAGACCTGTCTGGCAACCTGACCACGGTGTACAACGCCTCTCTCAATGTCGACAGGGATTGGCAGTGATATCATATTAATCATAATGATCACATATTGATTCAGTAAGGGATACTGCAATTTATTTTTCACTATGGGATGATCCTGTGTTATGCCTTAAAAGTAGTGTTTTAAGTTAAGTATTCCACCTGCGATGAAGAGCAGTGCACCGCCCTAAACTCTTCCAGAGAGAGTCCCTAACAGGATTCTGAGTCTGTCAGACAGTGTGAAGGGGATACTACCATATCAGCAGAGCAATTATGTCATGCGCAGCGACTTATAGGGCAGGTAGATTTTTTCCGATACATTATCCATGTTTATTTTCATAATATTCCAACTTTTTTCACTCAAAATATTATAACATATTCTCGACTTCTCAGAGAACACATGTGGGAAATGTTTTTAATTAAACATGAGCAGAAATCTCTCTGAAACACATGAGGTATTAAAGTTCAAGGGTTTATTCATTCATTTAAATTAATTAATTTATCACTGGTGTATACGTGCCATGTTGCCATTCGAAGAGGTAAGTAAGTAAGTAAGTAAATTTTATTTATATAGCACTTCTCACAGAGAGGACTCACAAAGTGCTTCACAAGATAAAATACAAAAAATACAATAACAGAAACAATGCAAAATACACAAAGACAAATAAAAAGTAAAGTGCAGTGAAATACAGAGATGATACAATGGACAATTAATGGAACGCAAGCCTAAACAGATGTGTTTTTAACTGCTTTTTAAAAATGTCCACGGAAGAGGCCGCTCTCAGCTCATGAGGTAGTGCATTCCACCATTTCGGTGCAACTCCCTCAAACAAAAGACACAAGGAAGAATGGAAAAGTAAACTGTGCCTAGATGTGTGTTGACTCAGCAGAAATAACATTAAACGAGAGAAACTGATCTGCAGGCGGCATGGTGGTGTGGTGGTTAGCACTCTCGCCTCACAGCAATAGGTCTCCTGGCTCGATCCCGGGTGTGAGAGCCCTTCTGTGTGGAGTTTGCATGTTCTCCCTGTGTCAGCGTGGGTTCTCTCCGGGCACTCCGACTTCCTCCCACAGTCCAAAGACATGCAGACTGGGGACTAGGTTAATTGATAACTCTAAATTGTCCGTAGGTGTGAATGTGAGCGTGAATGGTTGTCTGTCTCTATGTGTCAGCCCTGTGATAGTCTGGCGACCTGTCCAGGGTGTACCCTGCCTCTCGCCCAATGTCAGCTGGGATAGGCTCCAGCCTCCCCGCGACCCTCAAGAGGATGAAGCGGTTAGAAGATGGATGGATGGAAGTTGATCTGCAGGAGAATAAATATCTGATAAAGAATGCCTGAGAGCCTCACTGCTTTAGCATAGTTTTATATTTTGAACTGTCACCCATTGCTTGAATTTTGAGTTTTTCTTTACATAAATAAAGATATTTGCAACAAACACTGGTGCTTAAAACTCCAAACCCCCCCCAATAAATATCTGTGCCCACCTACGTTGATATAGACACTTGTTCAACTGCTTATTAATGCAAATAGCTAATCAGCCAATCATGTGGCAGCAACTCAATACATTTAGGCATGTAGACATGGTCAAGACAACCTGCTGAAGTTCAAACTGAGCATCAGAATGGGAAAGAAAGGTGATTTAAGTGACTTTGAACGTGGCATGGTTGTTGGTGCCAGACAGGCTGGTCTGAGTATTTCAGAAACTGCTGATCTACTGGGATTTTCACAGAACCATCTCTTGATGCCAGAGGTCAGAGGAGAATGGCCAGACTGGTTCAAGATGATAGAAAGGCAACAGGAACTCAAATAACCACTCGTTACAACCAAGGTCTGCAGAAGACCATCTCTGAATGGACAACACGTGGAACCTTGAAGCAGATGGGCTACAGCAGCAGAGGACCACACCAGGTGTCACTCCTGTCAGCTAACAACAGGAAACTGAGGCTACAATTCACACAGGCTCACCAAAACTGGACAATAGAAGATTGGAAAAATGTTGCCTGGTCTGATGAGTCTTGATTTCTGCTGCGACATTCAGATGGTAGGGTCAGAATTTGGTATAAACAACATGTAAGCAGCGATCAATCTTGCCTTGTATCAACGGTTCAGGCTGGTGGTGGTGATATAATTGGCCACTTTGGACCCCTTAGCACCAACTGAGCATCATTTAAACACCACAGCCTACCTGAGTATTGTTGCTGACCGTGTCCATCCCTTTATGACCACAGTGCACCCATCTTCTGATGGCTACTTCCAACAGGATAACGCACCATGTCACAAAACTCAAATCATCTCAAACTGGTTTCTTGAACATGACAATGAGGTCACTGTACTCCACTGGCCTCCACAGTCACCAGATCTCTATCCAATAGAGCACCTTTGGGGTGTGGTGGAACGGGAGATTCACATCATGAATGTGCAGCTGACAAAGCTGCAGCAGCTGTGTGATGCTATCATGGACCAAATTAAGACAGTTCTGAAGGAAAAAGGGGGTCCAACCCGGTACTAGCACAGTGTACCTGATATATATATATGTATATCTTGATGATCTGTTGAATGGAAACATCTGAGAAGTTCATAGAGGACATCAATATTTATAGGAACAGCTCATTGTGAGCTCTTTTTATTCACTGAGTATACTGTCAGATTTTTCTGTAAAAAAAGAAATTCACTTCTGCCCCTCTGGTTCTCATCCCTCAGTGCAGTGTAGACAAACTCTGTAGCCTTGGTTACCTGAAATGAACTCTGCAGATCTGCTGGTGTTTTACAGTTTTTCTCAATTGTTTACATGCAATTTTGAAAACAGGGCTCCTTTCTTCAAAATATTCACACAATTATCCAAACACCACACTCAATTTGCATAACTCCTAGATTGTTTGCAAAATGACACACTTCAGTCAAAACATATACACTTCAGTCAAAACATATACACATATTTATAAAAATGCTGTTTTGTTTTCATCTCACTAACACAGTCTTCAAATGATCAGACACTATTGCAGTCAGTTACACACTACAGTGATCAATACAAAATACATTTGTAAAAAACCCTATTTTAGGAAATAGCTGGTCTAGTGCTAGACTTTTTTGCCAGACATTTTTATGTAAGGGATAATTAGATGACAAAAAGATATTGTCAAACCCACAACATTCTTCATGATTACTTTGAGGTATACAGAGAAAGTACACAAATACAACAAACAAACACAACACTGATTGCAGACTGCTGCAGAATGAAAATATTTATTTCTTACCATACTCAGTTACAGTAACAGATCAACAATGAAAATCAGAACAAAATAGTAGTTTTTCTTACTACTGTAAAGTGTAGACAGATAAAAATTCCTCTATTGGGTTTAGGAATGGGGAGTATGGTGGAAGGTATAAGACTGCAAATTCAGGGTGCTCATGGAACCAGTTGTGGACCAGAGCAGATCAATGGAAAGATACATTGTCCCAAACGACAATGTACTGCATGTGGTCCACTTGGTTTACACTAAGCACCTGTGTGCTTCCACACCAGGTGGATGTGATTATCCAATTCGTTCATTAGTGTGGTCGTTGGCAAGCAGGGGCTTTGTAATGAGAAGGAAGTAACCTCACAATCCTTATCTGTGTCTAAGGTGTGACAATGCGTGTAGAGTTTTGCAAATCACTGTGTGTAATGTTTTGCAAAAAGTGTGAAGCTGTGAGTCTGTGCTTACTGTTGTGCATCTATGGACAGGTGTTTTGCTTCTTGAGTGTAAAGAGCTGTTAATTGTGTGAAAATTTTCATTTTAGTTTGTAAACAACTGTAAAAAAAAACTGTAACTGTATTTGAGAAACATGCCTTTGGTTTTACTGCCACCTAGTGTTCAGCCTGTGGAACTGCAAACTGCAGCAAAAAAATAATATTAACTTCCTTGCAATAGATCAGGGGCCTCCATAGATACCAGGAGGAGAGTTCAGATGACAAACGGACTGTCATATGTGGTAACTCCACGGAAAGTCCCTGCATCATTGTGCTCGGTGCTCTTTGTCCTCAACATGTGTCCAGCAGCCTCATTGAGGACCATTTTTCCTCCGTGCCTGTGCATGGAGATACAGATACATCATGATAAATGCAAATAAGAATTCATGATTATCAAACAATCTATAAATGTATGATTTTCATTTTCATTTTCACCACGTGCATGCTGTACAGCTCTGTGTATACTGTACCTCACATAGGCTCCATAAACTCCTATTTCACTACAAACAGTGGAGAGTTTGAGAGGAAGTCCTCTCCTCAGCAGGATGTTTTGTTCTGTTCTGGGTCGGATTCTGTCCATCAGAATATAAGCAGCTCTCCTTTTATCGCCTTTAACCTCCTGTAGTACTCTGACCATGTCCTCTCCAAAATAATTGTTCCCTGAAGTGGTGAAGCAGAGACATATGAGGTCATGTAGTCTTAATTTTGGCAATAATAACTGACACATTGTAACATTAGGAGAAATACCAATGCAACTCCTAAGCTAACTTTTTCGGGGGGTATGCCAATGTCATCTTACCTCCTCCTTCTCTCTGAGGCTTCAGGACAAACTTATCTGGATTGGCCAAAGCCATGGCCACTGTCTGGTCACCCTCTGCACCCTGGAGCCCAGAGGAGTTTCAAAAATTATTCTCTAATTATTCTCATTTTTATTCTGGGATAAATAGAGACATTCAGAAAAACTACAGTAACAAATACACCTAGCTAAAACTGATGTGGTTTAATACAGCCATCTGCGATAAATCTACTGACACTAAAGTTATAATGTCCAGTTTTTTAACATATTTGAAATTTACAGAATGTATTAACAATAACGAGAAGAACTTCTGTGAAGTAAATTAAGTATTTTATGAGCTATAGCGACATAAATTCTCATAGTCTCAGTTTTATTTGACCTAATTACATAAATTGTTCGTATTTAGTTTATGCCAGAAATACTTGATTCAGTTGAAATACGTAAACCTGACTAAATAGGCCACAACAGAAACAAAAAACAAAACAACTGTAAAAAATTCAACGGCACAACAAACTGCAGCTGCAGATCATAAAGGTAAGTTGACATCTCTGTAAAACAGTCTGAAATAAGATGTTATTTAGATCATGTATAACTGATTTCAGGCTTTTTTAAAAAAAAATGTTCTGTATAAAATTTCCTATGTGAAGTAATGCACTAATATTCGTACATGTCCCACATAATCATGAGCCAGTTATTCATGTGTAACCCACTATTTGGGAAGGCTGCAATCACATGATCAATGCACTGATGAAATAAAGAAGGAAGGGATCCACTTAAGGAGAGAGATTGGTGTGGTGGATGGGTCAAAAAACACAGGACTTTCCCCAGGAGACCAGTGTTCACAGACATGTTAAAGTTACAGTTTTTCTCGATTGTTTACACACATTTTCTGAAAGCATGCCTCATACTGTCAGAACTCTACACACAAATCAAAAAACACACACACAATGGGCAAAACCCCTCAATTCTCCTGTAAAATGAAACTTTACATTCAAAACAATGTTATTTCTTTTCAAAATGGTATTTTGTTTTCAAATGACACACACAAACCATCATATGAATAGACATTTGTAAGAACCAGTTGAACACTGATGTGCTCAATGTAAAACACTATGATGAATGGAAAACACTTCTTCTCCATTCATCATAATGACTTAGGCCTTTTTTTTGTTCATTGTTATACTTATTACAGACAGTACATACATAAGTGTGTTGTAAAATATTTTAGAATATTGTTTTTATACTTAGAAAACACAAATATATGGTAACAAATATATTTTATTTTTCCCACAAAAACAATGTACACAGTGTACATTCTAACCAACACAAAGTTGCACCTACAGTGGTCTACATACAAAACAACAGAAGAATTTACTGTGTACAGTTACAGTAAAAAAACAAAACTATGCTGCATCCTCTCTTCTGTTTCGGTCTGGCCACAGCACCTCATCCACATCACAAGCAATGTTTTTCCTGGCCAAGCAGTGGGGGAAATATCGCCTAGCATGGCGAATCCAGCCATGAAAAGCATCAACTGCTATATCTCCACATGCGTCTTCCATAGCTTGGAGAAGGGGTATACACGTGTGTGGATTTCGGTCATGCACTTTCCATCTCCAGGCAGAAAAAGTGGCTCGGATCTCATCAGAGATTACGGTCCTTGGCCTTTCTCGTCCTCGTTTTCCCCGTCCTCCTCCTCTTACTCTCACTCCTCTGGCTCTGGCTCTGCCTCTGTTTCCAATGTTGGCATCCATTGCTCCAAAACAGAAAAGCTCACCTGTTGCCCTTTTATGCTAAAGCTCTGATTGCTAATTGTAAAACTGTGTGACAGGTGTTTGCCAATGTGATGAGTCAGTGTGCATAGTAGGGCAATTAACTTTAGAATTTTGAATGACAATGTGTTCTTTGTGAACACAAGAGCTTTTCTTCATGAAAACTGAGCCAAATGCAGAGAATTGTGTGTAGTGTTTTGGAAAAAAATGTGTTTTAGAACTGCAATTTGAGTGTAAAGCAGGAATTGTGCTTATAGTTTAGCAGAATTGGTTCAGGGGGTTGGTGCATGAGTTACATGTTGTGGTCATTGTGTCTCAAGTACCAGTATTTGTGTGTAAACAATTGAGAAAAACTGTATTATAAGGTAGGTCGATGAATAAAATGCATTCATGACATTTGTTAGGCCTTAAGGATAATGTGTGTCAGTGACACACTTAAAGAAAACTCATTTACAGCTTTGCAGTATGTTTTTTCTCACCATGTCTAGAGTATAGAGGCCAGCGAACGTTGCTCTGATCTGCTCCACTACTTGGGGCTGGTCTGGGAAGAACTTCTCCAGAACACCAGGTCTGGCGAGCACCTGCTGGACCTTCTTGGTTCCAGCCAGGTGAGTGCTGATATCTGGACATTTCACAGCCAGAGAGCGCTCCATCAGAAGACGAGCATCCCAAGTCTACACCGTACATGAAATCTGTGTTAGAAATGATTCACAACTGGAAATATTCTTTTCCATTAATTCTATTCAATTCAATTGTTGTTTTTAAGAAGTAAGAACTGTTAATCAAGAAACACACTAAGTCATTAACAAATATTGAAAGTTATATGACTGGATATTTCTGTGATGCATCCTGAAAATACTGTACATGAAAATGAAAAGTCCTTTTTTTCCCTCCATATAGTGTTTTGAAGACTTTCTACCCATTTGTAGTCAAAATGGTTTAATGCAACTTTGAAGCTGCTCTGATTAAAAAAAAAAAATAAAAATTACACTAACAATTGATGCGTAATGTGAAAGTAGTCAGTGGTAGTGAAAGCCTACAAATAATTATCACTCAGCTTTGCAGTTCCACTCAGCACTTTAGTGTCTTTTAACTTGTACTGATTTTCCAGCCCACAACTTTACCATTTCAGTTCATTCTGAGCACTCTCATTATCAGTGAGCGCATTTACATGCACACTAATAAACCGATCATTATCTGATTTCTGGAGTTATCTGATTATTAAAGTGGTCATGTAAACAGCATAATCCGATAGGCTTTATCAGATAAAAGCCATTATCTGATTATGAGAAATCAGATAAACACACCTAGCTTTTTCCCCAATAGTCAGATTATTCGGTGCATGTGTACCCTTTGATCTGGTTTCTTTCGGGTTTTGTTATTTTATACTCCCACTCCACTACATTTTAGAGGGAAATATTGTACTTTCTACTCCACTACGTTAATCTGACATCTTTTGTTTCCTTTCAGATAAAGATGTTACATAAAATAATATGTTTTTATATTCTCAAATACATGCTCTCACATGTATTTGTTAATGATAAAAACAAACAGTACTGTAAGAATAAAAGCTGTCAGCATGATGAGTGCTTTATTTTGCAAATATATGACTTGCGTACTTTTCAAGGTTTTTCAAGGATATGAGTACCTACTGTAACAGGAAGTTTGAGTTATATGTCATGTACTTGAGGGGAAATCCAACTGAAGGACTGAATCATGTAAACCAGGTTTTTCTGATTATCAGATTATTGAAGTGCACGTAAACGCGTCAAATCGGATTATTACCATTACCTGATAATTCCCAGTTATCTGATTATTGTGCGCATGTAACCGTGCTCAGTGTGCTGTTCAGTAAAAAAAAAGCTCTGACAAAACGACTGTACGTCACTTGGCCAGCAGCACACAACAGTCAGACAGAGTTAGCCACTAGCTGATGAACACAGTGGAGCATTTAGAAGCTAAAGAGCCAGATATCACCTGGTTCGAATGGTGCCCCTAGGTTAAATGGCCATTGGTAGTGGTTATCAGTGTTATAGCTATGAGTTAGTAAGGTCCTGCTACAGCAACTGCATATTCAGAATGCCATAATCAGCATGTTAGATGGTCGTATTTATTGTTATGCTGCGACAGAGGAAGTCAGGTGACGGAATGGTAGTCGGGTATATATATTGATCAGGGTGACAAATGGCCAACATTGGTGTCCCATGTGAAACCAGAGGTTGAGTTAACAGTGAACCATTTAAGGTGATCGTTTGTAGATTTTGTGTTTACAGCTTGTCTCTGCTGCCTCCAAGTGGCCAAATGAGGTATTGCAGTTTTCAATTAACGTAAGAATATTAATTTCTTACCTGTTCAGTGTAGTTACCTGGCATGTAGCCATAGCGGTAGTACACTACAGCTACCTCCAGCCCATCTCTGCAGAGTTACAGTTAGACAGCATTAACTGAATTAAAAGAACTTACATATTATCACTTGACCAAAAGAATGTCATAAATACTGTGAGGTTTCAAACGTGATCAGCCACCCTAGCTAGTAAAATTATCGCAGGTAAAATAATAGTTCCAGTATGTTGTGAAATATCCCAAATAAATAAATATGAATAACAATTTCATGTATGTGCATTAACATTACATCATTACATTTTTGCCCTCTACATACCACAATCACTCTCCATCGTTTACAATTCAACTACAAATTTTACAGATATAAATACTAAATGAATACTTACACAAACAGGTTTTGGTTGGCATCTAGAAATCCTCTTCTGGACACCTCCTCAAACTTTCTGCGGATAACAGGAATATTCCTGCATGGAGAGAAAATAATCTTCATACCAAAAAAAACATGTTTTTTTACTTATGTTATTTAACCCATATTCAAGTCCCATTGAGATCAACAATCTCTTTTACAAGGGAAACCTGGCCAAGACAGCAGCACACAAAAAGTTATAGCCAAACAACAACACAATAAGGAAACATAAAAGATATAAAGTAACATGCAGAATTATTAGAACACCTAAGCACAATGACAAGAACCAACTGATTCATTCATCCTTGTACTTGTACTTCATCCTTGTACTGTACAGTTTGGCTTTAAAGTCAGGCAGAGAGACCAATTCACTCTTTCTGAAGGTTATACCAGCTGAGAGGAGCACAGCACATAAAAGTTTTCTTTCCCAGCTCAGTCCAAGCACCAGGAACAGACAACTAAACTAAATCTAAAGATCTCAGACTACAGCTACAATCAGATCTCTGTTCTAGCAAAGTATAAATGTACAAAGGAAGCCTAATACAAAGATGTTTGTAACAAGTGACAACCTCTAACTTCTGTCCCTAAGCAGTAATAACACAGTGGGTAATAATAATCACAGGCTTCTTCCTAGCATTGAGAAATCCATAACCTTGGTTTCATCTGCATTTGATAACATTGAAAACAGCCTGCACTTAGGCCACAGCCTCTGTGATGGATGAGCTGGCACAATATATCAGTGTCATCGGCATAAAAATGAAAACTGGCACCAACCATATTTTGACCAAGACTATCAATTTAAAAATAAAAAAAATCGGGCCTAACACAGAACCCTGGGGTACACCATTGCCAGTGTTGAGCCAGTTAGAGGTGAGTCCATCAAACTAAACACACTGAGACCTTTCTGAGAAGTAATTCACAAAGCAGCCCACCGCCTGATCAGATATACCAATAATAGTCAACCTCTGTTTATATAATAAGATGGTCAACAGTATCAAAGGCTTTGGACAGGTCAATAAATAGAGCTGCACTGCACAGCTCTGCTTCATGTCAAAAACGCCAATGATACCACTTGCCAGCTTCATGGTTGCGGTAATGGTGCTATGTTGCTTTCTGAAGCCAGAATGATGTTTAGATAGAATGGAGTTATTACAGAAAAACACCTTCAACTGCACTCATTAATCATTCAAGATCTTTGCTAGAACTGACACCTTTGAAGTGGGCCTATCAGCAGTGGGGGAACATACTAGGCTGACTTTCATATTTTTGGAGTCACCTTAGAGCTTAGAGAGAGGTTGAAAATATAGGTCAAGGGTTGAGCAATAAAATCTGCAGCTAATGTTAAGAAAATGGTTCAGAGTTGTCTATACCAGCAGGTTCTTTACTAACTTGACAAAGTCTTCATGCACTTCACAAACAGAAAAAGGAAAGAAACAGAAAAGTTGATGTATACCAGGTCTGCGTCTGAAGGTTGATGCAAAGTTTCTGTTTAAGAAATTCAGTTTTTACATATCTTTAAACCCTTTGCCCTTACCTGTTCCAAAGCTCCTTTTCAATGGAACGATGATTGAGTTTGGAAGTCTGGACATCCTCAACCAGAAACAGGATTACTGCCCTGCAGAAGGCGAATCAAGTTTATTACCAATTGCTTATTATTCAGTCAGTGTAAAACGTAGTAATCAAAGGTTTTTCTTGTAGGATAAATTCTGCACCAAATCAAGTTAAAAGAAATTGTGAAAAACATGAGAAAAATTCTGATTCCTTCATATTTTTACAAGCTTTACACAAAACAAAACTGTTATGATATGTATTTATCATATGTAATCAACCAAAACTTGCCATTCATAATGTCCAGGAGATCTTCTTTCCTTATAAATTTTTTATTGATACTACATTATGTTGACCTCCACCATCACTACACTTACTTCTGTTGGCCGTAGAGCTCCCAGGCCTTGGCGAGAGCAGCCATCATTCCAGAAGTCCTGTTGGTATCCTGAACACACTGGCTCTCTTCCAAAAGACCAACTGACCTCAGTACGTGCCTGACAAATCAGAGAGAGCCATCTGCTATTTTGCATGAATTGACGTTACAGATGTAGCAAAAACCGAGCAAGATAAGTTGTGAAAGTGAATGTTTGTGCCAAATTTGAAAAAAAATCCTCAAGGCGTTCTTGACATATCACGTTCACAAGAATGAGACAGACAAAGTCACAGTTACCTGACTTTGACCAATGACCACCAAAATCTAACCATTTCATTGTTGGGTTGAAGTGGAAATTTGAACCAAATTTGGCGAACTTCCCTTGAGGATTTACTGAGATATCACGCCCACAGGAATAGCACCGATGAACAGAAAGATAACCTGAAAACATAATGCCCCCTGCCATGGCTATTACTGGCGCCGATTATACAAGTCATGTCTGGTGCACGGGAGTGACCGCAGCTGCTAATCATCTTTCAATCAATTCTGCTTCATATACCAAGCTCCAAGTTCAGAACGCCACCAGATTGTAGACTCTGCTTACCAGTCAGTCATGGTCAAGCCACCTTGTTAATCCTGTACTTTTGACTTGCTTACTAATACCTGTTTCTCTGTGCCTGCAGCTTTATCCCAGCCTGACTCCTGCCTCCTGCTCCACTCCTTCTCCCCCTGTTAACCAACTGTCGTCACTTCAGCTTTCCACCTGCACGGAAACTCCTGCTCAACTCAGTAACCACCTGAACCTCATCTGCTCCTTTCACCTCACTGCTCTGGAACCTCTTGGCTAGTCTCTATACAGACTCTACATTCAGTGAATGTAACCCTGGAGATCTTGCCACCGGAAGAAGAGCAGAAGAGCCCTGGTATAATTGGCGTCACTGCAAACTCTGAATCCATCGCAATGGTTCAGCATATTTACTTAAATGGAAGTCGGAAAGGGAAATTCGCATCTTCCGCCCAAATCAAACCGGAATGCCAAAAAATCGGGGGTCTGCCCTCAGAGGCTGTATCGCCGTCTGCCAGAAGTCAGACGCCAAATAAAGCCGATGGGTTCCGAGAATGCCTCTTGGCCAGCTTCCCCAGTCAGCTCCCCTGCTTCACTCCCCAACCTCAGACTTTAGCCTCCCAGTACTCCTCCACTCATTTTTATTGATAATAAATCACATACTAGAAACTGCTCCTGATCTATGTTTTTGTCTGATTTTGGGTTCACTTGTCTAGTCACAGTCTCTCTGGTTAATTTAGCGGTGGTTAATAATCTTCTTGAGAGAAATATTTACTGCAATCACCAAGCTGTGTCAGTTTTCAAGGTGAAGTGTCGATGTATTCAGTGTAAGTAACCACAGCTGTTTTCATGTCTTTAGAAAAGTGAAGTTTCCTTAAGCTGAATTGCACAGAAGCACTTTCTGACCCCAACAGCTGAGTTGGGCGTTTTTGCGTAGGAATATGGAGGTTGTATGGCTGAGAAAATGTAGCATTAAAGGAAAGGGCTGGCTGATGGCAAGGTAAAGCAGAAAAAATAAATATAGCATCCACTTGATTTTTTTGTTTTGTTTTGTTTTTTAAGGTAGGCTTTTTTGAAGTTGCTAAAAAACATTTTGCTGCTAACCACAGTCCATAGCAATGCAGTGCTAATTGTCTGGGGCACTAGTCCCATCTGGTTCTCCAAACAAGAAGCACACTGCCATCCACTGTATGTAATACACTGACGGTAGAAAAGTATCTCATACAGCCCCACTTCAAAAACCTGAACTATCTCTTTAAGCCTGAGCAGTAATCCCCTGCTTAAACTGATGAAAAGTTAAAGCTCTATCTGTTAACTTATACGAATGTCATATTTGCTGAAACACTAGACAATATCCACGCAGTAGTGCATGAGAGAGTCTGTGAAACAAATCATGTTCCTCTGCCATCACATAGTGCTTCTGATGGCATTAGCAAAAATTCACTGTGGCTGAAGGAAAACAACTCATCAGAGCCCAGGAGTCTCTAACGCAGTTATCAATCATGTCAGTTGCTGCTCCCGAACTGTGATCAAACTGTCAAACTAGGGAGTGCTGATCAAGATTCTGCATTGCCCATTTCTTGCCCCAAATGTTTTCAGAAACATTTTTTAGTGTACTGATTAGCTGTAAAATGAGAAAGCTTGTGACTAAGCTGCCATGTTGAAAACAGTCGAGCCATAATGAAGCACAGCCCACCAGCCGAAACAAACAAATCCAGAGATCCAATCAGTGCCGCCTGTGTGACATCAGTCTTCGTCTGAATGTCAAATTAGTTTCCTTTTCTCTGGATTTGCACTTGTTTTTACAATTTCATCACCTGATGCTCTTTACTGTTTTTTGTTCAGCCATAATAAGTGCTTGCTCATGTTAGCAGCAAAACAATACACCGCTTAACACTCAAGTGAGTTAAAAAGTAAATCTGCTGTGTTAGCTCCTTCTATTCTCTCTGGTTGACCAACCACTGTTGGGTGGCGGAAAATGCATCACTAGCTGAGTGTCGCTTGTGATTTTTCCTGTGAATGTCACCATAGACACCTGTAACACTGCAAATGCAAGGGCTTTCATCAGTGGACCATAGACTCTACACCATTGTGTTGCCTCATTCAGCAATAGATAGTGACTTCACAGAAAATCTTCGATATTATTACTACTCCTACATGTTCTCAGATACCTGTGCACCACAGGGAGACAGTCAGACACGCCAAAAGCACCAGCAGCAATAGTGTTGATCTCTATCTGCTTCAGGGAAGGAGTCCCATCCTCCCCCTGATCCACCATGTAGTCACACCGGTTTAAACCCACCACTATGGACTGGAAAGAAAATACATAGTTTAAATTTCACTAATTTCCACATACTAAAATCAACCACAACAGACCCACCTGTAGAAATAATCATGTCACTACAAATATAACATAGCACATTATAATAATCACTAAATCACACAAACCTGTATCACCTCATCTTCATCACTAGGGAGTGTCTTAGTTTAGTTTCACTTAGTTTGACAAATAATCTTGCACTCATTTTATTTATGTTTTTTAATATATGGCTTACCTGAAAAAAAACTTGTATAGATATTTAAATAATACAATATATATAATACAGTATATAGACCAACTTTCTCATTTTATAAAAATAAATGCCTTATGCTTTAAGAGTGCAAATAGACCTGTTCTTAGTGGACAGTTGCACGTGCACACTGGTGGCAGAAAAACAGCAGACACAAATGTGAAACGGTTGAGACACCCAGAATGGAAATTTTAAAAAATTTACAAATTACAAAAAAAAGATAACCTTTAGTTTTATTGAAAACCGTCGCTGAGGATGCCATTTGAAGCTAAACGAAGACCTTAATGGGTGCTAGAATTTATTGTAAACAAAAAATCTACATAATATTCACATACGCAATTCATAGAGCCCTACAGTTACAGCATGAAATTATATTTAGGCTTATATTCGCATACACCTAGTGGCAGCAGTATTTACATTGTCCTAAAATGCATTAAAAAAATTAAAACAAGTTAATGTTAACTGAGCCATGAAGTGCAGTTTGCCGTCAGCAGCCTATAGCTGCCTGACTTGTTTAAATGTCTTATAGCTATAGCTTCGTTTTATGTCCTTGTCGCTTGCTCTGCAGCACGTCTGTCCATAGTAAACAAAAATCATTTGACAGATCTCGGCATTAAACATCCTGGACGTCACCGCAAAGTACAAAACTGTATGCATCGAGAGGTTTATGTCTTGAGTTATTCTTTCGTATGGATGCTGGGTTTTTCCACAAGGTAGGCTATAAAGATGTCCGACCACTGTAACGTTGCATTGCTCAGGGTTAGTTTGTTAGTGCGAGACCATATGTATACACATACATACATCTACGTGTAGAAAATAAAGTTTTGTCTCCAGTTAATTAGAATCTTGATATTTAGGCTATAATCACTGTTGGACGCTCAATAGAGGAGTGTGTGTTTGGCTTACATGAACTGACTTCCTGACATGGTGAAAGATAATTCATCATCATAAGGAACTGCAAAAACTCACATTTGTCAAGTATGGATTTGTCTTATTGTCCCTGGTTAATACTTGTAGAGACGCCCTCATGTAATAAAATTTAATGTGAAAGTAACATTAGACAACTTTTCAACTAGCTAGCTGATGCCGTCTGTTTATCAGCTCCTTGATTATAACAGAGTAGTAACTTTCACCACTGCTCATCCTAGAAAGGACACCACAATGTATGTTATTTGTTTGGATTATTAAACGTATGATGGATCATGGATGTTTGTTTCTACCAGTCAGCTATCAGCTATAGCACATTAGCTACATCGCTAACATTAGCAAGCCTTTAATTTTTAGGAACTGCCCATTGGTTCGACATCCCATTGTTCCGACCATATTAAACACATTGTTCCGAAGTCTGTTCCGAAATCATCATGATGCCCTGTGGTTAAGGTCTGGTTAGGTTTAGGCACAAAAACCACTTGGTTAGGGTCAGGAAAAGATCATGGTGTGGGTTAAAATGAAAAAGAAAGTGACAAACACATAAGCTGTGAGCCTGCTCCGCCTCAAGCCGGTCGCGGTCCACCATACGCCCGCCGCGAGCCGTTCAGCACCGTGGGCAGTCGGACTAATGGGATGTCGAACCAATGGGCTGTCGAACCAATGACATGGACCCTAATTTTCCCTGCCTGGATGCAGATGGGAACCGATCTAAACACACATTCTAGTCTCTACGTTGACATAAACAAAGAATGTGTTTTCTTGTGGCAAAGAGTACTTTGTTATGATCAAGGTGTTGATAAGCAGGCAGCATTAGCTAGCTAACGCACTAGCAAGTCAAGTTGAACTTCCACATTTAATTATATTATATGGGGAAGTCTCCACAACTATTAATTAAGGAATAAGCCAAATCCATGCTTGACGATGATGATATATCTTTCACCACATAAAGGATTCAGTTCATATGAGCCTAACACACTCATTTACTAAGCATTGAGCAGCACTGATTAGCCTAGATATCCAGGGACAACACTTTATTTTTTTACTACATGTAGATCATACACCCATGGATATAAAAACAACTCATTGCAATTGGTTGAGAAATATAAACGTGCTTTTTACATTTTACTCAGCACTCACACTGAAACCACTACTGTCCCTTTCTGCCACCAGTTTGGCTCCACCCACTAAATAGCCTACATCATCTCTGTTAACAAATACAAAAAGGGTCTATCCTGTTTCACAGCAGGTTATCTACATCACTAACCTGTTTCCGACCTTCCTGCTGCACTTGTCTGTATATGCCAAACAACTTAGCTGTAAAATCATCTGCCTGGATAGTTCTGTGATGTTGAAAAAGACAAATCATTAAACCTTATCAGTGATGGAGCCCTTTTGAGCTTCATTCTGTTACACTGTGCTCCCGTCAAAAAAATTTCACAGGGTTTTATAGAAAATAAAAACTTAATCATTAACAAAATGTTGTCATCCATGTGACCAACATTCCCTTTGTACCCTGCAAGAGCCTCTTCTAGAAAGTCTGGGTCCTGGCTGATCTTGTCCACCAATGTGTTGAGGTGAGTCTGCACATCCAGAGCCTGGAGGAGGGCGGCTCTGGGCACAGGAGTGGGGAAGAGTGTAAATGGGGCGTAGGTGACGACCTGAAAGCAGAATACAAATGTGGTGACTGGCTGCTGTTAGAAAAACCAAGAAAGATAAAGATATCACCAGTGCATTCTAGAAAAACCTTTCATTTGCACACAAAATGTACATAATGATATTTTTGTGTGTGGCAGCTCTCCTTTTAAGATGAATGCTATATGGTGGAAGGGCAGTGGCACACAATGTTTTCTTTATACCAAGACACCCCTTCTTTGTTTTGTTTTTTTCCCCTTTTATTTAAGGCAACACCACTCCCCCATAACATGCACACATAATTCACACATTTTTTACAGGCCAAAAAATAATACTGATGTAACATACTATGATATTTGAACTAATATCAGTTTAAAGTGAAGTAATTAAGGCCTGCTCTCCACTCAGGAAAAGAAGTCATCTGATTTAAGGCCAGGACACATGTGAAGTCTTAAACACTTTTGTGATGCTACGGGGGCTGATTGCCGACGATCAGCTGTTAGTGTGGTAGGACGCAGTGCTGAAGGACTGTATTCTCACACACAGTACGGTGCACCTAGTAATCCATTGTTAATATAAATATATTGATTATAGCCTTCTTGGTATAAAATGTTCCTGTAAATATTGCTTTGTTTTTTTAACGTCGTATAACATTATCGAAAATGCAATACAAAATGTAAATGAATAAATCTTGCATCACCCTCGACCCCTTCATAAAGCATCCACTCTTTAATCACAGATTTATGGGACACTCAACGTTTGTGGCCAACAGAGTGTAATGTAAAATAATTAATCCACCTTTTATCCCAAGATTTTAATGAAATATGTAATGAAACCAGGCCTAGATACCTCAGAGAATTACTACAGTGGGTCCTCCTCGCTGCCTTCACCCTGTCAGACCTCATCCAGAAGTCGGGACTTTGATCTTTCTTTTTGTACATCTGGGGTCACAACAGTTGTAAGAATCTTGCAAGAATCCTAGTTATGTATTATATTATATTATATAATATTATATTATATTATATTATATTATATTATATTATATTATATTATACTTAGGTGGCCTTCAAATGATTGAATGTGACAGATGCTATCTGTCTCATGTAGTTGCTGTGTGCAGGTACCAGTTGAGGACACTTCTAAATATGTGGCTGCACTGAAACTTGAAGTATCAGTCTCTTTAGAAATAATACATGTTGTATTCACAGACATTTTATTGAAACTATGCACATTTTCAAATTCATAGATGTTATTTCTATGGTCTAAGACAGTCCAAAAATATTAGTAAACACAAACAACTGTCCCCCAAATCCCAGAACTAAAGAAACTCAAATTTGCTGCTGAAACTTTGTGATGCCATCAAGTATAAAGTCTGGAGCTGCTGTATAGACAATGACTTGGAAACTGGAAAAGATGTTCTGAGATCACTACAATAGAGTAAAGCTCATTTGGGTATAAAATAGAAAGCAAACATTCTATGGGTCCACAAAATCGGGCTCCCATTCATTGTCTATGGAGCAGCTCCAGACTTTATACCCTATGACATCACAAGTTTGAGACTTACTTCCCTGGTTTCTGGCTTTGAGAGAGATGAGCTCATGTTAACAATTATTGACTGAACTTTCCTCAGCCATGGAAATAACATTTGGAATTCTTAAAGCCTTTGGAAACACAGCTTGAAATAGTAAAAATGCATATATTATATCAAAGTCGAGTGTCTCATTAATCATCCACAAAAGAGTGAAAATAACCATTAATAACTATTAGAAAACCTGGTTTAAAAACAGCTCATTTTGCTGTTTAAACCACTTGCTAGGACAGAGTGGGCGTGGCAGATAACGCTCTGATTGACAACTCCCTCGTTTTGATTGACATCTCCCTGGCTCAGCAATGGCTGCCACAAATTTAATCCAGCCGTACATGTTTGAGCCCTCTGATGACGAAGCAGAAGCCCTGCCAACTGAAAATGATTCCTTTCAGGTGGTCACTGAATGGTAAGTTTCAAAATGTTTTGTGATTCATATTAATGTTACTTTGTAAAATAGCATAACTTTTACATGCAATGTTAGCTGAGATGAATGACAACAGGAGGCTAACGCTTTGCAAAGCTAACTGCTTGGGGTTGGGGTTAGAGGTGAGGAAGGGTGCACATTACATCCCCTCCCCACATGCCGACACCGGCACCGGGCCCAGGGGGGAAGCCCAGCCGCTGACAAGCCGCATCTTCCTGCAGCTCCATAAGCTGCAAAGGCTCGGATTGTCCGGGCTCTGGAGCCAGTCAACCTGATTTGAGTGCTGCTGGGAACCCGCCGGAGGCAGAGCCTCCGCTGGGTCACAGCCGAGCGGTTCAGCCAGTTTACGATCTGTATTTTCTAAACATCAGACTAGAAAGAGGAGTTGGCTCAGACTCAAAGAGGCAGATTTAGCTGGAGCAGAAAGGTTTTGTTGCGCTATTGTTGGGTTACTAATTTTAAAAAAAAATGCATGGATGCAGATGGCTTTGTAACCAATAATTGCATCAGTGTTATCTTGACTTGATTTTCAGCATGTAAATTCCTCCCAATCTCTAAGGGACCCAAGGGTCCCATGGGATTCTCCATTTTATGTCAGCCTCTAATGGAAACCACTCAGGGAAAAGGGGTTCAAAACATATACAAACAATTAAAACAAATCTGTGTGGTTGTTCCTACCTCAGATGAATTGGGGGTCTCGAGTGTGCGCATAAGAAGCCCATGTTGAAAAGCCAACTCTTTTGCTTCTTCCACTAAACAGTTTAGTCTGTCAGGATTTGAGATCAGCTGCTGGAGAAATACTTCTCTTGCCATCACAAAAACACAGCAGCCTTTCAGGAAGCAAATGGACTTTATAGCTGCTGTGTAGCCGTGAGTCAGGGCCGGGCATTTTGAGAAGAAAGAAAAAGGAGGAAGAGCAGGAAGATGAAAACAGAAAGAGCAGAAAGACAAATGAGAAATACAGGATGGGCTGTCAGCAGAAATGCCCCAACAAAAACTTTTTAAACTTCTTAAATCAAAACTATGTTAGAAACCATGTGTCTCTAAAACACACAGTACAATAGGTCGTTGTCATTTTGACATGTCACAGAGGAAACAACAAAGGTGTAAATAAAGAAATCAAGAAATCAATAATGGCTAAATAGCAAATTATCGCAAAATGAAAAGTCAAAATGTCTGCTGTGAGAAAGACCTACAGTACAGGCCAAAAGTTTGGACACACCTTCTCATTCAATGCGTTTTCTTTATTTTCATGACTATTTACATTGTAGATTCTCACTGAAGGCATCAAAACTATGAATGAACACATGTGGAGTTATGTACTTAACAAAAAAAGGTGAAATAACTGAAAACATGTTTTATATTCTAGTTTCTTCAAAATAGCCACCCTTTGCTCTGATTACTGCTTTGCACACTCTTGGCATTCTCTCCATGAGCTTCAAGAGGTAGTCACCTGAAATGGTTTCCACTTCACAGGTGTGCCTTATCAGGGTTAAGTAGTGGAATTTCTTGCTTTATCAATGGGGTTGGGACCATCAGTTGTGTTGTGCAGAAGTCAGGTTAATACACAGCCGACAGCCCTATTGGACAACTGTTAAAATTCATATTATGGCAAGAACCAATCAGCTAACTAAAGAAAAACGAGTGGCCATCATTACTTTAAGAAATGAAGGTCAGTCAGTCCGAAAAATTGCAAACTTTAAATGTGTCCCCAAGTGGAGTCGCAAAAACCATCAAGCGCTACAACGAAACTGGCACACATGAGGACCGACCCAGGAAAGGAAGACCAAGAGTCACCTCTGCTTCTGAGGATAAGTTCATCTGAGTCACCAGCCTCAGAAATCGCAAGTTAACAGCAGCTCAGATTAGAGACCAGATGAATGCCACACAGAGTTCTAGCAGCAGACCCATCTCTAGAACAACTGTTAAGAGGAGACTGCGCGAATCAGGCCTTCATGGTCAAATAGCTGCTAGGAAACCACTGCTAAGGAGAGGCAACAAGCAGAAGAGATTTGTTTGGGCCAAGAAACACAAGGAATGGACATTAGACCAGTGGAAATCTGTGCTTTGGTCTGATGAGTCCAAATTTGAGATCTTTGGTTCCAACCACCGTGTCTTTGTGAGACGCAGAAAAGGTGAACGGATGGATTCCACATGCCTGGTTCCCACTGTGAAGCATGGAGGAGGTGTGATGGTGTGGGGGTGTTTTGCTGGTGACACTGTTGGGGATTTATTCAAAATTGAAGGCACACTGAACCAGCATGGCTACCACAGCATCCTGCAGCGACATGCCATCCCATCCGGTTTGCGTTTAGTTGGACGATCATTTATTTTTCAACAGGACAATGACCCCAAACACACCTCCAGGCTGTGTAAGGGCTATTTGACCAAGAAGGAGAGTGATGGAGTGCTGCGGCAGATGACCTGGCCTCCACAGTCACCGGACCTGAACCCAATGGAGATGGTTTGGGGTGAGCTGGACCGCAGAGTGAAGGCAAAGGGGCCAACAAGTGCTAAACACCTCTGGGAACTCCTTCAAGACTGTTGGAAAACCATTTCAGGTGACTACCTCTTGAAGCTCATGGAGAGAATGCCGAGAGTGTGCAAAGCAGTAATCAGAGCAAAGGGTGGCTATTTTGAAGAAACTAGAATATGAAACATGTTTTCAGTTATTTCACCTTTTTTTCTTAAGTACATAACTCCACATGTGTTCATTCATAGTTTTGATGCCTTCAGTGAGAATCTACAATGTAAATAGTCATGAAAATAAAGAAAACGCATTGAATGAGAAGGTGTGTCCAAACTTTTGGCCTGTACTGTATGTCTGATTAGGCATTAGAAACTCACAACCTTAGACACCAAGGACAAGTCATGATCCTGTTGAACTACCTGCCAAGTGAGACACCTTAGACTGCCTTCATACTATGACTTCAGCTATCAGTGTCGCATGATTTTTTGAAAATTTGAGATTTTTGTACGTCATCTAGACAACATATAGATTTTTCATTGACTGCAATGGTTTACAGTAAGATGGAAATCAAAATATTGTCAAAAGTTCTGTTTTTGACATACAATGAGGCAAAGCTGTCCGGCATCTTATAATAATAACACTGGCAGCAACAAAAGAGACAGTCAGCAGAGCTGTCCGGCCCCTGAAATTGAAGACATTCCACAAAAGAAATTGACAGAGCAGGAAACACAACATATCGAATCGGTGACAGTGACTGGATGTAATGCCTCAAACTTGTCTTTTCCATGTACATCGAGGAAGAAATTGTAGTAGAAAAAATGCAAGTTCACCTATAAGTCCTTTCATTGATTCAGTCAACCAAAATTTATTTGAACTGAAAGCTCTGCTTATTGTGTCAAATGTTGCTATTTGCTAAAAATGTGATTAATCAAGATTAATTGATTACAAAGCCACTGATTAATTTTTTTTTTTAATCGTGTCCCACCACTAATTTAAATAACTTTGCCTTGTTTGCTCTCAGACAATAAGATAGTCAAAGCATAATGTCTGCCCTTACCTGTGAGAAAATGTCGCTGCAGAGGCACGGTATTGGAGAAAGATCTTCAACAATGTGGAACTACTCTAAGATAGCATGGTTTTGTCTGCTTAGACTCACAGGCCTTCGTCAAGGGTCCAGTCTTAACCTGTTGAAGCCACACCCTATGACCATTTAACTTTGCATAACTTTGAGGGGGTGGGCATTTGGGAAAGGTTTTACTGGACTACAGACTTCATGGAGATGCAATGTCCAAGATGGTTTTTGTGAGTGTTTCACAAGCCTTTATTATTAGCAAAAATGTACCTAACCAAACTAGTCCATCAGTGACATTCCTCCTTGTGTGAGTATCAAGGATTTGAGTGACACTTGTTAAAGAAGTTGATTTGTCTTGTGTCAGAAGTTATCTAAGACAATGATTTTGCTCAGACAGACAAACTCAATGCTCACCTCGAAGTGATGGCACACACAAGGAAAGAAGGACTGCGGCGTAGACTGCCCTCTCCAATCACTGCAGATCCTCAAAGATCTCCAAACATGAGCGATGCAGCTGGCCAGCCGTCGAGGGGTTTCTTTATAACAGAAAGACAGGAAGAGCCTGCTCTCCAGGGACTTCCATCAGTATGTCTAAGCCAAGCATGTCCAAAGTCTGGCCCGCGGGCCAATTGTGGCAGGAGGACTGATTTTAAATGGCTTGCAGACTGTCTTTCAAAATGTATTATATTTTTCCTATACCACACATTATTTGTCAATCCAGTCAGGGGTGGGGGCAAACACTGTTCATCTGCACAAACTGCGGTGCCACACAGCTGGTTCAATGTCCGACAAGTTTCCCTTTATATTTATTGTCTTCTGAGTCGATCACCATTGATGCGGTGGTTCACTTTTACACTGTGATCTGTCGCCTGTAGTTCGGCTTTAGCTTCTAACCATCTTTGTCTTTTTAACCTGTTTTTGCTGCTGGATGAGTTTGACATCCTGGATATACCCTTCAAACACATACTGTAGACCCCTCTGTCTGCTCCTCTCTAGAATCACTTTTTCATTTTTTTTCAAATATGATAATATTTCTTCAGGTAGTGCAGTTAGTTGCAGTGTGGGCTCCATGCTAGCTCCAACAGCTTGATGGGCCATCACAAAGGGGCGGAGCTTAGTGAAGGGTCTACCGTTCTGAAAACTGAAAACAGTGGTGCAAGAAGTAGTCAGAACCTTCACCTTAATAAAAAATAACAGTACAACAATGTAATTAAGGCCGCAACTGGCATTTATTAGGGTCCAAAGCATTTGAATGTTTGTTACTTTTTTAACTGACAAGATCCAAAACATTTGATGTTGCGTTCACTGATTTATTTATTTTTTTGCTTGACTACATTTGTATTGCATTTTGATTTCATTTAAGAGCTGGAATACATCTAATGTCTATTAATTCATACACAAATAGTGCCACTATGTGAAAAGTGTCAAACGTTAACCTGAAAAGACTGAGACCACCTGCAGGATGCAACAGCAGAATTTGAACTCTAAAGCTTTGCATCATAAGTTAACCTTACCACTCAACTACTGAGGAAACAGCAGACTGTTGTGGGTCATGGTTGGTTTCAAAATAATGAATTGTGATTTGAATGAAATTCTTTTTACTTGAGTTTAATATTTGGGATATTCAAGATTTGTCAAAGGATATTGGTAATTTTAGGGGTGTTGGCTGGCCTTTATAGTCTTAAAGCACTTACAACAGTCAAAGCATTTGGTTAAAACTGAGATCAAATAGAAAATACTGCACATACAGTACAGTAAAAATTAGATCAAGGTATTGAATATCACTGCGGCCTCACTGTTGAACCAATTTGAGCACCACTTGAAACATGTAATATCTAGTATCCAAAGAATCTCTGTGTCAGCTTTGGTTTGGAAATTTGGAATGTAAAATGTCCTGAAATTTAGATTTATTGTAATAAGCCACGCAAATTTTATACATCAAATGAAACGTGACCCTAGAGAGTGCAAAAAGTAATTTCGTATTAGTACCTGTACTTTATTATGAAATAAAAAGTTTTCACATTTGTGGCGCCCTCTAGTGGCAGAATATCCGATCACTGCGTAGGAAAACTACTTTTTGTTCATTGAGTATACTTTCATGTTTCTGTAAAAAAAGAAATTCACTTCTGCCCCTCTGGTTCTCATCCCTCAGTGCAGTGTAGACAAACACAGACTCACGTAAACTCTGTAGCCTTGGTTACCTGGAATGAACTCTGCAGATTTACTGGTGTTTTTTGTTTGTTTTTTTTTAACTTTATTTTTTCAAAATGTGAAACACCATTGTGACATATTGATCATATCCTTACAACAGAGGAAGAAAAACAAGACAAGAACAGAAAGAAACGCCAGGAAAAATAAAACAGCAGCGTCAATCAATACACACACACAAAAAAACCCCCAAAAAACAAAAAAACAATCAAACAAAGAATCTACCCTTGAGACTATCAAAAATAATAAAGGATAAGAATACTAAATACACAAAATTTATGTACCCTCCATCCCCTGCTCTTCTCACCCCACATCATTACAACAATCATCCACTTTTACACTGAAGTTCATATAATCCAACTCATTTCTGAAGACACATACAGTAATACACGATAAATGTTGAATTAACTTTCCTGAATATCGTATAGCTGGAAGGAGGTAAACATATCATAAACAAAAAAATACCTAAATATTGGTATTTAAAATGATAATTAAGAAAGGTTGGTTGTTGACTTTAACAATCTATAACCATAACAATCTATTGGCGGTCTGGATGTCTGGTTAAATTGTTGTTTTTTTAATATTAAGCTGAGGTGCAAGATCTTAATGTTATGTCATTTCTCCCCTACTTTTTGTGTAGCTCTCCCATTTAGTCCACAGTATGCGTCCCATTCCTGGATTTCCTCTAATGATATATGTTAACTACTCCATTTCTTTTACTTCTTCCATTAGTTCCCTCCATTTCTCTACACTGGGAATTAGTTTCTGAAGCCAGTTTTTAAATCTGCTGGTGTTTTTAACTATATTTGAGAAACATGCCTTTGGTTTTACTGCCACCCAGTGTTCAGCCTGTGGAACTGCAAGCTGCATTTTGGTGAAAAATATTGACTTCCTGTTTCAGGTTGGTGCTCTACAGTGGCCCTGAGAGCTCAATGCACTGCAACTAAGAAAACACATGCAAACAGACATGAAATAGATCAGGGCCTCCATAGATATCAGGAGGAGAGTTCAGATGACAAATGCACTGTCAAGCACAGTAACCCCACTGTAAATGCCTGCATCACTGTGCTCAGTGCTCTTTGTCCTCAAAATGTGACCAGCAGCCTCATTGAGGACCATTTCTCCTTCATGCCTGTGCATGGAGACAAATGACACAGATTTTTTTCATGATTATCAAACAATCTATAAATGTATGATTTTCATTTTCATTTTCACCACGTGCATGCTGTACAGCTCTGTGTATACTGTACCTCACATAGGCTCCATAAACTCCTATTTCACTACAAACAGTGGAGAGTTTGAGAGGAAGTCCTCTCCTCAGCAGGATGTTTCGTTCTGTTCTGGGTCGGATTCTGTCCATCAGAATATAAGCAGCTCTCCTTTTGTCACCTTTAACCTCCTGTAGTACTCTGACAATCTCTTCTCCAAAATAATTGTTCCCTGAAGTGGTGAAGCAGAGGCATATGAGGTCATGTAGTCTTAATTTTGGCAATAATAACTGACACATTGTTACATTAGGGGAAATACCAATGCATGTCCTGAGCTATCTTTTTCAGGGGGTATGCCAATGTCATCTTACCTCCTCCTTCTCTCTGAGGCTTCAGGACAAACTCATCTGGATTGGCCAAAGCCATGGCCACTGTCTGGTCACCCTCTGCACCCTGGAGCCCAGAAGAGTTTCAAAAATTATTCTCTGATTATTATTCTCATTTTTATTCTGGGATAAATACAGACAAAAGAATACACCTTGTTAAAACTAATGTGGTTTAATACAGCCATCTGCAATGAATCCTACTGTCATTAAAGTTAAAGTGTTCCATTTTAGAGAAGTGTTAATACAACTGTTGAACCCCCTTCATTCAAATGTTTTGATTTGTCAGGTTTACATATTTCAATGACATGTTCAAGTTCTACCCAATTCAGTCAAGTTATTTTAACATGAATGAAAAATACCACATATGTAATTAAATATAACTGAATAAAACTGAGATAATTAGAGTGAGAATGAATGTAACTATAGCTCATGGAATATGCCTAATTTACTTTAATAAACTTAAGTACATTTAACATATTTGAAATACACAGAATTTATTAACAATAACTAGAAAAACTTGAATAAAGTAAATTAGTTTAATTGTATGAGTTATAGCTACATAAATTCTCATAGTCTCAGTTTTATTTGATCAAAATACATAAATTCTTTGTGTTTGGTTTATATCAATTGGATGTAAATTCTATATGTGACTGAAAAACGTAAACCTGACAAAATGCACTGAATCATTTCTGAGTGAATCTGAGCTAAAAAAAACAAAAAAAAACTCCGTATAATGCAAAAAAATTCAACAGCACCACAAACTGTAGCTGCAGATCATAAAGGTAAGCTGACACCTCTGTAAAACAGTCTGAAATAAGATGTTATTTAGATCATGTATAACTGATTTCAGGCTTTATTAAAATGCTCTATATACATTTTTCTATGCAAAGTAATGCACCAAGATTCGTACATACAGATTGGGGTGGTAGATGGGTCAAAAACACAGGACTTTCCCCGGGAGACCTGAACTTTGAGTGAAGTTAAAGTCATTATAACGTATGTCTTCACCATGTCTCTTTTCCTAAACCAAACCTATGTAACTTTATGTTGAATATTTAACTTCATATGAGGTACATAAAGACATTTGTGGGGTGCTAACTGGTAGGATATCATACAAACTGGTGTGTGATGATACACTGCTGATTTCATGGCTCCTTCCAGTCCGTTCTGGTAACATATTTGAACTGTCTATTTGTTTTTCTTCTTTCAGTCACATTCTGTGATACCGTGATGCAGCAGTGGATCTATAATCAGAGTCATCAGGCACCATGTGTTTCTTTGAAACTGGAAAGCACTTATGGATGTGAACAATGCAGCATTCAAAATATTTAAAAAGACTGGCTTTGCAAATGTTTTATGATGAATAAAAGGTATTCATGACATTTGTTAGGCCTTAAGGATAATGTGTGTCAGTGACACACTTAAAGAAAACTCATTTACAGCTTTGCAGTATGTTTTTTCTCACCATGTCTAGAGTATAGAGGCCAGCGAACGTTGCTCTGATCTGCTCCACTACTTGGGGCTGGTCTGGGAAGAACTTCTCCAGAACGCCAGGTCTGGCGAGCGCCTGCTGGACCTTCTTGGTTCCAGCCAGGTGAGTGCTGATATCTGGACATTTCACAGCCAGAGAGCGCTCCACCAAAAGACGAGTATCCCAACTCTACACCGTACATGAAATCTGTGTTAGAAATGATTCACAACTGGAAATATTCTTTTCCATTAATTCAATTCGATTGTTGTTTTTAAGACAGAAGGAACTGATAATCTAGAAACACATTAAGTCATCAGGTGTCAACAAATATTGAAAGTTATGTGACTGGATATTTCTGTGATGCATCCCGAAAATATTGTACATGGCAATGGAAAGTAGGTCCTGGTAAATGCAATGACATTACTATTACTTTTTTTTCCCCAAAAGGTGAACCTGATGTCCAGCCCAACATCTGTCTCACTTTTATGACTTTGTTTTGAAGACTTTCTCCCCCTTTGTAGTCAAAAATGGTTTATGCAGCTTTGAAGCTGCTCTGATAATTTTAATTACACTAGCAATTGATGCGTAATGTGAAAGTAGTCACTGGTACTGACAGCCTACAAATAATTGTCACTCAGCTTCCACTCAGCGCTTTAGTGTCTTTTAACTTGTTTTGATTTTCCAGCCCACTACTTTACTATTTCAGTTCATCATGAGCACTTTCATCATCAGTGTCCTGTTCAGTAAAAAAAAAGCTCTGACAAACCGACTGTATGTCACTTGGCCAGCAGCACACAATAGTCAGACAGAATTAGCCACTACCTGGTGAACTCAATCAAACATTGATACATAAGCTAAAGAGCCAGAAATCATCCAGTTCAGATGTTATCACTCAATTAAATGGGCATTAGTAGTGGGTATTAGTATCACAGCTATGAATAAGGTTGTGCTGCAGCAGTATGTTCACATTGCCATCATCTGCTGTGTTAATTGTTATGCAGTGCCGGAGAAAGTCAGGTAACTTTCGGTAGTATAAAGCGAGAGAAAGAAAAGAAGGTTGTCAGGGTGGCAGACAGAACAAATGCAGGACTCTGATTCAGGAGTCCAGAATTCATGTCCCTAAGTATATGAGGTATTGTCGAGTGAAATCTGTGATTTATGTCATATGACATACGTAATTTAATATACTTCTTTTTAAGCCAAACCATGATATTTTTTCTAAACTTGACCATGTAGTCTTTGTGCCTAAACCTCATGAAAGTGTAAGTGAAATGTAATAAAACTGCTCCTGGTGCCAAAGGGCATTTCTTGCGCTGCTAATAGCATTCTGAACAGACCAGTTGTACCAGAGGATTTCTACCTATGTAAAAATGACAATACAGAGCTAAAAGAGGAGTGAATATTGGACTACTGGACATTCATCAGGTGGACACAAAATAATTGTTACATATGCTGGATATGCAAATAAATGACTGTTGACCCGCTCAACCTCATAAGGTGATAATTCGTCAATACTGTGTAAACAGTTTGTTTCTCCTGCCAGCAAGTTGCCAAATTAAGTACTGCAGTTTTCAATTAACTCTGGAGTAGTAATATCCTACCTGTTCAGTGTAGTTATCTGGCATGTAGCCATAGCGGTAGTACACTACAGCTACCTCCAGCCCATCTCTGCAGAGTTACAGTTAAAAAGCATTAGGACATGTCCAAAATATCTTCAACAAGATTAAAGGAACTGATGTATTATTGCTTGACCGAAAAAATGTCATAAATACTGTGAGGGTCAAAACATGTGATCAGCCATCCTTGCTAGTAAAATTTTTCACAACCAGTCACAGGTAAAATAATATCCTTAATGCATCAAGATGAACAACAATTTTACATGTGCTCATAACAGCAGGGCTAGAGCCAGCTTAGCTTAGGACAAAGACTGGAAGCAGCTAGCCTGGCTCTTTCAGAGGGTTAAACAAATCTCCAACCAGCACCTCTAAAGCTCTCCATTTATATCCCAACCTTGCCCTCTACATCTCTAAGTTTCACAGTAATAAAAAGTAAATGAATACTTACATAAAGAAGTTTTTGTTGCCATCAAGAGATCCTCCTCTGGACACCTCCTCAAACTTTCTGCGGATAACTGGAATATTCCTGCACAGAAAGAGAATCATCTTCTTCAAAAAAGAAAGTCTATAAAGTTTCTGTTTAAGTAATGTGGTTTCCTTGATCTCTTGAGCCCATTGCCCCGACCTGTTCCAGAGCTCTTTCTCAATGTAACGATGATCAAGTTTGGAAGTCTGGACATCCTCAACCAGAAACAGGATTACTGCCCTGCAGAAGGGGAATCAAGCTCATTACCAATTATTTAGTGAGTGTGAAACAACAGAAAATGTAAGCAAATGTAGTGTAAGTTCAAATGCTTTTACACTTTGCTCTAGAGCTTTCATTTAGGATAAATTTTGCACCAAATCAAAGTAAAATGTATTGGGGGAAAACACTAAAAAAATTGTTATATTACATGTTTATAGAAAAAAATGATACGTTTATCAACCAAAACCTGCCATTTTTAATGTCCATGACATCTTCTTTCCTTCGAAATATTTTGATGATACTATGTTTTGTTGACCTCCACCATCACTACACTTACTTCTGTTGGCCGTAGAGCTCCCATGCCTTGGCGAGAGCAGCCATCATTCCAGGAGTGGTGTTGGTATCCTGAATGCACTCACTCTCTTCCAAAAGACCAGCTGACCTCAGTATGTGCCTGACAAATCAGAGAGAGCCGTAGTTTTACATAAAATGAAATTACAGGTGTGGGGAGGAATCAGCATGATCTGTTGTTTGTATGACACCATTCTCATTGTAACTTTTAATTCATCTGTACAACAAACACCGAGGTGAAGAGATGAGCAGAGCTGTCAACTGATCAACACCTGTTGGTGAGTTGAATCAGATGGTGGGGGAGGCTGCTGGTCAGACCTGGTAAACCCAAACAGGTAGTGAAGATGAACTGGGAATGTCTGGCCCCTATCGACAAGGTCTTCAACACCCACCTCAGACAGAGATTTCCGTGCATCCCAGGGAGGTTGGGGACCTGGAATCCAAGTGGTCCATGTTCAAAGCCTCCATTGTAAAGGTGGCTGCCAAGAGTTGTGGTCAGGAGGTCACTGGTGTCTGTCATGGCCGCAACTTAAGAACCCAGGCCGTCAGCCTGAAGAAGGAGGCCTTTTGGGCTTGGTTGGCCTAGGGGTCTCCTGAAACAATGGAAGGGTATCAGCTGGCCAGAGGGGCTACAGGTGTGGCAGTCGTCAAAGCGAAAACCTGGATGTAGTTCAGTTAGACTATAGAGAATGACTCTTAGTTGGCCTCATGAAGTTCTGGCAAACGGTGAGACGCCTCAGGAAGGGAAAACAGGGCTTGTCTCAGGCTGTGTTCAGCAGGGGAGGAAAACTGCTGACCCGAACTAGGGATATTGTCAAGTGGCGGAAAGAGCACTCCGAGGAACTTCTGAACCTGGTCAATATGTCTTCTGTGGAGGAGGCAGATTCTGAAGATTTGTGGTAAGCCTTATCCATATCCTGCAGAAGTCACTGAGGTAGTCAAGAAGCTTCACAACAGCAAGGTGCCACGTGTGGATGAGATTCGCCCTGAGATGCTGAAGGCCCTGGATATTGTATTGGCTAACACACCTTTTCAGTGTCACATGGAGGTCGGGCACAGTGCCTGTAGAGTGGCAGACCATGGTGGTGGTTCCCATTTTTTTAGATTACACTCAGTATCACACTGTTCAGCCTCCCTAGAAAAGTTTACTACTGGGGGCTGGAAAGGAGGCTCCGACCAATTGTCGAACCTCGGATTCAGGAGGAACAATGCGGATTCTGTTCGAACAGTGGAACAGTATCATCCCAACTGATCACTGGGAAGCAGCAGACTGATCTGTACCATCTTTATCTGACCAAAATGAATGCATCACTAATTGTGCGCTGCTTGTGATTTTTTTCGGGGAATGCCGTAACAGACACCCGTAACACTGCAAATACGAGGGCTTTCATAGGTGAGCCAGGGGCTTGTGTTCCCTCATTAGGCAATAAAATATTTTCAGTATTATTACTTCTCCTACATGTTCTCAGATACCTGTGCACTACAGGGAGACAGTCACCCATGCCAAAAGCACCAGCAGCAATAGTGTTGATCTCTATCTGTTTCAGGGAAGGAGTCCCATCCTCCCTCTGATCCACCATGTAGTCACACCGGTTTAAACCCACCACTATGGACTGGAAAGAAAATACATAGTTTAAATTTCACTCATAAAATCATCCACGACAGACCCACATGTAGAAATAATCATGTCACTACAAACACAGCATAGCATATTACAAGAATCTCTAAATCACATAAACCTGTATCACCTCATCTTCACCACTGGGTAATGTTTTGTTCAGTTTCAGTTAGCTCACACTGTTAAAATTAAGACTCACATGTGCATCAGGTGTAACATCAGATAGCGTACCCTTTTGGTTTGACTCATCATGCACTTTTCTCTACTGAAAAACTTGTGATAGCAGACACATGTAGGTCATGTGCCTGAAAATATTTCAGAGGTAGAAAAATCTCTGAGTAATAGAGTGGAAAGTGAAAAATGTCACAATTATGGCAATCTCCCCCTACTGTTAAGCTATAAAATAAGGATGTGTTGTAAACAGTCGAGTGAATCCCCAAACACTGCCCACCAGCCGCAGCAAACTATCTCATTTTATAGAAAAATGCCTTATGCTTTCTTTCTTACCTGTCTCCGACCTTCCTGCTGCACTTGTCTGTATATGCCAAACAACTTAGCTGTAAAATCATCTGCCTGGATAGTTCTGTGATGTTGAAGGAGACAAATCATCAAACCTTGCACATCAGCGATGAAGCCCTTTGTGCTTCATTCTGTTACATCAGAAACATTTGAACAAGGTTTTAAAGAAAAATAAACTTTAACCATTAACTAAAAATTCTGGTCCATGCAACCAGCATTCCCTTTGTACCCTGCAAGAGCCTCTTCTAGAAAGTCTGGGTCCTGGCTGATCTTGTCCACCAATGTGTTGAGGTGAGTCTGCACATCCAGAGCCTGGAGGAGGGCGGCTCTGGGCACAGGAGTGGGGAAGAGTGTAAATGGGGCATAGGTGACGACCTGAAAGCAGAATACAAATGTGGTGACTGGCTGCTGTTAAATATATATATATATATAAATAAATAAATAAATAAATAAATAAATAAATAAGGGGCGGCACGGTGGTGTGGTGGTTAGCACTCTCGCCTCACAGCAAGAGGGTTGCCGGTTCGATCCCAGACGTGGGAGCCCCTCTGTGTGGAGTTTGCATGTTCTCCCCGTGTCAGCGTGGGTTCTCTCCGGGCACTCCGGCTTCCTCCCACAGTCCAAAGACATGCAGATTGGTAACTCTAAATTGTCCGTAGGTGTGAATGTGAGCGTGAATGCTTGTTTGTCTCTATGTGTCAGCCCTGCGATAGTCTGGCGACCTGTCCAGGGTGTACCCCGCCTCTCGCCCGATGTAGCTGGGATAGGCTCCAGCCCCCCCCCCGCAACCCTCAAGAGGATGAAGTGGTTAGAAGATGAATGAATGAATGAAATGAATAAATATATATATATATACAGTACAGGCCAAAAGTTTGGACACACAATGCGTTTTCTTTATTTTTATTTATTTGTAGATTCTCACTGAAGGCATCAAAACTATGAATGAACACATGTGGAGTTATGTACTTAACAAAAAAAGGTGAAATAACCGAAAACATGTTTTATATTCTAGTTTCTTCAAAATAGCCACCCTTTGCTCTGATTACTGCTTTGCACACTCTTGGCATTCTCTCCATGAGCTTCAAGAGGTAGTCACCTGAAATGGTTTTCCAACAGTCTTGAAGGAGTTCCCAGAGGTGTTTAGCACTTGTTGGCCCCTTTGCCTTCACTCTGCGGTCCAGCTCACCCCAAACCATCTCCATTGGGTTCAGGTCCGGTGACTGTGGAGGCCAGGTCATCTGCCGCAGCACTCCATCACTCTCCTTCTTGGACAAATAGCCCTTACACAGCCTGGAGGTGTGTTTGGGGTCATTGTCCTGTTGAAAAATAAATGATCGTCCAACTAAACGCAAACCGGATGGGATGGCATGTCGCTGCAGGATGCTGTGGTAGCCATGCTGGTTCAGTGTGCCTTCAATTTTGAATAAATCCCCAACAGTGTCACCAGCAAAATACCCCACACCATCACACCTCCTCCTCCATGCTTCACAGTGGGAACCAGGCATGTGGAATCCATCCATTCACCTTTTCTCGTCTCACAAAGACACGGCGGTTGGAACCAAAGATCTCAAATTTGGACTCATCAGACCAAAGCACAGATTTCCACTGGTCTAATGTCCATTCCTTGTGTTTCTTGGCCCAAACAAATCTCTTCTGCTTGTTGCCTCTCCTAGCAGTGGTTTCCTAGCAGCTATTTGACCATGAAGGCCTGATTCACGCAGTCTCCTCTTAACAGTTGTTCTAGAGATGGGTCTGCTGCTAGAACTCTGTGTGGCATTCATCTGGTCTCTGATCTGAGCTGCTGTTAACTTGCGATTTCTGAGGCTGGTGACTTGGATGAACTTATCCTCAGAAGCAGAGGTGACTCTTGGTCTTCCTTTCCTGGGTCGGTCCTCATGTGTGCCAGTTTTGTTGTAGCGCTTGATGGTTTTTGCGACTCCACTTGGGGACACATTTAAAGTTTTTGCAATTTTCCGGACTGACTGACCTTCATTTCTTAAAGTAATGATGGCTACTTGTTTTTCTTTAGTTAGCTGATTGGTTCTTGCCATAATATGAATTTTAACAGTTGTCCAATAGGGCTGTCGGCTGTGTATTAACCTGACTTCTGCACAACACAACTGATGGTCCCAACCCCATTGATAAAGCAAGAAATTCCACTAATTAACCCTGATAAGGCACACCTGTGAAGTGGAAACCATTTCAGGTGACTACCTCTTGAAGCTCATGGAGAGAATGCCAAGAGTGTGCAAAGCAGTAATCAGAGCAAAGGGTGGCTATTTTGAAGAAACTAGAATATAAAACATGTTTTCAGTTATTTCACCTTTTTTTGTAAAGTACATAACTCCACGTGTTCATTCATAGTTTTGATGCCTTCAGTGAGAACCTACAATGTAAATAGTCATGAAGATAAAGAAAACGCATTGAATGAGAAGGTGTGTCCAAACTTTTGGCCTGTACTGTATATATATATATATATATCTATATATACACACACACTTTACACACTGTAATTATTATAATATTATTACTTTGAAGAGGCAACAGATAGCATATTTTCCTAAATATATCATTATGAAAATAATGTGAGTTGCACAGGTAGTGGCCACAGTAAAATTAGACTATCAGCGTTTACATAGGTTACTTAGTGGCTTTGCAATATTTGTAATAAGCTTCTGCCACCGGCGCCGAAATTTCACGGAAAAAATCTGCTTTACGGCAGGAAATGCGTCATGTATTGCGAAACTGGTCAGTCAGCCAATCAGGGACTATAGCTGGTCCTTATGAGGAGCTGGGCATGAGATAGTTGAGTCACGAGCACAATGGCAGAAGTTTGGAGACAAGTGAAAATGGCCTAGCGAAAGAAAAGGAGCTCCTCTGTCTGAGGAGGCAAAGAAGAGCAAAAAGTAGAGTGATAAAAGAAGAGGAAAAACAAGAGTAAACCTCAGTCAGGCGTTCAAGAGATGGAGGGAGCTCCATGACCAAAGAGGCTTCAAAACCGATGTCTAGCTAGCTTTCTTTCTAATGGATCAGTAAGTAACACAGCTAAATGTTAGCTAGACGAGAGAGGACTGTACTGTACTGGCTGCTAGTTAATTCCTAGCTGGCCAGCATCGCAAATCGCCGGGTAGCGAGTGTTGGTCGGCTGACATCCTTGTTGCCATTCTTCGGCAGCCCTCAGACAGTGATACCCCCCTCCCTTCCTTCTGTTCTGTTCTCACGGAGGCAGCTATCGACGGACATCGCCCAGCTAAGTTACGCCCAGCTAAGTGAACACTGGACTTTGTTTCCCATTCAATTTGAGCTCCAACAAGCCCCATGTGAGGGCAGCCGTCGCAGCTACTGGGCACCCAGCATCTCCGACCGGGAGAAGTGGAGTAAAATCCTCTCCTCCACTCCCGTTTGTCTGGCGAACGCCTCTCCTCTGTCAATAGTGTCCACACACCTTCTCATTCTACATATACACAGAGGTATACTGGTGGCTTTACAGCCTACATTTTATTGATTATCTCTGATCCCCATGGCCAATTTGGTCGTTGTGACAGTGCGACGCAACACCACTGACGCTAGGTGGCGCCAAGCTAAAAAAAAAACCAGAATCTTATCTGTTGCCTCTTTAATTAATGTTGTTGTAAGCTATTATTATTACCGTCTGTCCTGCATCTCTCTCCGTCTCTCTTTCTGTCTCATTGTGTCATACGGATTACTGTTAATTTATCATGTTGATCTGTTCAGTATGACATCTATTGCACGTCTACACACATATACATAGGTGCATGTCATTTTAAAAGTTACATGCACCAGTGCATGTAGTGAAACAAATAATACAATATGTAACATCATGATATATTAATCACTCAGAAGTCAGCTGATTTAGGGCCAGGACACACGCAGCATCTTAGCAGTCTGGAAAACGTTACATTGGGCACCAGGTACTCTGTTCCTATTCTGTGGCAACTTTCAAGGACGAGGAGACAGGTTGCATCTGAGGTTGCTAAGTGACCATAACAAGCACTGATCATAGCCTGCTAACCAGAAATGTTGAGTTCGGAGCTGATCTTCCATCCTGTGTTTTAGGTGTGTATTAGGCCTAAAATGTTGTTCCTGGTTAGATGTAAAGTCCTTGTTAGCCCTGCACTAAAATGATCAACTTCTTCTCTATTTTTATCATAGACTGATATTTATGAAAGAAAGAGAAGAAGTCTTGCTGCTGTAATTGATCGTTTCTCTGCTACGCCGACGACATCCAACTGTATATCTCCACCAAGGCCATCACCAACACCACCCACTCTACACTCACCAACCGTCTCACTGAAATAAAATCATGGATGCAAACATACTATCTCCAACTGAACAGTGACAAATCGGACATATTCATCATTGACCCCACATCCCGCACCAAAGCCACCCACAACCTCTGCCTCACCTTCGATAACTGCACTCTGTCTCCCTCACCACACACCCGCAACCTAGGAATCATCTTCGACAGCCAGCTAAGGTTTGACCACTACATCAATCACATCACCAGGACTGCCTTCTTCCACCTCAAGAACATTGCCTGTCTCCGCCCCTCACTCACCTTCTCTGCTGCAGAAACCCTGCACCCTTGCTGTATGGATTTTACTACAGTGATTTATGTCTTCTGTTTTGACATCTTTGAAAAGTTAAAGCTGCATTAACTGATTTTTTGGCCACATGGGGGCAGCAAAACTAAGTTGTAATCACAACACTTACATATCATCTCCTTTAAAGTTGATACAATAAACTTTTTACAGTTGCTAATTTCAACATATAGCAGATACAGACCAACAGTTTCATTTGGTTGTCTGAAAATGCCTTGTGGTGCTGAGGGGAACTGCAGACTTGGGTGGTTATTGACTCTGAGTGAATCCTTTCACATTGCACATGAACTATTATCGAATTTTGACCACAGGGAGGCAGAAAGTTGGACAACAGCAAAGATGAAATGTGATATAAAATGCTCATGTAAAAATTGCTTTGTTTTTTAATGCGGCATAACATTGAAAATGCAGTACAAAATGGAAATAAATAAATCGCCCTCAGCCCCCCTGTTACACCCGCAAACATAATAACAGCCCACAAACGTAATAAACCACAAACGTAATACAAATCTGCAGCTTTGAATGTAATAATCCCGCAAATGTAATAAATTTCCCACAAACATAACAGCAGCTGCCTACTACAAATGTAACACACAATTTTCCGCAAATGTAATAACTATTACATTTGCAGGAAATTATTACGTATGTGGGAAGGTGAAAATCTAAACTGTAATAACTTCCCACAAATGTAATATGAGACTGAATAATGATCTTTGTGGTTGTTGTTGTTTTTTTTTTTACTTATACACCTGCCAATAGTGATGCGTGTGTTGACAAGCAACCCGCAGGTTGGGTGGGGCGGGTCAGAAAGTGACAGAGCAGCGTTCTGAGTAAGTTAGAAATAACTTACAGAAACACACACATACACACACACACACACACACACACACACACACAAACACACACACACACACACACACACACACACACACTGGTCATTCCTTGTCAGTTCACAGAATTACTCTGTGGCAGCAAATATGTCGTTTAATTGGATTTATTTTATTTTATTCTGCCTCTTGTTAATACGGATTTCTCTGCAGCATCTGGCCTACAGTACCTGTTCAGCACCTCGGATAGTGGCGCTGCGGGATGGGTTGGCTCTCATAGGGGGTCAGGTGCAGGTTGTAAGGTTTTAAAAACCATGGTTTACAATAACATAATCCTCCTCCAATCAAAAATGTGTTTTCTTCTTGGTCCTACAGATGAATGTTTGAGCCTTACTGTGCAGAATGATGTATGTGCAGAGCTTGACACTTGAAGGCTGTTTTCACATTTATCTGCTGAAAATGCTCATATGATTTTTTTTTTTTTTAAGATATTTTTTGGGGCATTTTTAGCCTTTATTTGATAGGACAGACAAGCGTGAAAGGGGGAGCGAGAGAGGGAGTGACATGCAGCAAAGGGCCACAGGCTGTAGTCGAACCTGGGCCGCTGCGGCAATAGCCTTATACATGGGGTGCCTGCTCTACCACTAAGCCACCGATGCCCCATGCTCTTATGATTTTAAGGGCTAGGGCTATGAGCCTATGTTGGTGGCTTATGTAGCCTATGTTTGAACCATTTAATCAAAATTTGTCTGCATATCAAAAGCCAAGGCAGGTGTATAAGTAAACAAACAAACAAACAACAACAACAACCACAAAGATCATTATTCAGTCTCATATTACATTTGTGGGAAGTTATTACAGTTTAGATTTTCACCTTCCCACATATGTAATGATTTCCTGCAAATGTAATAGTTATTACATTTGCGGAAAATTGCGTGTTACGTTTGTAGTAGGCAGCTGCTGTTATGTTTGTGGGAAATTTATTACATTTGCGGGATTATTACATTCAAAGCTGCAGATTTGTATTACGTTTGTGGTTTGTTACGTTTGTGGGCTGTTATTACGTTTGCGGGTGTAACACCCCGCCTATAAAGCATTCACTCTGCAGATCACTGGTTTACAGGCCACTCAACCTTTGTGACCAATTTGTAGCAATTTTTATACATTAATTTACCTTTTATCCCATGACTTTCATAAAGTGTGTTCAGAAACCAGGCTTAGATACCTCAGAGAGTTACTACAGTGGGTCCTCCTCACTGCCTTCACCATGTCAGACCTGACAGACCTCATTCAGACTTAGATTTTTACTTCTGATACATGTACATGCTGGGGCACAACAACTTTTGGGATCTTAAAGATTCTGTCTATCAGAAGGCATACAGTGCTTTAATAGCATGCTAAAGGGATGACATTTTTTTGTAGGCTGTAACACATTTTGTTTAGCAAGATAATTTTCACAAATTAATACCACTTATATGATTTTTCAAACGTAAATAAAATCACCTAAAGTAAAAAGCTATTGTGAAGCTATAAACTAACTACACCATCGTCACGACTTGATGAATGATGAATTGATGTGTTTTGTAACCAATTATTGCATCAGTGTTATCTTGACTTGATTTTCAGCAAGCTAATTCCCAAGGGTCCCATGGGATTCTCCATTTTATGTCAGCCTCTAATGGAAATCACTCAGGGAAAATGGATTAAAAACATATACAAACAATTAAAACAAGACTGTGTGGTTGTTCCTACCTCAGATGAATTGGGGGTCTTGAGTGTGCGCATAAGAACCCCATGTTGAAAAGCCAACTCTTTCGCTTCTTCCGCTAAACAGTTTAGTCTGTCAGGATTTGAGATCAGCTGCTGGAGAAATACTTCTCTTGCCATCACGGAAACACAGCAACCTTTCAGGAAACAAATGGTTATGATAGCTGCTGTGCCACCGTGAGTCAGGGCTGGGCATTTTGAGGAGGAAGGAAAAAAACATATACGGAAAAAAGAGGACGATGAAAATAGAAAGAGGAGAAAGACAAATGAGAAATACAGGATGGGCTGTCAGCAGAAAAGCATTGACAAAAACTTAAACTTCATAAATCAAAACTATGTTGAAAACAATGTGTCTCTAAAACACACAGTGCAATAGGTCTTTCTCATGGGAGACATTTTGACATGTCACAGAGGAAACAACAAAGGTGTAAATAAAGAAATTAATTGTGGCTAAATTACATACAGCTGCTTTGATTTCAGGACCATTATATCCTGCATGCTAGCTCCCTCTCACTGAAGCACTTGAATAGAGTTGGGCCATCATTAGTGTTATTAGCAACACCAGTGCTCCTCAATATGACAAGTCAGAATGTTTACTGTGAAAAAGACCTTCCCCTCAGTACTGTAGGCATTAGCATGTTTTTTGTGCATCACCCAGAACTTAAACTCACAACCTTAGAAACCAAGGACAAGTCATGATCCTGTTGAACTACCTGCCAAGTGAGAAAACTTATATCGGCTTCACACAATGGGCTCTAGTTTCGCAGACCGGGCGCGGCGGAGGCGCAGCGCACGTGCGCTTCGCCAACTGGGTGGGGCCAGGCGGATTTTGCAAGTTTGGCACACTGTGCGCCCTGGCGCAGCTACTTCTCTTTCCCACTTCTGTCCCTCCTACCTGCGCAAGTCAGAAAGAGGTAGGAGAGAAGGCGTGGAGTGGGTTTTACACACATCACACCAATCAAATGAGCCCCTCTCCTCGCCCTTAAATGCGCGAGAGTTTACTCAATTCGCCATGGCAGAAGAGAGCAGCAGCGTCAGACAGCCAGACCTCTTCCAGGAGGAAACTGATGTTTTGGTCTGGGAGGTCCAAGCTCGCAGTGTCCGAATATACGGAACTGCGAGCAGACCTCCACGGGCTGATGATGCAAAGGTAGCCTGGGAGGAGGTCACCACAATTGTAAATCAATGTTGCGTTTCTCTCGTGCGCGCGTGCTCTCTCTTTCTCTCTCGCAGTCTCACTCTGTTTCTTTTCTTTTGACTTTTCTAAGATGACAGATGCTGAATATATACTCCCTATCTGATGCTGTGACTGTTTGTGGCTGAGAGGGATGTGAACTCATTAGTTTTGTTAATCAAATCAGGTTGGGTTTCTGTTAGGCGTACCAAACGTGCCAAACGGTGCCAATCCCCTTTGATCTGACATCAGATGTGACGGGACAGTCGATATAGAGATACATTTATGTGCTGATAGCAGTTGTTGCATTGAATAGTGGTTTTGGATATTTCTTGCATTGTTAATGTGCCTGATATTCTGGAAACCTGCCTGTGAGGTTTTGGTGATGTGTGCGCACTGTCCGCTGGTCAGCCAAACTTCGGCTTACACCGGCTGTGCTCCGCCTGCGCTGACAGTAGACCTGGTTTCAGCTGGCGAGCTTTTAGTGCACCTTCGGCGAAGCCTTTTGGCACGAAACTGTCACTGCGCCAAATGGCTGCAGACTGGAGCCTCTCGTCTTATGGCTCTCGTCTCATGACCTCTCGTGTCATGACTTGGGCGTGTACAACAGCAAGTCTACAGGGTCAAAAATGCAAATTCGCGATTTCTTGACACTAGCGATTTCTTGACTAAAGAAATAAAAAAAAAGCTGCATTCCTTAAAAAACTCGTTTTATTTATATATTTTATATATACATTATATATTCCTTTCACACATCACAGGGAAATTGTTACAAGTGCTTATCCTGTAGTGTGAATGTGCGTGCATGTATGTGTGCATATGTGTGTGTCAACTAACACATGAACAGGACAAGCAGCAGTGCCAGGCAGATATCTACAGAGCCTGCAAGCTGAGACACACAATAACACTGAGGCAAGGCGAGGCAAGTTTATTTGTATAGCACATTTCAGACAAAATGCAACTCAAAGTGCTTCACATAAAAAATAAAATGATTTTATGAAAGGACAACATGTAAAAGCAACACAAAGCAACAGTACATCGAAGAGGATTCAGTACTATGTATAAAACAACTTTTCAACCAGGATTCCTAAAATACAATAGCAGAGGTCGTGAGACGAGAGGCTCCAGGCTGCAGTCATATGTATAACACAGGAGAAGTCACGAGACGAGAGGCTCCAGGCTGCGGTCATATGTTTAACACAGGAGAGGTCGTGAGACGAGAGGCTCCAGGCTGCGGTCATATGTTTAACACAGGAGAAGTCACGAGACGAGAGGCTCCAGGCTGCGGTCATATGTTTAACACAGGAGAAGTCACGAGAGGAGAGGCTCCAGGCTGCGGTCATATGTTTAACACAGGAGAAGTCACGAGACGAGAGGCTCCAGGCTGCAGTCCTATGTTTAACACAGGAGAAGTCACGAGACGAGAGGCTCCAGGCTGCGGTCATATGTTTAACACAGGAGAAGTCACGAGACGAGAGGCTCCAGGCTGCGGTCATATGTTTAACACAGCAGAGGTCGTGAGACGAGAGGCTCCAGGCTGCAGTCCTATGTTTAACACAGGAGAAGTCACGAGACGAGAGGCTCCAGGCTGCAGTCATATGTTTAAAACAACTTTCCTACCAGAAATCTACCAGGATTCCTAAAATACATTACAAAATACAATATTATGTTTGAAACAACTATAGTGTCAGGCGCGAGCTTTTATTCTGAAATTTAGAAGCTTGGGGGGCGTGGCTTCTTTATCACCAGACGAGAGGTCATGATACGAGAGCCATGAGACGGGAGGCTCCAGACTGCAGCCATACAGTCTTGTGGGATCTGTTGGCACCTCTGCCACCCTGCTGTGCCGCCACACCCATCTCAGCACACCTCGGTCTGCCAAACTACCAAACTGAGCGCGCCTCGGGTTGCGCTGCTCGAAACTAGCTCTGCGCGGGGTTCGCCACCCTGAAACATGTATAAACATAACGTTTCAGTTTGGAAATTCAACTCATCTCGAGGAAACACTCTTTATGAGTTTAAATGAAGGCAATCAAAGAAAGATCTCCCATGGATAAGCTTGTGAAGGTCACTGCATACTGACAGCCAGCCAGCTAAGCTAGCAGTTTGTTACTTATCATATTGTATGTAGCATGATTCAACAGATGTAAAGTGGCCATAGTCAAAGCCATAAGACCAAGACCCCAAGATACCAGTCTGTCATAGTGTCATTTATGCACAGACTGACCTCGGCATTTATGGCCACCAATCAGAGGCAATGAATCTGCATTGCAGTCAAATCCCACCCTGAGGAGCTGAGGTGCAGCAGTCACAGTGACTGGATGTGATGACTCAAAACGTACTTCTCTTTTTCATGTACATAAATGAAGAAGTTGCAGCTATCCTATTAAACTCTGAGCTTTTACAGGGCAGCATCTAGTAGCTATTACAAGTGCATGTAAAAGGGCAAAAGTACTGATACTGCAATAACTGGTAATAAGAACATTATTGCTGTACAATTATTAAAAATAAAATTATCAAAGTAAAGTTTTAGTTACAATAAAACATGCAGACACACATTGAACTTTCTTTGGGAGCTGGATGTATGATGTATATCACAAAAAACTAAAACATAATCATCACAATACATATGGTGTGGACTGAAATTCCAGTGTTACTACAACAAATATCTAAATTAATTAAATTACCATTTAAAAGGTGATTTGAAATAAAAAAGAAATTATGTTGATGGTTTATGATACTGACTGGCATTTTTACAGCATTTATAACTTAAATAGAACATTAAAAGTTAACATCAACCACAGAAACCTTATCGGTGAACACAAAAGAGAGAGCCATAATTCAACAACAGTTTGCTGCTCAGCTTAATACCTGGACAGTGGAAGAAGCCGAGGTGTTAGTTGCCCTCTCCAATCGCTGCAGATCCTAACAGATCTCCAAACATAAGAGTGAGGCATGATCCAGCAAACAGGAAGACCCTGATCCCCAGACCTTCATCGGTAACTCCCATTGGAACGTTTCCAGGAGCACATGTGTCAGCATGTCTCCAATACACTGACAGCTTTTGTGACTGAAGCAGAGCATTTAAGAGTAGTCTTATCAGCAAGGCGCCGGCCTGGAGATAATACTGGGCGGGGTCAAGAAAATGTAACGTCTGATGATGTCATCACGACGAGACTGTGCTTTAACTGAGTTTGGGATGTTATCGCTGCAGTAACCTGCAGATGCTGGGAAGGGTTCTTTCCAACGTCTTAATGTTATCACTCATGTTCTCTGGTGCGCTTTAGGGCTATATACTGATGGCCCTCCTTTACACTGGTGACTCCGATCCGAAGCTGTTCTTGTTCCATTTTTAGTGTATGTGCATGCATGGTCTTATTCGAAAGGTAACACATTTAAGTCCCCCAAAAACTCCATCTGTATATATAACAACTTAACCTTAAGCTCAGAGAGACACAATTACACAACCAGGTAAGCAACAGGAGGAAATTTCACACTACCCAGAGCAAGAACCAATGCAATAAAACAGACAATAATGTACCGTGCAATACAAGAATGGAACTCTATACCAAGTCATATCAAGCAAGAGAACAGCAAAATCAGGTTTAAATTTTTATTAAAACAAACTTTTAACAAAGAATACTTTATAAATAATTTTAATAGTTTATGGTAAACTGCTGGGTAGTGAAAGCATGTGTTTGATTAGCCATTGATATGTATGAGTGTGAGAGTGCTGGATGCATGCAATGGTATGGGATTTCCTGCCTTTGAGATGAGGACTGGTGTTGGCTGTATGCATGTGCAAAAGTGAGCAAATGTCATATCAATGGGAAATCAACTGGAAAATTATTGTGTCACTCTTACGTTTCTGTGGATAGTAAAGAAATTTTGTAGGTTATGTATTGGTTATGTACATTCTTATATCTGTCATGAAATGAAACTCAAACTTGGGAGCTTGTCCTGTCTGTATTTTGTGGTCTGATGTTTGTTTATTTGTATTTGTTTTCTTTTGTTTCTGTGGCATCATGTAATGTTATGTTGTATGTTGTATGTACAGTAACAAAAATGTATGTGTGATGGCTGTGGACCCCAGGAAGAATAGCTACGGTTTCCGTGCTAATGGGGATCTAAATAAACCTTAACCTTAACCTTCAAGCTCTCTTGTCATCCAGGCATCCTGAGAACTAGAGATATTCTGCAGCAGCACTTCTCGTGGGCCACCCTAGAGGAAGACACACAAGAGTTGTCAACGCCTGCCCTCTCTGCAGTCAACACAAGCCCTCACCTCATCAACTGTGGTCCCACATCTCCCTGGACTTTGTCACTGGTCTGCCACCGTCAGATAGGAACACTGTTATTCCAATGGTGGTGGATTGGTTCAGAAGATGGCGCACTTAATACTCCTTCCCAAGTCGCAGTAGGCCACAGAGACTGTCATCCTCCTTCTGCAGCATGTTTTCTGGCTCCATGGAATCCCCGCTGATGTGGTCTCTGACCGAGGGCCCCCAGTTCGTGTCCTTCTTCTGCAGGGAGATCTGCACACTGCTCAGGGCCACGGCCAGCCTGACCTCTGGGTTTCACCCCAATCCAACAGCCAGACAGAACACACACCTATGTTGTGATGATGCTGTTTATTCAGCATCTTGATACGCCACACTTGACAGGAGGATGGATTGTCTTGGAAAAAAGAGAAGTGCTCACCAACATGAACGTGTTACTATTAAATATTTTGTTCGGTATATACACACACACATACATATATATATATATATATATATATATATATACATATATATGTGTATATATATATATATATATGTATGTGCGTGTATGAATACACGTATGTATATATATTCATATATGCATACATATATACATTATATACATATATATATTATTATATATATATGCACACAATGGTAAAAAAAATATTAATTTAAATAATTTATTTTTCACACAAGAACAAAAATGATCTGCAAAAGAATCTCAATGATGAATTGATCAAGGTTGATACATGGTTAAAATGCAATAAATTATCTCTAAATATAAACAAGACAAACTTTATAATTTTTCAATCAAACAGAAATCGGAGCAACCTTGAACTTACTGATATTAAAATAAATGACACTCCTATTGAGAGAGTGAAGTCCACTAGATTCCTGGGAGCTCATATGGATGAGTTCTTGCTTGTACTATGTTTTGTGTTTTAATAAGCTCAACGAAAGACTTGTGACCTGATTCCAATTTCCTTTCCTCCGCATTCATATCAGACTAGGAAGAAGCATTTTATTAGGGGAAAAAAAAACGGAAACTCAAATGTACCAGCCTCAGTATTGTTCGTAAAGGTCCACAGGTATGGAACAATTTTGATAAAGACTTGCAAATGTCCCCATCTATACTTGTTTTTATTGTTTTTTTTTTATGTTTTATTGTATTGGATATTGCATTTTGTGCCTGGGCCCCTCTTAAAAAGCTTTTTAAGCTTCCTAGGGTGTCCCATTTCACAGAAGGAAAGAAAGAAAGAAAAAGAAAGAAAGAAAGAAAGAAAGAAAGAAAGAAAAAGAATTTAAATGGATGTAAATTGACGGGACGAACTTGCGCTGACTAGTTCCATTGCAGCCTCTTATCGGTCTCATGTACTTATTTCAGAATATGGTGTCAGTTTCAGCAAATATGACACAAGTTGTTTTCAGAGAAGTTAATAACTGTAGCTTTAAGCAGCCCTGTGATCCATTTTAGATGTGCTTTTGTCATTTAACTTTCTTATAGCATCAGACATTTCATTAAACCTCACTGCCACTACAGTCTTCAACTGTAAACTGCCTGGTACAAGTCCACGTCTTTCAAACTTCAAATCCCCAGTTTGAAGCACAGACCTGATTATCTCCAAGCCCTCACTGGTGACCTCAGAGCCTGCTTGTACTCAGTTAATTCAATAAGCAGAGAAAAAAAACGAACAAGTATAAAAACAGTTTATTTTCTGGTTGAGCAGGTTAAGCAGTATTTTTTGTCCCAACAGCTCTGACAGTTGGTTCTTAATCCTCAAGCATTATATGACAGGATATTTCAGTCAGTGTGTTTCTGTATTACACAATCACAGTATCAACCCTAGAACACATCCTGTGAGGTGAAAATCACTGTGTGGCGAATTACCTGCAAATGACCTACAGTTTGTCCTCATACAAATACCGTTTATGTTCTGCTGTTCTGTGTACATCTCATGTTGGTGAAATCAAATATCTCCTGCATGTTTCACATCAAAAGCATTTTTTCGTAACATTTTTAACCGTAAAAAAATAACCCCAACCTTAATATAACCCTGACAGACAAAATGGAGAACAAGATCTTAAAATAGCCATCACAACATTGTATCACAGCAGTTTGATTGCAGTTGGCAGCTGAGTTGTTTTCCCTCAACTATTAGCTTTTGTCTTAAAGGTGCTACAAAAATAATAATCATATTTGTATTATTACTGGAATAATTATTTGTAGTAATAATTGTAGTAGTTATCGCAGCAGTAGAATTACTACTTTCTGCATAAACATAATTTTACTCCATATTTCAAGAGAGCAGTAGAAGTGAGATGTTTTAGAACAGACTCTTGCAGCTGGGAGATTGAAACCTCTAGCAGCTTCACCACTTATTCCAGGGTTAAGAAATCACAGCAAATTTCACAGTATAAAATAAATGTTTTGTTAATTCCTTGTCCCACTAGACTTTCTTTTCACAGCAGACATTTTGACTTGTCACAGTAGGAGAAGCACAGGTGTTAATAGCAGCACTGCAATGGCTCTGTTCTACTCTGGTGTCCCAGTGAGAGTGACAGTGAGCCAGCATGCAGGATACGAGGCTCCTGAAATCAAAGCAGCAAAATGAAAATAAGCTGTCGTTAATTTGATTATTTACACCTCAGCTTTTCAGTCAAAAATGTCTTCTGAGAAAAGGGCCTATCATAAAAACAAGCAGCACTCAGCAGAGTTCAAGTGATAAAAATAATAAAATAAAGGCCATCAGTTGAGGGTAAATAGCAAAAAGAAACAAGAGAAACAGCTGTCTAAGGGCACTTGATTCTTTTTAACTCATTGCCTTCTTTTGTAAACCTCAGACAGTCAAGAGATTCAACCTATTAGTCCTGTTCAACCTTGGCTTTACCTTTCTGGATTTTGGAATCATTGATTTTTGTCAAGAGTTGTGCATACTTCACACACGCAGGGCAAACTGCTCCCTAGAAGTCCTACAGTCAAAGTGTAGCAACCATAAACCAAACATTTTAAAAACCTATCGTTACAGAGCCTAATGAAATCCAATGTTCCCATTACATATAGTCAAAAACTTTACAGTACATTTTGTGCCTAAACTTGCCTTGAGAGTGTATTTGAGAGCAGCACTCCACTTAATCGAAATCATCATAACAAAAACTGCTAACAAACATGGTCCTCATAAACCGTTTTGGAACCACTGACACTGGTAATGTAGGCAAACAACACCCAGCTACACCAGAGATAACACAAAGACATGTGTCTACTGCATCGCCTCTAACAGCAGGAGGAGTCCTGGAGGAACGGAGGCTTCATCTTGAGCTTACACTGCTAGTATGTCTGTCCGCCCAGTGTTGAGTAAGTTACACTTTGGTTGCTAGAGCTCACTTTCAAGCTGTAGCAACCAAAGTGTGTGACTGAAAAGTGCCACATTGATATCATTGTTTCATTGTTATCCGTTTGTGTGTTTGGTGTTGAAAGCCCAGCAGGTAGGAATGTAACTTCTTAGACGAGGAGAGGATTGTCCAGCACGGCCACTCCTGCTGCTACGCCTCCGTCTGAGTGTTCTGAACTCTTGGTCCTCAGCAGATGACCCACGCACTCGTTCATCACCATGTCTGTACCTTGCCTGTGAGGACATAAAGAGAGGTGATAGATGAGACTAGTAAATGCTGAAATATGTCATGTTAACTTGACAGGATTACAAGTGTACACTCTCCTGACCGATGGTAATAGGTCTTAATTATAAACTTAACTTGTACTTATAAAAGTGTTTGAGGCAGGGCTCTGTTCATTCCTATGAAAGTTGCTCAGTGGAGCATTAAGCCAAAAAACTTTGACCTATACCCACAAACAAATTCGACCCACGCACGTGTTCCACATCGTTGGGCCCACAGAGCAAACGCACTTCAGACTTTTGCAAGCCAAGTGGCTAACTTTCAGTTAGCCCTCCGATAACTTGAAAGGGATAAAATGATTTAATCATGCAGCGCTTCTGTACTCTAGCAATGTTACTGGACCTAATGAATCAAATCCTAATGGTGAAACAAGTCATTTTATGGTGGTTGTGACAGGCATTTTTATTCCCCCTGACTTACATATGTCTATTTACCAAATTAAGTCTATTGGAAAATGTCTTTTTGGGCCCCATGGCATCAAGTTACAGACCCTTAAGTTGTAATTTCATGTTTGACCACTACATAAATTACCTTTAAAGCCCGCTGCACTTCCTGCTGGCCTGTTGGCATGTGTATTGGTGGGGTTCCAAGAACATACAGGGTCAAAATTTGGTGCAATCTGAACATGCAACTAATTCAAAATGAATAAACACTGAATAAAACAGCGAACAGTGCCCTCTACAGCAGTGGTGGCGGGGCTTCCCAACACAAGCAGTGCTAGGGGACACAACCAGGGCACTACAAGTTATTGCTCAGGACCCAAGGAAGCGTAGTGTCGAGTGTGAAGCTGTTTGTGTGAGCGGTTCTGGAGAAAGCTGCTAGCAGCCATACCACAGGCCAAGCAATTGGCCTGTTTCGAACAGCATCTGTTGAATGGGCACTGTACTAGCTACTTAAACTGGCAATATCAGATTTTTTTTGGCCACTTGAGGGCTTTTTAAGTTTATATGGTGAACTTGTTAGCAAGTTGCTAAGTGTGATATTCACTCATTCTCTTTAAGCTCAGTTTTTTTTGTGTCTACCATCTCCTGAGGGAAATATCTGACTCTCTAGCAGCTAAATGCTCCACCATGTTCATCAGCTAGTGACTGACTGTGTCTGTCTGCTGTCTGGTGCTGAGCAGGTAGTGTACAGTGGGCCAGATCCACAAAGAATGGATTGCTCCTGCTAATAGCGCCATTATTTGCGCAGAACTAGCTCACGCAATCTGCCCTGTTTTAGCGCCTTATCCTCAAAAGAATTTGCTCTAATCATATGCCGGCGCTAACACGCCCACAAAGTTTGGCAGCTGAGCGCAATTTGCGGCACATGGCCCTGCTGATGGATGACTGTGAGAGCCCTGAGACGCCTGCAATGGGGTTCTGGAAAGAGCCAGATGCAAGAACCTGTAGTGTAGACACTAGAGATGCGCGGATGGCAGTTATAACCGCCAGGTCGATCGGGTGATAAAAATGAACAATCTGATTAATGGCAGATGGGTTATGAGCGGGTGAAAATAATAGCCTAATAGTAACTTTTATTTAAATCGCACCCTTTAAAAACAAAGTTTACAAATTGCTTTGACAAACATTAATGAGGGGGAAATGTATTGCATGCTCTAAAATGTGAAATGAGCCTACTTGTGTCGTGTGCAATACAATAGGCCCTCTATATCATCATGCTTATATCCCGCTGATAAATAATGTATGATTGGCTGGGCAAGCATGCTCTTTAAATGTGTCATGTTGAAGGGTTTATTTAACACAGTGATCCCCGCAGCAGCAGAAATGAGTGTCTCCTCATTAAGAGTGCCAATGTGCGCCTTTACGCACGGAGTAACGGCGCCATTTTATTGATTATTTTGTCAGTCAGCTGACGGGATCGGTCAGGATCTAATCTTTCCTGATAATATAAACATGCGGGTGCGGGTGGATGCGGATCTGTAATTACAGAAAATTAATTTGCTCGTATGGGTGGTGGATGGATGATTGATGGATAGATGCGGATTCGGGTGCCGTCAGAGCCCATCTGCGCATCACTAGTAGACACTAATTTGACAATGCCAGGTAAAGCATGGGATCTCTGGGTGGCAGGCTCAATGTCATCCTTGATGTCATCTAGTAGCGCAAGGATCATGCGGCCTGGCAACCGGTATCTGCAAATGATTTCATTGTCACTTAAATCAAAAAGTGATACTCTCTTCCGATAAATCCTTTCTGGTGCACGCCTGCCATTACGGTGCCTTCGCCTGGCTACAATCACTGCTGCCATGATTACCGGAGTCCTGGCATGACAGCCCTTATATAGGCTATGCTCCACAGTTACCACCAACTGAGTGAAATTTGCAATCATTTTGCGTGAGAGAGAGTGAGAGAGGGAGAAAGAGAAATTGCGCGGATTTAATACACGGGTCTCACTGGCGTTAAATAGCACCGCTTTACTGCCTGTGGCAATTAGCGCTGGTCTTTGTGGATTAGGTGGTATTTGCAATGAGGCTTATTTGCATAAGAAGGGGGCAATTTGTGCAGAATTTATGAATATTCCCTAATTTACATGCATGCAAATTGGACCGGCGCAGCTAGGAGTGGAAGTGCAGTTTGTGTTCAGTTTGCGTGCATTTCACCCTTTGCGTGTGCTTTGTGAATTGCACGCTATTTTTTTCTCTCATTTGCACAGGTTTAGCGGTCGCAAAAGCAGTGCAATCCTTTTGAGGATCTGGCCCAGTGGGTTTATCAAAGCTTGTTTGCTGAAAACTGCTGCCTGCTGCTGCTGCTGCTGCTGCTGCTGGAAACATCATGTTGAGAGCGGGAAGAATGAATCAAAACAGTAAAGATGTGAGCCAGACAGCTATACAGTGTACTGAAAGACACTTACACTGGGCTGAGGAGCTAATGCTGTAGAGAAGATGAATAATAACCGAGATTCCTCTGTTTACTTATTGGTGGTGATAAATGTAATGATCCTACATGTATCCTTTCATAAACGGTGAATTATACAGCTGCTCTTTCTGCTCGCAGATAATGAGCAGCAGTGAAAGCTAAATGAATTAATTCATCCTGACGGTACGCACGTTTTTATTTAAATATCTTTTTTTTCCCTCAAGACAAAATGCATTATTTACCAGTGAAACACTGATTACATACCTGACATATACTCCAAACACCCCCAATTCACTGAGACAGTTACTGATTTGAAGAGGACCTTCTCGTCGCAGCAGGCAGTTCTGTACCGGGGCGGGCTGGATTTTATCCATTAGAATATAGGCCATCCTCTCTGTGTTCTCCTTCACTCCCTGCAGGACCTGACAGATCTCTGATCCATAGATGTTGTTACCTAGAAAAATGATGACAGATTTCAAACAAACAGTTCATGTACTGCAAAAACAGCCGTGTCATGTTATTAGTCAGCATTCACAACCCTTAAAGTTGGCAAATACTGAATATTACCTTCATCATTTGTAGTTTTCAAACAAAACTGACAACAGTGTTCGCAGTAGTTACAGAAGTATATGTCACTGCTGGAAAGATGGTCTTCTGTTTAACTGGGTTAACTTTTTTTGAACTCTGTGCAGTAACTAGTGGTCTTCGCAAATACTTTAGGAATTGGTGCTACATGAGCAGACAAAACAGTGAAAAAGGACTGTGGTATTGCTTTTGCTCAAGAGGTAAGAAAACCTACAACTACCAGAATGCTGCGGCCGTGTTGACTGCTCTCTCCGGTTTTACGCCAGGCTCGGCTCCTTTCAAAGACTCCTTGCGAGTTGGACCTAATTGTATTGCAGAGTTTTGCACAGCGGCGACCGGATCTTTGCTCTCAAACCACAAAAAAATGTGATGGCAGAACAGTCTCCTTCAGTACATCATTCTATGCTTTCTTTTGATTTTCACATTGGCTAGTCATCCTGTTTAATTTGTCTTCTGATTAAATCGGAACCACTGAAACAAGATGTAGGAAGCCTCTGCAAGTAATTGGTTGCTGGCAGACACTCTATGCTGCAATAAAATGGTTAATCAGCAGTGCCGTGCACTGTAGAGCCGATGCGCTGCTGGTTCTGCTGGCCTGCATAGAATATAATGTCTATAGCCTTACTGTTGTGTATACAGCCTTTATAGGCTGAGCTGAGTAGTGATGCGCGGGTCGACCCGTAACCTGCGGGACCCGCAAATGGACCTGCGGGTCGGGCAGCAGTGATCGTCTGTTAAATCGGTCTGTAAATGATATTTTGACATTATTGGTTATTACTGTCATGGCATCTGAAGGTACATTTTCAAAACACACTTGTGTCACGCACTCCAGAAGAAACTTGTTGAAACTTTAAAGAATAATTTATTGTACAAAATGGGGGAAACAAACGTTGACAAAAGCGGTTCCATAATTCATATTAAATTCAAAAGATAACGAAAAAACAGCTATAAGTTAGAGGGAATAGTGATAAAGTGGTAAAACTTGGCATTGATCCACAGCCTCGGACAGATGCGCTCAAGTGTGCCGTGCACACAAGCTCAGTTGGTGGGCGATATTATATTTTCACATTTTTAACAATGCAATTTAAAAGTTTTGATTTTTATTGATAACCTACATTTACCAACAATGAAAAGACTACATTTAGCACCAAAAAAACATGTTCAAAAAAAGTTAAAAAAAAAAAAAATCCAAAAAAACAAATATCGAATACCAAATTTTCATTACGAATACCTACCCATAGAAACGAATATTCGAATATCCGAATATTTGGGTACAGCCCTACTGTTATGATCCAAAGTTGGTTGTAAATATGCATGCCATTAAGTGTGGCATACATTACCATGACGTTATTGACATTCTAAACTCTCTAGGTCTAAGAAATGGTGACTAATGTGTTAGTGGTTTTAGAATTTTCTGCATGGGGAAATTAATTTCTTAAAATATTTCTTGTATTGTACCTCCTCCCTCTCGCTGAGGCTTCAGAACAAACCGGTCTGGTGCTGCCAAAGCCATTGCTACCGTTTTGTCACCCTCTGGTCCCTACAGACAGAGACAACAAATAAATAAAATGGGAACATAAAGCATGCCAAAACATTTTGTATATTAAAACATTTTTTCTTGTTGATACTGTGATGTAGTCATGTGCGGCTGATATACAGCTCCTCAACAAAAACACTGGAACAACTGTGCAGTCTGTTATTTTCTCACCATGTCTAGAGTATAGAGGCCAGCGAACGTTGCTCTGATCTGCTCCACTACTTGGGGCTGGCCGGGGAAGAACCTCTCCAGAACGCCAGGTCTGGCGAGCACCTGCTGGACTTTCTTAGTTCCAGCCAGGTGGGTGCTGATATCTGGACATTTCACAGCCAGAGAGCACTCCATCAGAAGACGAGCATCCCAAGTCTACAATTGAAAAAAAAAACAACAACAATGTTTTTCTCTTCTTTTGATACATCAGTACATTTTAACTGCCCAATAATTCAATACAACTGGATTCAGATCTGCCTCAATACACTAAAATGCCGTATGATTCAATATCATGTATTTAATTTCCATTTATAACTAAATTTGTTCAGTGAATATAACATCATCCTTTCCGGTGTAGAAAAATTGGTTTGCTATGCCAAACACCAGACCGGACCAGTGTACCGAATTTGACTACAAGGTGTCGCACTTGACTCAGCAGAAGCTCCCGAGTGGAACATGAGACTAACGCTGCTTTTAATTGGCAGTTCACCTTCTCCCCAATCACCTGCCCTCAGGCCTTGGTGTTACATAACATACATGGCAAAGAGGCCATTTTTAAAGCAGAGGGAAAGCAGGTGACGGAGGAGCTGGGGACTGAAATGGAACACACCTGCCCTTGTACATTTTCAGCCCACACTATCATTATCGACCACCAGTTGCAGGCTTAGCCCTATACTGCTTTTTATAAACATTCAGAAACACCTGGACTTGATCATTTCAATGACACGAAGGACCCACTTGTGAATAATTGCAAAACATCAGCAGGAACTTGGTACTGACTGTATTAACTATTATTGCAAAAGGTTTATGATATCTTGTAAAACAGCTATTTTTCCATGCATTTACAGATAATGCTGGGGATACAGAACTGTGACTATAGTCTACTTGATGGTGGTAATGCACCTCTAAGCTGGTTTGTCAGCGCCCAGTAAACACTAAATGGGAAAAAGAAGCAGAGAGTGAAGTGGCACCAATATCGGCAGAGACATTTTATTTCACATCTTGCCTCTTTTTTACTTTAATAATCCCTAACAATACAAATATGAACTTTCTACCAAACAAACACAAGGTGTGTCGCTTTTGAATGCCCATTTCTATTTCTTTTTTATTATTATAAATGTATACACACACATGTACATAACCACCCTTAGAAACAACACATTGTTTGCAAATTGATAACAATAATATTGTTACATCTGTTTTGTTTTTGTTTGTTTTGGTTAATTGTTTTGTTCTGTTTTATTTTCCTGTGTATTATATATTGCTACCTGCTTTGTGTTCATGTACTGCCCCTGCATCCAAAATAAATATATAACTTTTAAAACCTATATCGCCTAATGAGAGAATTGATTACTCTGCCATGTTGGACATACAATGGCAGAATAATCAATATGTGTCAGCACAGAAGAAGAAGAAGAACAAAGTTTTGTCTGTCTCCTTGTAACACCTCCAAGAAGTCATATTTTACACTTCAATGTCCACTTCCAACAAAATTCTCAAGATGGTAGTGTTTGCATAAAAAGATTATCCATCCTGACTGCACTTCACGTAGTCAGTAACTAAAAACACTCAGATTAGGAATAGAAATTTAAGTGAAGACCTGTTCGGAAGTGTAGTTCTGAGGCATGTAGCCATTCCTGAAGTACACAACAGCCACCTCTTTGCCATCACTGAAAAGAGAATGATATAAATGCACAGTAAGTCACCTGATCATGACTGTATCATATAGCTATGTGTAACATGTAGCTTTAATGTATGAGTAATACATTGTATGCCATTTATTAATTTGACAGACTGACAGAAACAAACTTACACAAACAGCCTCTTGTCGTGATCAAGGGATCCTGTTTTACAAACATCGTCGAACCGCTTTCTCATTGTAGGAATGTTTCTGAAACACAGTGACAACAGTGTGCTGCTTACAGAGAGCACCATTTCTCACACCATTAGAATACAAGCCAACTACCTGAATGTGCATACATCAAACTGGATGATGGATTCATTTTTCACATGATTAAAAATGTCTAATTTATTCAGACATCACCATCCTATCTACATGGGTTGCTGTGGTGACGAAGTAGGTGTTAGTAACTACGTAACTACACAAGTGATGGTCACTCTGGTTATTACGTCGTCATTGTGTTGCGTTGCAAGTGACAACACTGACCAATCCGATTTAAGCGGCCAGAGCATCAGGACTAAAATGCATCTGTAGAAATTTGATTGGAATCGCATTTCAAACCCTCTCCAAATGTGGTTTGAATCTGATTTGATTGATCTGATTTTAAAATCAATCTAGAAACAATCTGGATGACAGAGAACAGATTTGGGTTGGCAGTTTAAACAAGGTATAAATGTGAATCCACATATTCTACTTTGTCATGTTTGTTCCTTTAAAACTGCATCACTTCCACACAAAAAAAAGTCAGCTAAAGCTATTGTGGAGTGACTTGCTGCTTCAAAACCAGCTCCTCTGTACTCATACATACCTCTTCCACAGTTCATTCTCAATGTATCGTTGATCAAAGATGTTCCTTTGGCTCTCTTCCACCAAGAACATGACGAATGCTCTGTAATGACAACAACAGCTCCTGTTAAACACTCTCACTGCTCCTTTTAAGACATTATTCTGGACATTTGGTCACTCTGAATAATCCATGGATCTCACTGGTGACTGTTTTGATTAAGTAATTTCTACCAATAGTCAACACTGCTGACGATTACATACCGTATAAGCCTATGCTTCCAGCTACACAATGTCAAGCACATCATTCCAGTGGTAAAGTTATACCAACATCAGCAGAGATTTTATAATACTGGACAGACTTGCTCATCTATTAGTTTATGGTATTGGTATGATGCAGCTGGAATTTATATATAAGAGTCTACATGTTCCACCAGAAGATCCAAATGTGGTTTTATTCGAGACTCTCTGTAAGATGAATTCATTTATCCGGCACAAGTAGATGGAACAGTTAGTGAGTTAAGTCAGGACATTCATTAAGCAATGACATGTAGTGTCAAAGGCTCAGGGTGACTTCACTGCTACCTCTCTGATCCATAGAGCTCCCAGGCTTTGGCAATTGCCCTGGCCAGACCAGCTGCAGGGTTGTTGTCTAGGATCCGCTGGCTCTCCTCCAGTTGCCCAGCCACCCTAAGGATGTGTCTGTCGAACAAGATGAAGAACACTTACTGCAAATGTTAATCCCAGAAAATCATATAAATCACTTTCTGACTCCACTCTCTGCCAGTTATTCCTTCATCTTACAGGGGAACATCGCCTAAATTAAGAATTCTGATATGGTATTTCTATGGCCTAAGAAAGGTCAGTCCATATTTTTGAACATGAGCTACTCTATCTCTCAAAATCAGGGAAGACTTTGTGAACCTAGATGATTTTGTTGTCTTTTTCAAACGCAGATGAGCTTTATTTCAATGTTGAGTTTTCAGTCCTGAAACAGAAAATGTATCCATATACTCAGAATATTCTCCTGGCTGCTCTCAGTGTGATTTTTATCACATTTCAGAATCCCTCACTTAAAAATAAAAGCACAGTCTATGGGTTATTTGCTAATAATTGACTTACCTGTGTACATCAGGCGTGCGTGATGAGAGACCTCCGAAACTGGCAGCAAAGGTGTTGATTTCTATCTGCTTCAGAGACGACGACCCGTCCTCTCCCTGGTCTAGCATGTAGTCAGACCGATTGAGACCCAAAACAATTGACTGGAGAGAAGGCAAAGAATTCCCAGTTAGACTACTTTAATCACTAAAAGGTAATAATAAAAGGCACTCAGCTGAACATTCAGCGCAGACTGCTGTGAGCAGGCTCCACATTTGAGCCATTTGGCCCATCATATTATTTAGAGCTTAACAATAAGTCAATTAATCGAGAGAAAGGAAGTAACTGGAAACAATTTGAATAAGTGATTAAGAACTTATTACTTTTCAAGCATAAGTACCAAACATTCCCAAGCTGAAGCCTCACAGTTGTAAGAATGATATTTGTTAGACCAGGCAATTAATCAATGAAAAGAGAAATACATCAGCAGATTAATCAATTGTGAAAATTATTGTTAGTGATATTGTGTTAATTCAATGATGAGCCCAGTGTGGTCACACCAACTGAAAGGTCACCATGGCTGAAATCTGAGGAAGAAGTGGCAACAGAAAGGAAGAGACACACTAAAAACTCACAGCTGCATACACAGTTAAATCAGGGAGATTTCCAACTACTAATAAACTGGTTTATAACTTCATTTGGATGAAAAAAATCATCTGACAAGGCCTCCTTTCATGTATTGAAAGTCCAAGGTTAGGTAGTTTGTGCATATTGTGTCTCCATTAATCCATTTATTGATGCATATTACATTATCGTACTTGAAGGCTATAATGTGTAAAAATTGTAAAATCACAGAAAGCGAGACCTTCATTGCTTAACTGGCTTTCAAAACTTAAAATAAAAAACACTTTGCAAAACAGAGATCACTGTTCATCCTGAATTATCTTACTATATAATGACGAAAACTCTGTCTGTGGGTGTGTGTCTGTTCCACGTTTTTCTCCTCACTGACTTGGTCAATCCATGTGAAATTTGGCACAGTGGTAGAGGGTCATGGGAGGATGCGAATGAAGCAATATTACATCAATTGGCCAAAGGGGGGCGCTATAGCAACTGATTGAAATTGCAAACTTTGAATGGGCATATCTCATGCCCGGTATGTCGTAGAGACATGAAACTGTGCACAGAGATGCCTCTCCTCATGAGGAACACATTTGCCTCAAGAACCCATAACTTCCAGTTATATAGATTTTCTGCCATTTTGAATTTTAAATCGAATTTTAAAATCGATCTCTTCCTAGGAAGTTTGACCGATCTGCATGAAACTCAGTGAACATAATCTAGGGCCCAATATCTAAAGTTCCCTCTTGGCAAAAGTTGGAAAACTTACTAAAACTGAGCTTCTATAAGGCAATGAATATTGCGGAGGGCGTGGCTCATCACATAAAGGTGTATAACATCTCAAGGGTTTCACCAATCACCACGCAGCTTTGTAGGCATATGACCACACATAATCTGAGGGGACCCCTCCATTATTGACCCCATCAAACAAAATGGGGGTGCTAGAGAGCTAATTTCTTATCTAGGCCTAACCGCCATATCGATTTTTACTTAACTTGGTAGATATGTAGAACAGGACGCCTCAAGGTGACTGGAGAAATTTAACTCTAATTGGCAACTGGGTGGCGCTATAACAACAGAAAAATGCCTAAAAATGGCTAAAATGCGACCGATCGCTGTGGCTCCCCCTGTGGCCGAATGTTTTGGGGGGGGGTTTCTAATTTTTGGTATGACTAAGTCATGGTATGGTATGCTGTACATAATCACGGAAACTGTCAGTGTGTCATTCTGTCAGTCAGTCATTCTGTCTGTCTCACGGTTTTCTACTCACTGACATGGTCAATCTATGTGAAACTGCACATAGGCATTGAGGATTGGCATAGGTAGAAGGTGACAAAGCTACCAATGGGTATGGACTAGTAATAAATACATAACAAATGTAATTTGTCTCCAAGCAACATCATATTTTGTTTGCTATGTAAGGCCTGTAATTTGAAAGATTGAGTTTCAAAATAACAGACATACCTGAGACCTTCCTTCTTTTAGGATTTGTTGGTGGATCCTGAACAACCTTGCAGTGAAATCATCCACTGCAATGGTGCTATAAACAAAAAAATGTCAACCTGTTATATCAGTTGTCACATATTCACCTGGAGAAGATAACTACGTATATCTAACTACGTCATTGTTATTGTTGGCTCATGAGCTACCTAGAGAGAGCCTCTTGCAGAAAGTCTGGATCCTGGCTGATCTTGTCCACCAGTGTGTTGTAGTGAGTTTGCACTGCCAGAGCCTGGTGGAACACAGCCTTGGGCACAGGTGTGGGGAAGAGTGTGAACGGAGCGTAGGTCACCAACTGAAAAAACAAGTTATAAAATGTAAGACAAGAATGCTGACATCCAAAATCTATTCATCACAAAACACAAGCACTGGACACGGCATGTGAGGAATGAAAACAAGCTAAAAATCCCTGAAATTGCAAACACAGGCTTAATCAAGATCTGTCCCAAAGCCTGTGCCCTAAAGCCGGACAAATTCCTAACATGACTTCACATTGAACACGCCTGTTTAAACAGCCCACTGGTATGGAATCATGTCCTCTCTTACTGGCCGTGGCTCACCGTGTCGCATCACATAAATACATTTTCACATCTATATGCTTTGGATTTTTTAAAGAAATTCAAAAACTGACAAAGCAAAGCATCCTCTTTTGTTAAATATACAATGACTTCAACAAGAACTGCACAACTACACTGTAGATACAGAGTGCTATAAATTCTCGCATTATCAACTAACTGCACAGTGTATGTAAAGCATTGTGTTGGATATTGATTCATTCAGCCATGCAGTTTGCATGAATGAAAATTGAAAATATAGAGACAGAGAGCTGGTCTGATAACTACTGTGGTTGTACACATGTTTTTCCCTGCACTGTCGGAGAAAAAAATAATACTGAGCGATCTGATATCAAAGGAATTGCTTCAGCAACTATAAATTGGCATATTTATTGTGTTTGCTAGTTTTTTGAATTGCTTTTATTCCCTTTTATTCATACACAAAGACAAACAAATGGATCAAGATGCACATTCTTAATCACTCTGTGTATTTAACCATGTCATCCTGCAGCCTTTATGTTAAGCTGACAGCAAATATGGTTAAGAAGCAGCAGGGTTTAAGAGTTTGTAGTGATTATTGCCAGCAGTTACAAAGTAACAGTGACAAGGTTAAGGAATTATGGTCTGGTAGAACTCTGCTTCTTCACAATAGTCTATTGTCTAATGGAATTAAGTGTTAACAAATGATATCTCACTTGGATGTAAATGATTTTCTAACCCTGACACAGGTCATCTGTTTGTCTTCTCTCTTCTGGTTTCTTTTTATTTGGCTCTTCCACTGTCTGACTGTTATCTGATTAATCATCAGAGGAGTTTAAAAGGGCCAGTATTGCGTCCAAGATGAGGGACAAACCAATTAAAAAATATGCATATGTATGCATGCCTCACTGAGCTTCTTATTTTTACACAAATTACATGAAACATAAATGCACATGCAACCTAGACCAAGCTCTTAACTAACTCAATTAACTAACAAGATGCATCTTCCCTCCGTGATCTGTCACAACTCCAATGTAGGTGATGTAGCAGCTTTGACCTTTCAAAGTAACCAGTTCTTTACTTTGCTTATAACAATCTACTGATATCTAAACTGTTTTTATGGCTGAATAGGTTTGATCACACGAGAGACAGCATCATAAGATGTACTGTATTATGCAGAGACAGTTTCTGTACTGGCAGATGCCAGTGCCAGGCAGTGCTTTTTGTAATATAATGTTACATATTATATTATGATAGTCTGTGCAGGTCAGCTAAGAAGTATCTCTGTTTTCACATCCTACCTCAGATGAGTTGGGGCTCTCCTGAATCCTCATTAAGGCTCCCTGCAGAAGTGCTGCATCTTTTGCCACGTCCGCCAAGTCTTTTATCAGCGCAGTGTTCATCATTATCTCGTCTGGTATGCCCTGGGCCATTTTGATTCACCTGTAGTATGAAAAATAGTTATAGTATGTGGCAGAACAGAACAAGGAATGAAGAAACAAGTTTTCCTTAAAGGAATACCTCACCCACGTTACCTTGAATTTGCAAAGGAAATTACAAACTCTCATGCAACTCATACAGTGAAATAAAAGTCAAACTTATCTATGCTATCTTTGAAGTTAGACTAACACTAAGGCTTCAATGCATGTGTTAGGGAAGTACTGAGCAAATGACTGGATAAATGATACTTCGATTACACTGCACAAGTTGCATGAGAGTTTGTGCGCATATGTTGTGTTATAGTTTCAATGTTATTATGTAATCTGTTAATCATCATGTTCACCTTTTACCATGAAGAAATGTGAGAGAAAGGTCAAAGTAGATTCCATTTCTGTACTGAGTTTTGTTTGTGAGGTTATCTTCCTGTTTAAGGTTACATAATCTGCCACTTACGTTTTTAACATGCCTGTCAAAAACTAACAGGACAATATTATAACTGGATTAATGCTACAACAACTATTAAAACGATAATAACAACAATAATAACCTATATATAACATTAATTTACTGTTATCGTTGTTGCTGTGTAGCAGCCTGTAGCACTTACTCAGCACGACTTTACAGAGACAGAAAAAGCTACAAATATGCATTCATTCAACACTGATAAACAATTAAGAGTTTCGACAGAATTATTGTTATGTAACTATAATAACACTAAACAGTGCATAGAGTTGCTTCTTGTGTAATAACTGCGTTACAGGTCCGTGTATTCTAGTACAACAACACCTTAACTTACCTACCGCTACCTGGGTTTACCAGGAGGCACACGTTACATACGTTGAACACCGTGGTCGTTACGAGTCAGCTACCTTCAAGCTAGCAATTGTTTCCAGCCGGTGTTTTGTGTCCTGCTCGACAGGTCTCACTACCTGAACGTGTCGGCCTCCGCTGACCGGATAATGTCACTTTCTGAGTTGTACAATCCTTGGCAACGCTACCAAAACGATTTCACTGATATATCACCATGACCTCCTCTTATGTATGAGAGTCCGGATCTGCTGAATGCGTATGTCATTTGCCACTGCTGATTGGTCAGTGGGGTGATGCTATTGGCTGTCCAGTACCACATGCTTTCTTCAGCCAATCAGTGCTCAAAACGTCACCAAAATACTTGGAGGCGGTGCTGGTGAATACAATATGTTCAAAATGCTGACCGAAGACAGCACTTCAGTTACCCGGGAAAGGACAATTGTCAAGCAGGTAATATGTGTCACTCATAAGATGATAAAGAGGTTTACAGTGAAGTACTAGTTATGTTCTGAACTGAAAAAACATGACAAATGGACAGAAATGTGACAACGAATATATCTGGCAAAATGTTTCACACAGTAACGCCTGAGGAAAGCTATGAAACAAGTAACGTTATGTCTAGTCCGAGCAGAAATTTTAAACATCTGTCAGTTCGATTCAATTAAGTATCTCGAAGAAAATGCCCACTGGGTATTTGAGACACGCTGAATGATATCATTCAAAGACAAAAAAAAGAACAGGTCGTTGAGCTACAACTTTAGATAACACCATTACACCCCCTAGGAATGACATTCATTAACATAGCAAAATATTTTTGGGGTGATAGAAGACTATAAACAGACACAAATTCAGGATAAAGTGTCTTTTTATATATACATAAAATTACCGACAAGGTGGGCACCAAAGATGAGTTTCACCAATTCAATATCTGACCAAATGTCTCCCCATTTGTTCCTGTGTTTTTGCAGAACATTGTGATGTCAAACTGAAGTCATCACTTCATTATTTTATCCAATTAGACATTTGTGTAAAATGTCTTCAAAATTAGTGAATGAATTCTTGAGTTATAGGCCCAAAAACATATTTTGTAAGGTCACAGTTACCTTGACCTTTGACCTTTGACCATCAAAATCTAATCAGTTAATCCTTGAATCCAAGTGGACTTTTGCATCAAATTTGAGGTAAGTCCTTAAAGGCCTTTTTAAGATATTGCCTTCCTGTGAATAACATGGTTGCAACAGTGATCTTGACCTTTGACCACCAAAGTCTATGCAGTTTATTGTCGAGTCCAAGTGGAGGTTTGTGCCAAATAAAAACAAAAAAAATTCTCAAGGTGTTCTTGAGATATCACGTTCACAAGAATGCAAAGGATATGGTCACAGTGATCTTGACCTTTGACCACCAAATTTTAATCAGTTCATCCTTGAACCAAAGTAGACAGTTGTGTCAAATTTGAAGAGATCCCCCCAAAGTGTTCTTAAAATATGTTCACAAGAATGAGAGGGATGCAAGGTCACAGTGACCTTGACTTTCGACCACCAAAACCAAATCAGTTCATTGTTGAGTCCAAATAAATGTTTGTGTCAAATTTTAAAAAATAAAATTGCCTATAGATGTTCTTGAGATATCGCATTCGCCAGAATGACACGGACAAGGTCACAGTGACCTTGACCTTTTACCACCAAAATCTAATCAGTTCATTATTGAGTCCAAGTGAACATTCGTGCCAAATTTGAAGAAATTCTCTCAAAGCGTTCTTGAGAAACTGCATTTATGAGAATGGACAGCTGAAAACAAAATGCCTCTGGCCACGGCTATGGCGCAGAGGCAAAAAGTCACTGTCAAAACTATTCAATAAAAATATAGATTTGTTTTGGAATATTAAGCAATATGATGGTTGTCCCAAAATACATACTGACCACTAACTAATCACATTAGTTTAACGTAGAATTATGTCAATAGTCATTAGACATTAGAATAAGAAAAGACGAAATTGTTAATATATTCAAACAATATAAACATTTTTACACTAAAGTATAAAATCTCTGAATTATTGTAAAAGATATATGCAATAGGCTACGCTAATGCCCATGAAAAGTTCAGTCCAGGGCAGGGATTCCCCAGTTGTCAGGCCTACTCCACACCAACAGAGGGAGCTAAAGCTTCTTAGATACAAGTCACAAGATCTCCCTCCAAGCTTCCTGATTTTGAATAGCCTGCCATAAGATTTTCCACATACGAACCCACAGGACTTAAAGCTAATCAGTAGGTTTCAGTTGGGGGGGGGGGGTAAATAAACACAACAAGTGTATTTGGATGATGTCACACTAGCAGCACATGACAAGGGGGCAGCCATGCATAGTGATAGGTAAGAACTGAACTGTGACTGTGTAATTTTGCACTGTGTTTGTCTGTATACTTGTAGATGGCGAGTGGACAGCTGTCGAGGGCAGAGGCATTGGAGTGCTCACGCTGCAGGCATGCCTGTCATGTGATGCTCTACTGTGACACGAAATCTCAGCTGTTTGGGAGGTTTCCCCTAAGACATATCATACTGGTGAGGAAGAGCACTGTGTGTGAACATTTGTAAGTTGTCTTGTGAAAATTTTCTGAGAATAACTGTGTACTCTGTGCCATAAAATCGATCTGATCTGATGCTACTACGAGTTGGATTTTTAACTGCTGCCCCGGCAAGAAGTAACTTTTAATGGCACTTTTCTAAGGGATATTTTGGCATCAGTAATCTCCAGACTTTGTGGAATATGTGCAGAATTAAATGACAGAAAAAAAGAAGTTTGCAATATTTTGTCTGTGTGTATGTGCACGCGTGTGTGTGCACGCGCACACATGCATGTGTTTGTGTCTGAATAGAACTGACTGAGTCCCTGCATGCACAAGTGATGCACACTTCTGCTTTCAGTGTTTCTGCCTGTTTGCATAAAAACACACTGCTGTTTGTTAGTGAGCATCTCTGCCTCCGTGTGTGGATGCATCAGCGTGTGAGTGTATAACAGCCTCTGTCACTTCCCACAGATGCAGATGCGCTTTGACGGTCTGCTGGGTTTCCCTGGCGGGTGAGTCTTTCCTGGTGCTGCTTTTGTTTTATCCTTTTATGTGCACAGCACAGGTACGTTTAGCTGAGGTTTGTAAGTCTCTCTGTTTCTTCACAGATGAGCCCGTTCAAAAGATATAAACCTGTGTGGCACAGAACAACTATTCACACGCTTGTCACTGGAATACATAAACTACAAGGATGAACAGTGAAACATGACATGACAGGTTCTTCTGTAAGGTACCTTGTCTTGCCATAAAAATAAAAAACAGTTTCAAACAACTGTAACTGCCAGACACGTACTGCTTAATTAGTATTCAACTTAAAATGAATCACTTGTTTCTTTGTGTCTGGGATTTACAGTAGTCACTGCCAAGATTTCTGCGGCATCATTTGCTAACAGTGAATTTATGTAATGCAGCAAGAAGAAAAGTCTGACAAATCATGATAACATTGCAAAAGAAAGGGAAACTGCATTAGCAAATGGTAGCAGTGGTCAGAAGCAGCACTGTCCCAGTTTACATACAGTAGGCATACTTATTGTACACAGTATCTTTTTCTATTACTATTGTGTTTGCAGTTAGTGTACAAATTTAACTGTTTTATAAAACAACAGGAACTGAGACAATTTCTGCTCCAATGCATGTTAATCAAACTGCAGTTGTGGAATGTCACTTCAAATAAAACTTCAAAATAGATTGCAACATATTTATGATTTAATAGTTATTAGCTGAGCAGATCAGCAAAACAATCTTTCAAATCTGGAAAGAAGCACCAAAATTTGACTGAGTGTACCTCTTGGGTCATTCTTTTGAAAAATCCCATTAGCCACGTAAATTTCAAGATGGCTGCCATTTCAACCATCTTTTACGACAGAACTTAATTTTCTGGGCCAATTTCAATGATTCTGGTGTCAAATTATAGTATTATTCAAGTTTCTTGTGTAAATAAATACTTACCACTTCTCCTATGTACTTCTCTCCATCACAGCCAGATAGAAATGATGGGTGCTTTGTGAATTTATGGTCACATGACAACAAATTGCACAGTAGCAGAGAAGCTGCAGAGACTGCAGATGTAAATTAGCTATATAGCTAACTCGGGCTGAACGGTTGTGTTGTGGGTTAGGGTTAGGGTTATAAACTAATTTAAAGGCGCTGTATGTAAGAATGTGGCCAAAACGGTTACTGCACTCAAATTCAAAATACTGCCGCAAGTCATGTCTGCCCCCCCTCCCCTCCAGATTCGAGGTTGCTGGACAGCGGCACGCTGGAGACTGATTTGTATGCCCACGGGCGGCTGCCGTGGCAGGGCCATGTCGCCGCATCCTTGATCTTCGGATTTCCAGTGGACCGTTCGAGCAAGTCCGGCTTCTCTGCTGCTAACGCTGCTGCCGGGATACAGCTCATGAGGAGCTGGCTGCTAATGCTGTGTACTGGGACACTGCTAATGCTGCTGCTGGGATACAGCTCATGAGGAGCTGGCTGCTAATGCTGTGTACTGGGACACTGCTAATGCTGCTGCTGGGATACAGCTCATGAGGAGCCGGCTGCTAATGCTATGTACTAGGACACTGCTAATGCTGCTGCCGGGATACAGCTGAGGAGAAACCGGCTGCTAATGCTATGTACCAGGACACTGCTAATACTGCTTGCCGTGCTACTGTAGCTCAGTCGTAACTGTAACTGATGCTGAGACTGAGACTCTACTGACTGCATGACTGGTAGACGGCGGTGGGTGGCGCAACAGGCCAAAACACAAATTCAAAACGTAAACATGATTTGCGGACCGTAATTTTTTTTTAAAAATGTGAATATTCTGGCTGTACTATTGTTGTCGGTGAGATCGGTATGTTACATGAACATTATTCCTTAGTCTCTGTGACATATTAGGAGGATTTTACGACTATTTGTTTTAGATTTCTTACATATAGTTCCTTTAAAAATAGTGTGTAGGTCAACTTACCCACTGGCTCATCTTAAGCCACTCTCCCCTACGCCATGTGTAGCCCAGAGATCAGTAAGCATAATATTTTCTTTCAATGGCTGAAATATGGTAGAAGGAAGCTTCTAGGCCTCTCCAATACAATAAATCTGGCCTCTCTGTGGTCAAAAATGTATGATTAGATATCAAGATTTTACTTATTGGACAATTTTACACAAAGTTGCCCCCAAAATAGCATTTCTGGGATTAAATTGGGGGCCATCTTGGAAAAAATAGCGGCCATCTTGATTTTTGCGTGGCTAATGGGTTTTATCAAAAGAACAACCACCAAGGAGTATTTGTGCCAATTTTGGTGCTTCTTTCCGCTTGTGAAAGATTTTACTGAAAAAATGCAATTAGCTGCTTAGCTATATTTTTTGTTTTCTAGGGTATTTACAAAGCCCCAGCTTCTGCATGTCCTTTGTACAATGCATCATGGGAAAATATTGTTCATCAGTTTACTGAAAAATTGGATGGCTTGTTATAAAATTTAGTACAGATGGTACCCAAAGCTCAAAACCTTATCACCTTGGTGATCCTCTTTTTTTTATTAGCAGGTTAAAGTATTTTTTGTCTGGTGAGAAATCTCTCTATCCACTCAATGGATTGCCACAACATTTTGTGGTTTTAAGTAAAATATCCCCAACAACCATTGGATTGATTATCAAGAAATGTGATTCAGACTTTCATGTTTCCCTCAGGATATAATTTTTAACTATGGTGATCCCCGCTTTTCATCGGGTCAAAATTTAAATTTGTCCAGTACTTTGGCTCATGATCAAATTGGCTACCTGCAAAACTAATGACGTTCATGACATCAGCCTCAGCTAAACCTTGTGTTTAGCACTAGAGCCAACAAATGAGGGCAAATATTAACATGCTAACATGCTAAACTAACATGGTAACGTGGTAGTAAACATAATTGCAGAACATCAGCACGTAAGCCTGCCAATGTTAGCATTTAGCTAAAACACAGCTGTGTCTGCATACAGCCTCACAAAAGTGCTAGCATGGCTGTAGACTCTTGTTACTTTTACATCATTTGTTTTCATATCTTTTACCTCTTTTACATCTTTTACCTACCTTCTTATCTTTCTACCAAATGTTTCTAATGGCATTTACGAGAATCCACCACGCCTGAACGAAAACAGCCAGTCAGAGCAGAGATGTCTCAGATTGAAAGATCCAATGACTTTTGACTTTATTGTAACTTGAGCAAGGGGTTCCCCATCCATTCATCCATCCATTTTCATCTGCTTATCCGGGGCTGGGTCGCGGGGGCAGCAGGCCAAGCAAAGCACCCCAGGCATCCTTCTCCCCAGCAACACTTGCCAGCTCGTCCTGGGGGACCCCAAGGCGTTCCCAGGCCAGACGGGATATGTAATCCCTCCAGCGTGTTCTGGGTCTGCCCCAGGGCCTCCTACCAGTGGGACGTGCCTGGAACACCTCCAGCGGGAGGCACCCAGGAGGCATCCTGATCAGATGCCCGAGCCACCTCAACTGACCACTTTCAACGCGAAGGAGCAGCGGCTCTACTCCGAGCTCCCTCCGGATGTCCGAGCTCCTCACCCTATCTCTAAGGGTGAGGAGATACTACTGTATCTCGGGGTCTGAAAAGTGTCTTACACCTGTATTCTTTCTAATGGCCAGCAGGGGGCGACTTCACTGGTTGCTAAAAGAAGTCCAATAGTATAAAAGTCAGCGAGAAATCCTTCTTCTCATGTGATTCATTATTGCAGTAAACTTTTTCCTGATAGGTTTATAATCCCAATTGCTAGTTTCAAGTCTTCTTCAATATGGCATGATGTTCATTTTTTAAGTTATGGTCCTATTTAGTAATAGATGATACAGCAGGGTATGCACTTGGGCATGGCTATTTTGTGATTTACAAGTCTGTACCATGGTGGTGTCCAGATCCACCCCTCACTCCTCCACAGCTCCACCCTCTAGTCTATAATGCAAAAAAATCCTCCTCAGGGATGACGTTTTTCTTTAGGCTGACGCGGAAGTTAGCTTCGCCCTGGTTCCCTTGTCAAAAAGCCTATGGGATTTTTGTATTGGATTCTTGACTATTGCAGAAAATAAGGTATAAGAAAAATGTTTTGTTTAGCAAGGTAATCTTCACAAATGAACACTCCTTATGATTTTTGAAGTAATTTTTTTTAAGTAAAATCTAATGTTAGGCTATAAACAAACTGCACTACAGTTGCATGTCTTAACGTTGCCCCGTTCGGCCTGATGGTGGTCTGTAGTCTTATTTAGCAACTTGTTAGCATCCACCGTTTTAAAGACACATAAAAGCTTCTAGGTTCACAAGTGGGGTATTAACTGACGTATTTTACGTTGTAGAACAAAACAGGAAAGTCTCTTAAGCTCGTGATAAGACCTTATTTCAGGCATCCAACCAAAAATCCATTAAAAAAACCCATCGACTTTGAGACGCAGGAACTGGGAGTGCTAAAATGCTAATTTTCGGGTTTTAGGACTCATTTCTGGGGCACTCTGTGGTAGTCGACAAATTCATGGGGGACGTCACATTGGCTACGTCCACTTCCTTTACACAGTCTATGGACTTGAGGCGGGAGCAGCTCAGCAAACTAGTTTTGTTGTTTTAAATTGAGTGAGCTTTTCATTCAGCTTGATTTATTTACTTCCGCACTGAGGAGTCTCGGGAGAGCAGTACAGCTGAAATTGTTTATCTGCTTTCATATCTGATCCTGACCTTTGCCCCCACCTCCTACACTTCAGGCTCGTTAATCCATCGGAGGAGACCCTGGAAGCAGGGCTTAGCAGGGAATTGTTGGAGGAGCTGGGCGTGGCAGTGCCAATATCGGTAGAAGATCATGTGGACTCCCGATTTGCCCCTGCTTCCTCTCCCTCCCGCTCCTCCCGCCTTATCCTTCACTTCTACGTGAAGAAGATGGAGGAGGAGCAGATTAGGGAGGTGGAGAGAGCGGCTGTATCCACTGCAACAGATTATGGACAGGAGGTACCGTGTGTGTGTGTGTGTGTGTGTGTGTATTTTTCTGTCTAGAATGACTGATTGCAGCCATTTACCCGATCTCATGCTCCGTTCCTTATCACCTGTTCTGTGTGTGTGTGTGTGTCTCTCTCTCAGGTTCTAGGAACGGTCAGAGTCCCTCTCTACACCATGAAAGCCGGGGGAGGCCTTGCGCCTTTCCTCTCGCACTCGTTCATCGGCAGCGCTCGCTCCCAGCTGGTCGACTCTCTGCTGCGCTTCAACCTGGTCGCCCCTGAGGACTTGCACAAAGCCCTCGCACACTCGCTGAAGATAAACACACAAAATGCAGAGGACCTGCATGGGGCCCTTGCGCTAACAGAGGCGAGGAAACGGTTTTGAAACACACCTGCACGTGCATCAGCACATCCTCTCAAGCACGCACTTACATTTTGGCCATCAGCAGTGCTCAACACAATCTTTCACTCACACACTTAATCCTACACACACACACAAACACACTGTGATACTGATTCTGAGCTGGTGACTCATAATTGCCTCATGCATCAAACAGTTTGGAGAAAACATTGTCAACTGCTCCACCATTAATGCAAATAAAATCATTTAACCGTCCATGATATTCCCACTTCCTCTGTCATTTTACTCCTGTTGTTGATTTTAAACTGAAAACTTGAAAAAACTAATTAAATGACGTGAAAGCAACTGCCATAGCAAACGACTTTCCTTCATCAAACCTTTTTGTATTTTTATGTTACGATGATGATATCATATTAATGATTCTATCAGGATATTAGACATGTCAAAATATTGCAAGCTGGTGCCAGTGCATGCAAAACAACAGACAAAAGGAGGCAACACATGACTCTGAAAAGCAACCAGAACCATACAAGTCATTACACGGGGCTGTGCTACCTTATATGGCAATGCACAGGCACCCTGTGGTACTCTATATCTACCAAGATCAAAAGGGGCAGCATAAAAAAACATTCTTTCCATTCAGGTAGAATTCTTTGTCTTTGTCCTACTCACAGTTTTGGTGGTTTCATTTATGAAGTTATTGCGGCGGCGCTGGTGCAATCCAAGGATTAATTACGTCCGTGACATACTATATAGCCTACAGGCGAAGATTTGATTCCGTTTAAGTGTACCCTCGGTGCGCATAACGTGCCTGCACCAGATGTTAGTAACCTCATTCCCAGACAATATTGCTGGCAGTGAGCAAGAACAGAGACATGATGCTGCCTAATGTTCATGATACCTACTGTAAATGCACAATCTATCCATTGTTTTTTTGCAGGTGAATCCGCCTGACATGTTGGATATATTACGTGTACTTACTGTATAGTGCAGGAGTACATGCTGAGAGCATAAAACAAAACACAGAGTTTATGTTTGATTCATTACACTGCCGTCAGTGTGATAAACCAACCTCTGTGTTTGATAAATCGGATACAAAATGCACCTAAAAGATGGAGTGAGGGGATGAAGGATGCTGACAGAAACACACTGATTCACTCATGTTTTATTCAGTCTTTTATACAATATATTTATTGCAGAGTCATTTTACATGGACAGGCACATCAATTAATCATAACTATATTCAGATTGACTCATCTTTGTTCAGGTGTGGATAGAATTAGTGATGCAAGTTGGACTTCTTTGTGACGGAGTGAGTGAAGCATGATGTGATCTGCTGTCAATACATGTCTCTCAATCAGCGTGTTTTTCTCAGCTGTCAAGAGGAAAAAATGCACCACATCCGGTGCAACAGACAGGAAACACAGGAGACGAGTCGTACGAAACACTGTTGTCTACAGTCGCGTCTGTGCAAGTCTGTGGCTCCTTTTGTGCTTGTATGTGTGAACACAGCTGCTTGATGACATGCCTTTCTGAAGCATGCACGTGTATGTGCATGCATGCATGGAAACGGTTGCATCCTGCATGAGAGTGCGCGAAGGGGAAAGGATGCTGTCATGTGATGGCGTTGTAAGGGCGAATAATACAAGGTCATCAGAAAAACAATTCGACAGAGAAAGGGATGGAGGGCTGGAGCGGGAGAGGGAGGGAGGGCAGTGCAGGCGAGGGATGGATGGATGGAGGTGGGGGGGAGAGCTGGAGCGAGGGATGCTGAGGGAGAAAGGCAGTATATTCATAGCAGCAGCGGTATTTATAGCCGCCCAGAGGAGAGGAGAGAGCACGGGGCGTGGCTTGGGTTGTGGCTTTCACACTGCTTCACAAGGCAGAGAGGGAGAGAGGGAGGGAATGGGAGGAGAGAAGCAGCTCTGGAGTGAGAGAGAGAGAGACAGAGAGAGAGGAGGGGGGGGAGGCTATTTGGCATATTTGGCAGGAGAGGGAAGAAAGAAAGGAGGGAGGGCTGCTTTTGAGAGAGTGTGTGTGTGCCTGAGAAATGAGAGAGAGAGAGAGAGAGAGGGAGGAGGGTACTGAGCTGAGAGAAATCTGTCAGATTCAAACACACTGCTCTGTGTGTGTGTGTGTGTGTGTGTGTGATAGAGAGAACGAGAGATGAGAAGAGAGGAGGAGAGCTGAGGAACAGATAGAAAGAGACAGCAGAGGACCACAAAGTGAGGTATGTACGGCTGTCACGCTGCACATGAATCCAATAACAACCTGTGTGTTTGCATATACTATATATATATGTGTGTGTGTGAGTGTGTAAAAGTGTGTGCATGCTTGTGTGCATGCGTGACTAAAGTGAATGTCTGTGTGTTTATATATAGTTTAGTGTTTTAAAGGCACACTGTATTCACTTGGGGGTTTCTAAGTGGACAAATGGATGTAGGCTACTGGCTGTTGGGGGTATCAATTATGTAATATGTGTGCACCATTTGCAGTGTTGATGCTCTGTGTGTGTGTGTGTGTGTGTGTGTTTACATGCGTGTGTAATTATGCTGGGGTGTTTATGTGGCCATTGTGTGGAGCACTGCTACAGTGCCTTGACCATATGGGGTGATTTACGGCCATTGTAAATATAACTCAACACCCCTGTGCCGCGAGAGCTGGGGGGACCTTAATTCCCCCCGCTCAGCTTATCACCTACACCACTGACAGCTAATTCACGTTCTGTTATTATATAATGAAGATAAGCAAATGGTTCAAACAGCCCTCTCTGATGCATCTACAAAGTGGCATTTCCTTTGTGCTGTTGCTTTTACAGTGCAACAACAAAGATTGTGATGGTAATGTGGCAGAACAGCCTTGCCTGGGAAAATTGTAACGTTAAAAAGCGCTTGTAGCTTTCAGATATGATGAGCTGAAGTTCAACTAACCTAATCCAGCGCCAGTATCTTAAACATACAATATGGGCATGCTGAGATTGTGATCGTGGTTGATTTGAATCGTGGAAATGCATGCTTACAGGTTGATACAGTGCTTAAAATCAAGATGCAACTCCCTCAAACATCAAACAGCATGATGGTTGACCATCTTGCCTTCACTGCATTTAATCAACAAAGAAACAGGTTTCACACTGATTCGAAACATGCAGAATACTCTTTGCACCATGTGACAACTGACAAATTATATATTTAATGTGCATTTACTGTGCTTGCACGAGCATAAGGTGCACAAAGTGACCCTGATTCTGATCTACTCCACTTCCTAAGGTTGTGCTTACCTCTGAGCTGTGGTAGCCAACATCACTTAAGAAACATATAACATTAAATTCTACCTCCAAATCTGAAAGAGTATGAGCAGAGATATGAGATTGTATCATCCAGTATTGGAAAAAAACGCTTCTTTTATTAAGTTAAAAAAAAAAAAAAATAAGTTGCGTTCAAATTCTGCTAAAATTTTCCTTAAGTAACACTACAACTTATTGCCATCACAATATATTGTATGTATCTGAAGTGAACGTACCTATTATGCAGAATGGCCCATTTCAGTATAATATATGCTGCACTATTGTTTTATAATCATTGATCATTACTATCTAAGTGTAAACATGAATTTAACGTAACTAATCTGATTTTGTATCTTTAAGTAAAGCTGTCAGATGAATGTCATGGAGCAGAGGTATAACTTACAATAAAATGGAATCACTTAGGTGAAGTTCAAGTACCTCAAAATTGTATTTAAGTACAGTACTTTGAGCTAATGCACCAGTTACTTCCCACTTCTTTAAGTTTCACACTGAGATTCACTTATGCAGCCTGTAGTATAGAAAGAACCTCAGATTAAAGACCCGAATCTGAATTGACCTCTAATGAGCGCTGTCAGAGAGTGCCCCAGGGAAAGTCCTGCTGGAGCAGTAGCGGCTTCAGCAGGGCCAGAGGAGCGGATGTGGCCAGCCTGACAGCCTCTTGGCCCTCACAGTGCCCGACTGTCCGAAACAGTTTTCATTTCACTTTCTTATTCATGCTCTCTGCCAGGACACACAGGTATGCATTCCGCAAACATTACCTGTAAATGATCTACATTAAACCAGACCAGGGCAGGTCTTGAGAAGTATAGACGGCAGTGGAAATTCTTCTGCGGCCTTTGGCTTTAATTTTGCAGGCCTGTCTGATATAAAACTGCTCTCAGTGCTGCTGCAATTAGCTACCTTGCCAAAATCTGAAAGGCACCTTATACTCTGTGTAAAATATATTCACTAGGCTGCATTGCCAAAGACCCTTTTATTGTAAATGTCACAAGTAGTGGTGGCCACACTTTCTTTTCTGTGATGCATTATGTGCAGCTCTCCGCTGCCACCTTGAAACTAACTGTTCCTGTGCTGTGTGCTTTGGCAGTGATGAGAGCCAGGATTAAGCTGCTGCTGAAAACTTTCTGTGAGATTTGCAGGTACAGAGTAATTCTCTACAGATGGTGCGAGAGTAAAAACCTGTGGTAGCGTACTATGATATGGTTTCCTGTTTGCTACGGCAGCTGCTGCACAAGCAGCAGTTGAGAGGGATACAGAAGAGTGCAGAGAGACTCTGGCAAGAAGCAAACTTTGTCAGTGATATGATGAATTTGGATTTTGCTACTTTGCATAGCTAATCTTGCATCAGCCTAAATCTCATGACACGTTCTAAATGAAACCCGGGGCCACAGCCAGTATGAGGGCGCTCTACCTGTTGTAGTGCAATCAGGTTGGCTCTGTGAGCTGCTTTCAGATTTGCCTTGCAATCTAGCAGCCAATGAATGAGCTGACATGTCAGGTAGCTTCCAGGGGTTCAGAGTGGATCAGCTTCAGTGTTTTACGGTAGCATGCCTGTGAGAAAGCACAGGCTTAGAATCTGATTGGATACTCCATCTTAAAGTGAGACTGTGGAACTTTTTAAATAACACTTTCTAGCTTTTACAAATAAAAAATAAAATCTATAAGCCATTTTCACTCAATCGACCCATTGCAAAGCCCCACCTCCTTGGTTACTGTCAAACTTTCACACCTAACATGTCAATATGAATTATCAGGTGAGAGACAGTGAGAGATAATCCAAAGGAAATAATCACACATTTCTGAAATAACACTAAAGTATCAGAAAGAAATAGACAGAAAGGACTACAACATGCATTTAAAAGTAACATTCAGAATATGATCTATTGACGGTCAGTGTGAATAAAGAGGACATTAAAACTGTGGGTAAACATATGTAGGAACAATAATGTTCTTACACAGCAGGGTAATTCAATGTATTGTTTTGTTTTAGGCTAGCGTTTATGACTCCCTACACCTTTCATTATCTAGCTAATATCTGTTTTAGCCCATTGCTAGCAAAACTAAATTATCCCACTTCTCCATTTGTTTACGGTGCCAACAGCCTCAAACGGTAAACAACTGCCTAACTTAAAACACAAGTAATTTACGATGAATATTAATCTGTCTTTGTTAGCCAACGTGCTAAGCTAGCTAGTGTCTTACCTTGAGAAAACAAATAAGTTTTTGTTGAATGTTTAATGGATTCAGCTGTGAGTGAGGTCATTTTTCTTCTTGAGATTTCAGTTTCAGAAAAGCAAAAAATACGACACCCACCCCTAAATTTTGAGGATATTTGCTGTCGGACTTGTGGGCTTCATATGAGCAATGTTTCGGCATTTTCCCTTGTCCTGAAAGCTTGACAGGCCTCCTGTACCTAGTTATGGTTGCCAATTTAGGATTGGCTTGCTCACTGACTATCTCAGCCTGCGTGTACCTGGTATTAATACATGTCTTGGGTGATCTGATCACTATTGGACCACACTAAATTCAAGTGTAAACAACCACCAGGATGTGATCCATCATGATCCAATCACTCAAACCACATGTTGAAGTGGACACATTTGAACACATATCTTTTGTAGTGTAAATGCTAGCGTGTCCTGATGTGTCCCGAATAAGGACTACGTCATCAGTGCATCAGTATTGGTTGTTTTGGCAACAGTGCTACGAGCGGTGAGACTCAAGATGATGTTGTAAAATGTCATAACCTCCTATTTAAATTGGCGATATGCATCTCCGTTTGCGTTTGTACCATTTACAGCCTAAACGTAAACAAAGATGATGCCTCCAAGAAAGCAGTCGTTGCTATTGCAGTAGTGGAGCCTTTTATATTAGCAACCCTGCTAGCTACTTTCACCAACACCAATGGATAAACAACACATAAACGACATTCCATGCACAACAACACATCATAAGTCATTCCCATAAGGCATTATAATGTGTACGAGTAGTTAAAATGAAGACTCAAATTTGCTAAACAGTAAAAATAATAGTAAAGAGCAGAGCCACTTATGGTAAATATAGGGCGCAGCCATCTTTGCTTACGTCAGTCTTTCAAAACTCGTAGTCCTCTGAGTACATACGAGACCGCTACTGGTAGAACGGCCTCAAAGAGGCATGTCATGACACGTTGCTGCGTAATTTTGCGCAGCTTCCTGTCTTTCCTACCACCTTACTAGCAGTAAGATCTATATGGAACGGACCATTATGCTCCATTTGGTCCATTTACGTTGCTACAAGCGCTGAGACTCAAGAGGATGTCGTAAAATGTCGTAACTTCCTGTTTAAATTGCCGATATGCATCCCCATTTGCGTTTGTACCATTTACGACCTAGACATAAACAAGCGTTAAGATCTATATGGAACGCACCATTACCCATTTTACGACCAGTTGGACAAAGTGTTGCGTGACCATCCATCGTTTTGCCCAATGGAAGGACATGTGCCAAATTCTACTAACAGCGATGTCTCCAGCCATATAGACACAACCGCTAACATGACACATGACTAGCAAGCATGTTGGCGAGAGTGGGAACTTAATAACCATGCACAGGGCCCTTTGACCTTCCAGCATATGGGACGTAGGCAATAAAGATATCCAAACACAGGTGGTCAGCTGGACAATAGACACAGGTGTGAACGGCAATGTGTCTCAGCTGTCCACTTGTGTTCAGATTAACAAAATGCATGTTCATACCAGGTATAAACAAGCTCGATGACTCATCTCATCTTGTACTACTGTCACGCTGAGTTAGGCCTATAACATCCAGCGTTATCCTGGAATTGTCATTCTACTGAAGCTATTTAGTGTCGCTCTTTCATAAAATTTGGGTGCTCACAAGAGACAGATTTTAAAAGGAATGATAAACATCGATGCAGCAGAGGCCAAGATATCCTGACTTTAAATATCCAGTATCAGTCAAAGAACACTGCATTCTATTTTAACAACTGGAGTGGTACTTCTCAAGACAAGTAAACTGACCTTGATTTTTAAAATAGGTGGAGAGCGCTTTTAAGCTGCCTTTCACTAGTAAGACTTGCAGCAAGATTGCCAGACACTGTCGGTCCATCTAAATAACATAATTTTAAAAAAAGGAAAGACATGCTGTGGCGCTACCGTAAACTGAAACACACCTGTCTCCTGCTAAAACTACTTCAGGTCATGACGAGGTCTGTACCACAAAAAGCTGCTGTAAGCTGTGACAGCATAGGTCGTGTCTGCTGCTGATTATATGAGTTAATTCCATTACGCTTCATGTCGGTGCTACACCTACAGTAGACCCTGCACAATAAGAAAACACAGTGCACGTGCAGCATGAATCATTCTTATTTTGTTGTATGCTTGAATATAGTTTAAAACCATTTTGTCTATCCATTCTATTGTTTAACATTATATTTTCCAAGTGTTGTTTGTCTCCCTGCTTCCTCCTGCAGCATAAATTGCAACACGCGTCGTCTCCTAATCATGTTTGTGTCTGTAAGAGCCTCTCCAATCAGTCTGTCAGACAGACGAGTGTCACACCTGACTCTACCTGACTTGTGTTCAGAGCGGTGAATGTACAGCTGTAGCACAAATCAGCATAATATCATGTTCGACACGTGTGCACCCTTTTAACAGTTCAGTGCTTATCTGTGATCATACTGCGCCGATAAGGATGATAATTCAACGTCTGTGCACGCTGTTACAGTTCAGCTTAAAAACCTCATATTTCCCAAAAGTCAGCTTTTCAGGAAGTGAGATCATCTGGCCGAGGGTCCTGCTGACACCCATGTGTTTTGTTTTTGACATTTTACTCTGCATTAGTAATGGTTTGGCTTTGTCCCACGTTTGCAGGGATCAGGGACCATTTTACTGCTCACAGGAAGCAGCCGTTGAGACACAATGCAGCTGTAAGAATTTTGGAAATATTTCTGCAAAAGACATAACATGAGATGAAGTTCTGTACAGTAACAGGGTCAACGTCGCTCAGTGTGGTTGGCTGTCAGCGATGTCAGGAAAGCCCCATACAGTATCTTTCATAATATCAAACACAATATGCCGCTTGTATTACTTCTGCTTAGTGCTTCATTTTTTTCCCTCAGAAGAAATTAGCAGAAAATCCCCTCAGTAGCAATAAGGATCTATCACACTGCACCACATGTATCCTCTCTTGTCTTCAATCTACTTTATATTCACTGCGTGTACCACATGACCTCCTTCTTTCATTGACTTTGACTTTAAGTATGAAACACTGTTTCCAGATAACCTCCGTCTCTCTGCCCCCACTGCCCTTTTTGCGTCTCTCCCCCTCAGCCAGTCGGGTTCTCTCTTTTCCCCAGCCTTTTGCTGGATCTCTCGCAACCCCCTCTTCCCTCTTTCCCAGATCATTTACATTCGCTTTGTTCTGTGCAGATTAAGGTCGCACGCTGATGAAGGCCTCCGGAGCCTCCAAGGTCTCGGGGCCCTCACAGTCTCATTTTCAGAAAAATCTATCTGCTACACTTCTCCATTTGGTCTCCATTTCTTTCTGAAACCGTTGCTGAAGTGTGTCTGCCTCACATCCACCACACGGTTTTGGCAAGAGGAAACGAGAGTCTGACTGCATTTTTTTTTAGTTCTGAGTAATGGGCTTCAGTTAAATGCAACATGTTAGAACAATCAAGAGCAATATAAAGTTTTCCCACAGCACTGTGACTTACAGGAGACCGCCTGAAACCAGGTCAGTATTAGGTCACATTAGATGTGGTTTCTGTTGGAGTTCACAGTTTGGGTTTTATCAAAATACAAATTATTACTTGAGGCTGATTGAGGAACAATGTTTCCAGTGAAAGCAGCACACTTTGGCACCCATTGCAGAGTGCTGAAACCTGTTGAGAAACTGACACAGGATGTGGGAAGTGAAGTTGCCTCTGTGTGTGTGTGTATGTGTGTGTGTGTGTGTGTGTGTGTTTGTGTGCTTGCCGGCCTGTGTGAAAGTAAAAGGCAAGACACAGTGAGTGTGTGAACTCATCTTCTCAGTACAGATTACGCTGACTAATAAACATCCATGCAAATGTCTGTGTCTAATGCAATGTAAGCATTTAATCATGTGCACGTAGGACTAATTTGGTAGCGGCTACCTGGACTTTTAATTTCTACTGTACAAACAGAACAACTCCAGAAGCTGATTTTTTATTGTCTTCCAATGTTTCTCATTCAACAGCATCTAACAGTTTTAGACATTTAAAACATGCCAAAACTGCCTTTAAAGGGGTACTCCAGTAGTTTAGTATTGCACATCCATGAAGTTGGATGACTTGCATGAGGCAACTTTATAAAAGAACATTCAAAAACTATGCAGCAGAGGCTCAGATATCCTTATTTTCAGTCCCTAGTGTACTCTCACAAGTGCTTGATCCTACACTTCCCATAATGCATCTCAGTGCATATCTTCATTAATCCCTGGTAACCAACCATGTCTTTTAAATTGATTCCTAACGCTCATCACTTATGTTTTCCATTTAAAAAGCCCAAAACTGTTGTAAAATGGGAGGAGCTATTCTGAGAAAAAAAAGTCCAGCATACAAGACTGTATCAATAAAAACTACAACTCCCAGGGTGATTCAGGAAGAAACATCCTCAGCATCACAGAACAGAGAAAATACAATTTGCAGCTTATGAATGAATGTGACTCTAGGTCAGTTTCAAATGAATGTAGGAGCTATGTGTTTTGTTCACAACTCAAGAACAAAGGTTATAACATTGTAACCCTAGTTGTGTTAGCAGAGGCAAAGCCCTCCAATAGATATCTCCATCAATCACGAGCACGCATTTGCCCACTGAAATTTGCATGAACGTAGCCAGCCAATCAGGACGTGCCTACCGAAATACATGTAAGGCATATAAAACTATCACTATGAGGTAGAGGGTTCCACCTGTGCTAATAGAACTAGGGTTACAATATCACAACCTTCGTGCTTTCTCACACAGGCTTGCCCTCTACTGGACCCTATAGGTACAGTGAGTGGAGCCTGATGAATGTAGCCCTCCCGTGACATAACATTCACCCAGCTAAACTGATTCTGACTGGCTAAACCTAGGCTGCCACAGCAGAGAAGTAGGAGGCCCCAGCCAACCCTGGTGGTAAGCAACCACACTGGGTTGAGCCATCGTCTAACCTTGCAAGCAATGGAAAGCAATAGAAACCCTGCACACCACCTTACCGAGGTCATCAAGGAGCACGAAAACATGTGGGTATATTGTGCCCACAGAGGAGTTAGTTGCAGCACAACTGATGGGAACTGCCCAATGGTCCAACATCCCATTGTTCCGACCATATTAAACCCATTGTTCCGAAGTCCCGTTGTTCCGAAATCATCATGATGCCCTGTGGTTAAGGTCTGGTTAGGTTTAGGCACAAAAACCACTTGGTTAGGGTCAGGAAAAGATCATGGTGTGGGTTAAAATGAAAAAGAAAGTGGCAAACACATAAGCCGTGAGCCTGCTTCGCCTCAAGCCTTTCCCAGCTGACCCAGAGCCGGTCGCGGCGCACCATCAAGGCAGAAATACGCCCGCCGGGAGCTGTTCAGCACCGCAGAGAGCTCCCCACCCAACCCGGACCCCAGAGTTAACAACAGGAGGTTATGGTGTTTCATTCTCTCCTCTCTATGACACTTGTATCTCGACCAGTAGCCTACTTTTGTTGCATTTGCTGATCCTCTATGGTACGCAAATACAGTATAACCTAGCATAATCACATATTGGAACAACGGGACGTTGGACTAATGGGATGTCGGACCAATAGGCTGTCAGACCGATGACACACATCCAACCCTTTTCACCAGTCGTGTCGTTCAAGCGAGTACAAACCTTGAAAAGGAGAAGAGACAGAACCGTGGACAGGCAGGACATAGACTACGACACCGATGGCTAAATACTCCTGCTTTACACTGTGGGTTCTGCATGTATTTTGATAGGTATGTCTTGATTGGCAAGCTACATTTACGCAAATTTCATTGGGCAAATTCGTCCTTTTGATTGGAGGAGAGCATTATCCCGAGAGTCCAGTAGAGGGTGGAGCCTGTGTAGACAGAACAAAGTGTTTTGAACTCACAGCAGCTCTGAATCACACGAGCTTCTGCTCCACAGAAACAGTAGCTGAGACTCATGGGTATCGAAGTATTTATACTGTCTTTCATTTAAATAAAACTTTGAAATAGGAATTCAAAGTGATCAAATGTACTTCTGACGCTAGCGACCTCTCCCACTGCTCTTGATGAGACGACCCTGATGACATCACTAGGGTTAGTTTTTCAAACTTGTGAAAGCTTCTTCAGAATCGCAAAAGACATCAAACAACTGTTTTCTCATGATGAGTAAACTGACTTTGATGTGTACAGTTGGTGGAGCTTCCCTTTAATGCATGTGAACAACAATGGCAACCCACAAAATGAATGCTACAGTTTGTGAAAACATCAAAACAAGAGTCGAGACCCAAAGTAGATCCCAGTTTCTCCAGAGAGTATTTACTTTATCCTACTGTGACTCTAGATTCTCTTCTTGACCTTTTTCCTCCAAGAATCGTGTTGAACTTGGTACAGTATGTGACAAAAAAATGATTGAAGACAGTTGCTTGTGTATTTGACCATTACCTTTATGGACATTGCCAACCCTCGACCTCAAGGCCTTGAATGTCTTTCATTACTGCTGTTACTCATCACCTCTCATCTTCCCATCCCCCATCCTTCCTCCCTCACATCCCCATCACTTTGCTCTCTTACTGTCCATTCAGCGCTCTGCCCCCCACCCTCGCTGTCCTTCCTATTAAATCTCCCTTCTCCGGTGTCACTGTCCCTTTCTGTCTTGTTGCCCTCGCCTCATTTGTCCTCTGGATCTCTCATTTTCTTATTCTGGTCTCAGTAAATCTGCATTTCTTGCCCCCTGTTGTCCTCTTGTCATCCATATCCACTGTTTCTCTAACCGTTATCCTCTCTTCCTCCACTCTCTTTTTATCCCTCTGTCCGCTGCTCAGGCCCGTTCACCTATGGATCAGCATTCATATCGGAAACCTAAGGGATTCCATGAGCACATCGACCCAACTGACATCCCCGCAGAGCGCAGCACATCGACACTGATGCTGATGCTCTGCACGCAGCTGTAGAACAGCAAGGCCAAGGGGGTCAGAGGTGGAAGGTCACAGACTACAGAGCCGGAGCAGGAACTAAGGTTGAAAGGTGCCAGGAGGCGTGACTGAGAGGCTACAAGAAGAATCAGAGATCACGAAGGAAGGTCTCAGTGACAGAGTCAAGGGTCAAAGATGATGACATCACATGGAAAGCTAAGGAAGGAGAAGGGGAGTCTGGCCGAGTACGAATCGCAGATGAAAGGTAAGACGCTCCGGATCTGCATATGTATGTGTGTGTGAGTGTGTGTGCATCTGTGCCCTTTATTACACTTCTGTTTGTGCACTTACCTGCATGCATGAATGCATATAAGATAGCACAAGTGCATCCATGCATGAATGTGTGCAGTTGCTCTGCCCAGTCATCTAGACACAGACTCTCACTGAATGCCTTTGTGCATATGTTTACATGTGTACTCAAAAATACCTAAAGTGATTAAATCCCTCTTGTTTTTAACTCAGTGACGATCCATGCAGAGTGAGAGTGAGCCAACATGAGAGCACAGAATCCCTTAATGAAAGTAAAAACATGAGCATGACAAATTTTGGCATTACAGGATTTTCACATGACAACAGTAACGTGTGTGTGTGTGTGTGTGTGTGTGTGTGTGTGTCATGTGCTATGTTTTGGAGGGTGCATGCCGTAGCTGGGTGGCTCTCTGTACTGTACTACAAGGGTGTATTTATAGCCAGTATTAGTGATGCTGTCTCCTCACATCCAGTCAGCCCCGGGCTGTGTACTCACACAGAGACGGAGAAAAAGAGGAAAGAGGGGAAAGAAAGAGCGGGCTGGGCAGAGGGTGGGGGGGGGGGGGGTGGGGGGGGGTCTGTCTGAGTGAGGAAAAGAAAAAGAGAGACAAGAACAGGTAAGGATAGAAGAGAGAGAGAGAGAGAGAGAGAGAGAGAAGTGGGAGGGCAAAGCTAAGGCGGGGTTATTTGAGAGAATGATGTTTGTATTAGTCTTTTCACAGCAAAGTGCTGCGCTGGGCCACATCGCTACTGGCTTGCTTGTGTTTACATACAAGCTTGTGTGTATAACAACCTTGTATTATGCACACAAGCTTGTATGCATGTACACTGGGGTTATTACAAGGGAGCTGTGTGTAATAATCTGTGTCAAATTACTCAGTAATTCTCTAGTGATTGCACCTCCGAATGACAGCATGGACAGCTTTTTATATCTTCTCATTCACTAGTGGAGATGTGGAATTAGCAAAGACATTGTTGTATCTTCTGTAATTTCTTTCGTAATCATTTCTTATTAGTTCAATTATTGTGTGAATGAACTATTCCTCATAGAGCCATGGGTGTCCCCAGGCACCATCAAATTAATCACAGGTGTAAAGCCAGCGCTGATTGTGTATGCATGTATTAGTTTTATGTGTATACTTTAGACAGACACTGCATAAATCTTCCCTGTGCACTTTATGCCTGTGTGTGCATGCATCTGCTAGCAGGATCTTCGCACCCCGTGGACTTCAACTTTGGTGAACTCACAGCAAAGTTACAGCCCCAAAAAATAGCAAAGAAGTACAGTATGTTTGGAGGAGACATTGTTTGTGTCTCTGTCTAACCAGCTCATATTGTATAATATTGGCAGGAAGTGTAAGATGGAAAATACACCAATATCATCATATTTCATGGTATTTGTTAGCCAGCTAGCTATGAGCTAGCAAGCTGTCTTTCTGTGTTTGTTATCAGCTCAGTAGGCACTGCTCACTCGCATGCAGTCGCTCATGTGTGACCATAAGCTTAACCTGAGGGGTAAGTGGAGGGTGGGAGTTACGCCTCCACAACCACACTGTTCAACCACTATGGGTCAGGAAGGCCGTTATCTGTAGTAACTCCTGTAACCAGTGGTGAGGGGAAATCACTCTTTGGTTTAACTGCTAACACCACATACTGTGTGTATCAGAAATGTGAGAAGAAGACTCCAAACAGACACAGCTCTTTGGTAAGGCACAAGACAAAAAGGTTGGAAAAGGTTGTATTTTAAAGGATTAACATGTGGAGCTTAATGCTAAGGGTTAATATGTTACTATAGCTGTTAAATAAATGTAGTAGAGTAAAGTATAAGTACTTCAAAATGGCACTTGAGTACAGTAAGTAAATGTACTTTCCAAAACAAAGACACTTCTTGGCATTACTGAACCATAGAGATAATACATCCTGATAAAACCACTACACTGTTATCATAGACGGTATATAAAGATGGACGATGTGTCTCCACTTTCCCCTACTGCACAAAAGTAAAGCCAAAATATCCAAGACATGGTCGCTACCATCTTGTGCTGATGACTTCATTTGGAGTCAGAGTCTGCGCAGTAGCAATCCTCACTGGTATGGAGTTCCTGCCCAGACACCTGTCTGACCTATCGCGGTCAGCATCAGTCATAGCGAGCATACCAATTGGCACACACAGCTATCAATCAAGACCTCAATCCCTCATTTCTTAAACATCAATTTACAAGTTATAACCAAACCTATAAGAAAAATTAACACTTGAAAACACAGCACCATGTTAAGAACTATCTAAAATGACTATACCTTAAATAACTGTCCTCTTTCTCTCCATGTCTGTCCGTCTCTCTCTGTGTCCCTCCACTTCTGTCTGTCTGTGTGTGTTTGTGTCAGACCTGCGGGCCCAGCTGACAGACCAGATAAAGATTTTAGACTCTCAGGTGGAGGTGAAACAACAGCAGCTCTCAGACCTCTCTGAGTTTCTCCGGCGCCGAGGAGACATTGAGGCTGAATATGCGCGCGCCCTCGACAAACTCACTGAGCGGTTCACCCACAAGACTAAGAAGTAAGTGTGTGTGCAGTATGTGAGTGCACATGTGTCCTGTCCATTCCTCAGGTGATTCTTCAGTGTTTTATTTATCCGTAATTCAGTAAGGATGTCTGTTTTTCCTCCAGGAAGGAGCAGTGGGGTCAGTCTGTGTGTCAGGTCTGGTCTGTTTTGCTGACTCAGACTCGTCTGGAGAGCCGGGAACATGCAGCACTGGGTGACACCTGCTGCAACACACTCACACAGCGGTTGGCGCACAGCACGGAGGATACACACCGTCTGCACAAACGAGTGAGTGCATCTTTGGTGTTAGGTCACATTCACGCAGAAACAAACACAGTAGACATGCAAACCCTATCCTTGGAGGTCATCCTCCCATCATTCCTCTGTTAATGTAACATGTTACTGATGATATTCAATGCAGAGATACAGAGATGTGGTAAAACTTCTGGATGCACTTTTAAGCAGCAGATTCTTTCTTTTATAAGTCCTTGTATAAGTACTGCCATATACAAGTCTTGTGTTTTTAAAGGTCCAGTGTGTAGGATTTAGTGGCATCTAGGCGGTAAGGCTGCAGATTGCAACCAACTGAAACTTCTGCCGTGTTTCAAGCATAGATATATAATAATGACAGGACACTTGACGCCATGACGGTACCTATAGGATAATGGAATTGCTCACCTGGCACATATGGCCCAAAAAGTTTCTAGCTTCCAGATTTGCTTCCATAGTATGCCTCCCACTGAATATGCGTAGTAATGTTTCTCCCACTTGTCTCATAGATTTAACATTGGGATGACTTCACAGATTTTTAAATTGCTCTTCTAGGCTCAAGGAAATTTTTAGAAACATAAAACCGCCATAGATCAAAAATTTATAATAGAAAGAGTCATAATTTGCCCTGTTTGTGATTTGAGGTGTCAACAGTTTTACAGGCGTTTCTTTGATAATGGTGGCTTAGGGGGAAAATGCCTCTGGGTACCACAGGGTTTTTTTTGTGTGTGTGTTTGCCATGACACAGCAAGGGGCTATTGGGAATTGGGGATTCGAAGTAAGGCTGAGTGGCATTCCTGGAGCGCCTGGTGCCATGTGTGTACTGTAGGAGAACTATGGTGGCGAGTGGCTCTATAGAGCCAGTGTTTGGTTTGTCTGTTCTGGGCTACTGCAGAAACAGCATGGCGGGCTCCGTGGAAGAGGGCCCGCTCTGTATGTAGATATAAACGGGTCATTCTAAGGTAACAAAAACACACAGATTCTTTGTTTCAGGTGATTATACACTTACGAAAGCATAGTTATAAATAGTATACTTCATTTCTGCCCTAAATATATGACCCTAAATCCTTCACACTGGACCTTTAAATTAAGTAGAAATGACTGCACTTAATTTCAAAAATGTTATCTTGACCGTCAGTGTCTGGAGCAGAGCAGAATAAGCTCATCACTACACTAACATCATGTTGCAAACAACTGAAATGACTCCACAGTCAAGTCCAAGACTCAGTGCATAAAGTCATCAAGATGGCTTTTTTTCATTGCTGCCACATTCAATTTTTAATATATTTTCGTAGTACGTTGACACTCACTAAACACATTGAAAGTCCTCTAAATCCCCTCCTCATGTACTTGTCCTGTTATCTGTCTTGGTGCTGCAGTGGCATCTGCAGTCTCATTCATTTTGTAAAGCACACAGACTCATCTTGCTCAAATTACTAGTTGTCAGACACACTTTCCCTACCTTCTCATAGTTGAAAAGTGAGCAGAATTTTAATTAAGCCACTACAGTCATTTCAGAGCAGCTAAGAGGTGTTGTCAGGCCCAACGCCAAGCACAGCAAGACCCTTTTAGCTTTTCTAAAATCACTGTCAACACTATTGAGTCTCTTATTGCTACCATCATAGTAGCTGTACAAAGTAACTGCACATATGGTAAAAGCTAAATTAGAATAAAGGTGAACAACTGTTCCTTAGTTGAGTGATACTTTATAATTGTTGTGTAGTGCTCTTAATGTATTTATTGAGTTTTAGTTTTAATTTTCACTAAGTTCATTTGTAATTCAGAGAACAGTTTGAACATTTTGGGAGGTGAAAAGCTTGATGCCACACTAATTTCTGCATGTTAAAAGGTAGAGTTAACAGGCAATTAGCTTAGCTAAGCATAAAGACTGGAATCAGGGGCAAACAGCTAGCCTGGCTCTGTCCAAAGGTACAAAAATATACCTACCAGCACCTCTAGAGCTTTCTAATTAACACAGTAGCCTATGTGTTGTTTGTTTAAAAAAGAACCTGTAATGTTAAAATGTCAAGCTCTGGTTGAACAAGGGCTCATTTGCTGGAGTCTTGTGCTGCCTTCAAATGGAAAAAGCTTGTGGTTACGACATGGGAAACTGTGTACACAACATGCTTGGTGTTCAAGTGGTTAAAACGTGAGAACACTTTTGCAAGACAACAGCAACATGGATGTCAAGGGGCCACCTAGGCTGGTGATTTAGCAAGCTAGCAAGTGGGTCATGTAATGCAGGAAATGCAAAGGTGTAATGACGGAGGAAAAACATGAGGCTGTTGGAAATATCTTCAGACATAGAAAATTATGAAGAACAGCTCTATGCAAGTAAAATTACAGTATATTAATATCCGCCATGCTCTGACCATTTCAGAAGACATCAGTAAACACATCACAACTCGTGAAATTTCCACTTGCGTGATCGTGAATACCACAAGAGGGGCGTGCATTGAACACAACCCCATTCAAAGGAAGCACTGTTGTCACTTTCAAGTCAGGCAACTAGTCTCTTAAGCTTGCGTTAACCACAGACCTTATTTCAGTCATCTAGCAAAAAACTCATTCAAAAAACCCCATTGACTTTGAGACGAGGGAGCAGAGTGCAAATATGCTAACTCATTTACGGGTTTTAGGACTCATTCCTGCACCACCACTATCAGAAAATTAATTAGTGGATGTTAGAGGTGATGGAGATGTATTTTGAACTTCGGACACAGCCAGGCTAGCTGTTTCTTCTCATTTCCAGTCTTCGTGCTAAGCTAAGCTAATCGCATGCAGCTTTATCTTAATATCCAGCTTACAGACATGAAAGTGACATCAATGTTCTCATCTAACTCCCCACAATAAAGTATATCCCAAAATGTTCAACTCTTGCTTCAAAGTTAATCAAATGATTTGGTAAATGATCTACTTTTGCAAATTGCAGAGCAAAGAAGTTGGCATCCAGATGCAAGATGAGTTGCTTAAGGTCACCACTGAACTGCAGACGGTGAGCACTTTATTGGCATGCAGTAATGCTAAATAAGGTAATAATGCACTGAGGATGCTGATGTGGAGTTTCCCGTATGTGACATGTGCATTGATGAAGGCTCTGAAGACGTACAACCAGTACCACACAGACTGCCTGATAGCTGAAGGGAAGCTGAAGGAAGCTGAGCGGTTGGAGGAGAGACACACCGGCAAGTCAGCTGAGCTCGGGCCCGGCCAATCAGGGGGGCAGAGGCGGAGCTCGGTCAAGAAGATGGAGAGATTAATGGAGAAAGTAAGTGTGTGTCTGCAGTGCTTGTGTGTGTGAGTCACAGGAAGTCTTGAACTAGGTTTTCCACTAAACAAACCATTTCCTGTTCCTGTTGTTTTGTCTGTGTTTGAGTGTAAAAAAATGTATAAATGCATATCTCCTTTATGCACATGGTTTTATGAGGGAGATGGCAACTTTTTTTTTATCAAGACATGGTTTTGTGTTCTTATCTTCTCTTATTTGATTTGTGTGCGTATGTGTGTGCGTGCACAGAGGCATGGCAGAGTGCAGGAGACCCAGCTGAAGTGTACCAAAGCTCGTAATGACTACCTGCTGAATCTAGCAGCAGCCAACGCCGCCATGAACAAGTACTACCTGCAGGATATCAGCACTCTCATCGACGTAAGAAACATATAATTTGTGTTGTGTGATTGTCTGTGTGTGCTTGGAACACTGAGAGCACTCAGTGGTTTTCAGTCACCATTTTGTGTGCCACTCTTTCCTGTCATTATCTGAAGAAAAGCTGAGATATTATGAGGAAAAAGAATAGCTTTGATTTATAAAGAACTCCCTGTCAACACATAAAAAACCTCCTTTCTTCCACACCACAATCACCTCATTATTAATTCTTTCTCCCCTTTCCCTTTCCTTTTTACCTCCCCTGCTCCATTATTGCCTCCCCATCTCACCATTTCCTGTCTTTCTCTATCCCTAATCCTCCTTCACCACCTCCTTCCATCTATCTCTTCCTCCCCTCCTCCCTGGCAGTGCTGTGACTTGGGTTTCCATCTGTCCGTGGAGAGGGCGATGAAGTGCTACCTGGCCAGTAGGTGGCGCATCCAGAAAACAGAGGAGACAGGTCTCAAGCAGCTGGAGGCTGCCGTGACTTCCCTGGACCAGGGCGGAGACAGGGATGCGTTGCTACAGCAACACGACGCCGCCTTCTGCCTTCCATTCAGATTTAACTACCATCCGCACGAGGGAGACCAGGTGAAGAATAAGAATTACTATGCAGCAACCACAGACTGAAACTTTAATCAGCATCAGTGGGAAAACACTGGGTTGGATTAAGTGCACCTGTTTTCTGTTGTACCACAGTATCATATAACCCTACCTTGTCACATTTACAACGTCAACCTTACCTGTCCCACACTGTGACATTGCTCCTTATCTCATTTGTCTTTTTAAAGTTGATCTAAAATGAAGAATTAAGGGGAAAATCCTTGTACTGAAGGCAGATTTTTTATGACTCCCGCTTTCTGCCCCTCCCATCTTTCTTCAAACAGTATCCCAGTAGTCTGAGCTTATTGATCCCTCAGTGTTATATCTTGTGTCTTCCAGGTGTGTGAGGTGAGCGCGGAGAGCCAGGTGAGGTACGAGCTGGAGACCAGGTTCCAGCAACTTCAGTCTCGACTTGCTGCCGTTACCTTGGAAACAGAGGAGGTCAGCTAATTATTCTCACTGCCTGTTTCTTCAATGGTCTGTCTGTCTGTCCCTATCTGTCCGCCATTCATTCACTCACTCACTTACTCACTCACTGCAGCAAGCACCAATGTTCAACTTTACAGTATGAACATTAAATGAAACAAGATTAGATGAAAGCCTTGAATATGGCTGTGTATGAAAGGCTGGAGGGCTTTAATCTGAAAACAGGGAGTGGTGGCATTCACTCAGTCATGCACTTTGCCCCACTTTTGTGGTTGAGCCCAAATATTCATGTAAATACATCTTAGAATGGAAAGCAATACACTGATACACACTTACACACCAGAAGAGACCTGCTTTCTCTGGAGCTGTACCCACTGATCAGTTAACACAGCCCTCCCCTCTTCAGCTCCAGCTGGTGATGTATGCTACGTCTCTGCATCACGAATGGAGGCTGTGCAGACATCGGCCACTATTTTAGCCGAATAATGATTGATTGTCAAACTGATAAATTGTTTCAACCTCTAGTTATGGGTTGTTACTAAGATGGCGGCACCTGTTATGACATCTTATTTCCACTTTTTCTTTGTGATGGTGGCAGCACCCCACTCTGACATTGTGATAGGGTGACCATATTTTGATTTCCAAAAAAGAGGACACTCGGCCGGCCACAACATAGCCTACTTAAATGATACTCGCAGTTTACTCAAAGATGTCTTTTTAGATCCACACTAAGATCATTTTAATATATTTAAAATTTATATGTATGGATAGAAAATTCAGTTATATTTCAAAATAATATCTCTCAAAGACAGAAATTCAGATAGGCCCCAACAGGGGACACATACACACACTGGAGTGTGGCGATCCGAGCCCGATGGTACCCGACGGGTCGGGCTGGGTTTGGTCAGAAAAGTAGCTATAAATTGTATTCGGGCTCGGGTCGGATTCGGTCAGCTTTCAGTGAAAATGTAGTGTAAAATAAATAAAATCCTATTGTCTGTCCTGTTTATTGCTTGGGCACTGTTATTTACGTGACAACACCTGAACATAACACACACAGACACACATTGGCTGTTTGTTTCTATTGCTCCCCTCGCTGGAAGTCTCGGACCTCCAGCCGCCCACCTTAGCCTTGATTAAACGCTGAAAATAAAATAAAAGAGGGAGACAGGTTTTTCCTATTTTATCTTATTTTGTTTTATGTCTCCCTCTCCTCTCGCTAGAAGCGTCGGACCTCCCGCCTCCCGCTCCCGTCTCAAACACGGAGGTAGTCTGGGGCCGTTAGTGGCCGTTTTGGTAAGGAAACGGAACCAGGGCGAGTGAGACAGGATCTGGAATTCGGTGGATGTGCCTTTCCGTAAAAATAAAAGCACCAAGCTAATAAAAATGCGGTGAAACTTTTAATTTAAAGAATATAATTTACAAGAAAAGCCCCAAGCCATTAAGTTAATCGATTTTCTTACACCCCTCATCACCCCAAATCGATGGTGCGCCAGAATTTAAAGTTTTACTATGGTGAACACTTTTAGTTTGGTGAATTTGGTGAATACCGCATCCGCTCCCTAGACCGGAACCAGAATCCAGACAAAATTCAGAGTGAATAGACACCAGGCTCTTCGCTTGAAAAGCCTGGTGACGCGAGGCTAGACGGAGGTCTCCCTCTCCGCAGCTGAGCACCCACGGCGCACGCCCGGCCTGTGAAATAGCCTCAACCATAACTGTGTGACACAAACTCAGTGCTTTGGTTATAAATAATGTCGGGCTCAGTTCGGGTTCAGACAGAAATATGCTGCCCGTGCCGCACTCTAGCACACACACACACACACACAAACACACGGAAAACCGGACATTATCATCAGTTTATAAAATCCCCCCGGATGCCCCGGACGGGACGTGAAAAGTGGACATGTCCGGGCAAAAGAGGACGTTTGGTCAGCCTACATTGTGACACGTAATATTCAATAATGGTTACTCATAGATTTTAAGCCACTTGTTTCAAACAGACACAGCTGTTCTCCAAGCAAATTGATGAAATGATCCTCTCTTTATGCCATACAAAACAGCCATTAGGCCACAACTGTGGCTCGCTAGTTAGCTAGCTAGCTAGCTTGCAAATTCCACCAAATTCCTCCAAATTACATCACAGTGACTACAAAAAAATGAGCCAAACTAAGTTATCACTCATCTAATGATAGCAATGTGTCTTTCTATGCTGTGACAAGTGTTTAGGGATAAAGCATTAGGTTGTTAAATTTTGGTCATTTAGCAGCTAACTAGTTAGCTAGCTTGCAAATTCCACCAAATTCCTCCAAATTACATCACAGTGGCAACAAAAAAATGAGCCAAACTAAGTTATCACTCATCTAATGATAGCAATGTGTCTTTCTACGCTGTGACAAGTGTTTAGGGATAAAGCATTAGGTTGTTAAATTTTGGTCATTTAGCAGCTAACTAGTTAGCTAGTTAGCTAGCTTGCAAATTCCACCAAATTCCTCCAAATTACATCACAGTGGCAACAAAAAAATGAGTCAAACTAAGTTATCACTCACCTAATTATAGCAATGTGTCTTTCTACGCTGTGACAAGTGTTTAGGGATAAAGCATTAGGTTGATAAATTTTGATCATTTAGCAGCTAACTAGTTAGCTAGCTAGCTTGCCAATTCCACCATGCCATTATGCCACACTGGTTACAGACAATGATGACCACACGAATACAGGACTGTCAGGGCCCCCAGCTCTGTTAGTGCGTCATCATTTACTCAGTCACTCACAAAAACACTCACAGACTATAGGCAGACAGTTTATGGGACTGGCTTCACATGCTTCAGTTCAGCCAAAAAATACATTGATACATTATCTAGGAAATGTGGAAATTGAATTAACCAGTCAACATTTCTTTCCCTTTCTCAGGTCAGTAAAACACTTAAAGCCACGCTCACAGCCCTGCTGGACAATATGTGTGAAAGCGACTGTAACCCCTCCCCCGACGTGCCAAGCAGCCTATCACACGAGCCCCCTGGAGGAAACACCGCCCAAAAACTTACCCTTGCAAAGCGTCGAGCCAATCAGCAGGAGACAGAGACCTACTATTTTACAGTAAGTTACTGCACTTGGCTCAATGTGGACATATTGCTGTTTAAATATCTTCAAAAGTACATATGAGGCTTAAAGTTTCTTTTAATTACAACTTGGTATTGGCCAACTACTGTGGCCTCTGACATGATTTAGTTTCAACATAAATTTGAAAGAAACACATTTTCAGTGTCTTGTGTTGCACAGACTCAGCTCTGTAAACAGCTGACTGTCTTAGCTGAAGCAGTGATAAAGTGAAATGTAATTTTGTTGGCAGTGACGCATTCATTGATTTATTCATTCACTCCTGGCACGAGTTAAATAATAAGAGTGAGTAATGGCCTTCTGAAGGACAAAAGAGAAATTATTGTGATGACTGTGATAAATTTTGAGAATTCCAGCAGAGTTATAGAAGCTGTGATTAAGCTCTGAAGGAAAAACTGCAACACTGAGTCAGTTTGTTTTATTTTCTTACATTTTTTTGTCTTAGAAAGTGAAGGAGTTCCTCATCAGCAGTTCTCTGACCTTCAAACTTCAAGCCAAACATGACATTCTACATGATGCCATACAGAAAGGTACTCTACAATGTTATATGATGCGTTTGGCAATTTCATCTAATGTTGCTGCTGTGTGAATCAGTGATGGATCAGTTTTTACAAATGCATTAGCACTCACTCCACTGATTTTCTGTACTCCTGTAACTGTCAGACTCACGATGGCTAGCTTACTCTACATACAGTATCAAAATTGATGCAGCTTTTCCTTTTTATTCCACTCCCCTGGCACCTTCATTACCCACAATGTAACTCAGTGGCCCACAGTTTGATTCAGAGGTGCTTGACTCGAGTCACATGACTTGACTTGACTTGAGACAGACTTGAGTCTCAAATTTGAGACTCAAGTCTGACCCAAGTCAAGGCATGTGTCAGACTTGAGTCTCAAATTTGAGGAATGAGACTTGAAAAGAGTCGACTTGACTTTGACTTGATATTCATGACTTGAGACAAATGTCTGAAAAGGACTTTTTTTTAAATTAAATATTTGCATTTTTCTCGATATATAAGTTATGTTTTTATCTTTGAAACATGATTAGGCCTGGGAGGCTGCAGACCAGAAGAGGCCAATGCAGCTTTCATGAAGGGGGCTAGTCCAAAAAACATTACAACATTTAGATTCAAGGGTGCCTATGTTGTCATTGACGATAGTCAGAAGACAACAGTAGTGTTCGAGGTCTGCAGCTCAAAATTCAGTCTCAAACACACAAAGAAAAGTACGTGAATGTGTCTTTTTAGCTAATTTATTAGCTCATTGGCTGGTCAAACGTCATCTGGGAAATGTAACCAGATGTTGAATATAACGTTTTGTGATTTACATGAGGAAACTGGGATAGATCATCAGAACTTCATATGACTCGATTTGTGACTTGCTTGATTTATAGCAGGGACTCGACTTGACTTGATTGATTCTCACCACAGCAACTTGCTTGAGACTTTAAGGTTAAGACTTGAGACATACTTTTGACTCACTCCCATCTCTGATTTGATCAGACACATGAGTTTGTTATAGCACTGACTGCTACCTCGAACCAATACCCAGATTTAAATTTTTAAATGTTAAAACTTGTAGTCTGATGCTGACTCAAGTGACATCACTTGCGGTAATTTACCAAATGTTGCACAGCTTCCTGTGGAGCCATAAAAGGCCTATACAACTTCTTTCGTATATGCAGTAGTACTTCTCAACACCTGTAAAGAGACTTTGATGTTTAAAGTGGATGGAGTTCCCTTTTAATAATGCTGCACATTGTTTGCACCAGGACCCTAAACTAACTCTTTCACTTGTTTTCTGTCTCTCTCTTCCAGCTGAGGCTGTCGACAGTGACCCTTCCAGGTAAACAGTGGTTTACACAGCTAAGAGTAAAGAGAGTATGATTGAGAGGCATAGAGACACGGAGAGAGCAGAGAGGACAAGGATAAGAGGAAAGAGATTCACCAAATTTCAACCAAATTGCCCCATTTGGCAATTTCCTACTATGTATTAAAGGTGTTATTTGGAGGGGAGGGAATGTGTAGTGTAACTGATAATGGAGATTAGCAAACATCTTTAGAATTTGAGTTTAATACCCACATGTAAAATGGCATTATGCATTTTATTATTATATTTCCCAGAATGCAATGTGCTCGGTCAGTGCGTGTACGGAAGTCCAGACCTGTTTCCCAATTCTGCCACACACTCTTCACCACAGACATAATCTCCTACATACAGGTAACACTCATACACACACACACATGCAAATAAGAAAAGAAACATTCCTTTGAAACACATCCTTGTTTTTACCTCCTTTTTATTTGCTCGCTGCACCGCACTGCACTGCACTGCTCTTCAACCCTCCAAAGGGAATGATTTAGAAAATCCTGTCACACTAAAGCAGAAGAATTGGTGGGGGCTTCTTGCACATGCACATGCACACACTGACAGTCCATCCCCCCAGTGTACTTACTGCTGCCTTCGTGTGTATGGTGATGCTTATAGTTTATTGCTGGCTTTCTCTCCTTTCAATCCATTCCCCCCCTTTTATCTCTTCCTCTCTTGTGAAAGGGATTAAAATGCACTGGCCTCTTTGTTGCCTCCTCTCTCGGCTCCTCTTTTGAGAGTGTGTGTGCTTATGTGCGCCTCTTCCCACTGCTTCTAAATCTTTATTCCTCGTATTTCTTACTCTGCCTTTTCTAATCTGTGCTTTTTCTCTGTCTCCTCTCCGCTGTGCTTGGCTTGGTGCAGACGAAGAAGGAGAATGTCTCGGACTCAGGTACCAAACCCCGTCTGTGACTGCTACTACTGCGCATGCAGGCCGTTAGGCATTTTCCTGCAGCAACCAGGGCCTTAGCTACCATTGAGGACACTGAGGTCATGTCCCTGGGTTTTTTTTTGGAAACGCTGGGTCTGACAACCCTGGAAGGAGGTTTACATTCCACTGTAAAAACTCCATGACTAGTTGAGTTGCTTTCTTGCTGCAAGTTAGATAAGATGATAGATACCACTCTCATATCTGTACAATAAATAAGCCATTTAGCTAAGCTTAGCGCAGAGGACACACATTTTGGAAGCTAGGGAAACAGCAAGCCCGCCTCTATCCAAAGGCAACAACATTTTGTTCCAGCAAGAAACTCACCGTAAAACCACAACTTAACTCATATTATTTTATAATTTATATTATTTATATATATTTAATTCTCCAGTTTTGTATGGACTAAACAAACAGAGGACTGAACCAGACTACCTGTATAAGCAGACTGCTGGCTCTGTAACATTACATATAAAGCAGCTACAAGGTGCCTTTATAGGACCTACGTAAGCAAACAAGTCCATCTGCTCTCTAGTTATTCTTAATGCCTGTTCCCAGGTCTGATTCCCCATGAAAACAAACAAAACAAGGTATGGCAAGCAAACCCGAAGACCCTATATTTAATATTCCCAGGCAAAGTTTCACAGTGAGTAATACGTTGGCAAGTTTAAAGAAAGCAGGAGATTCTGCTTTAGATAATTTTATTTTGGATTTTTTATTTTGTGGTTATGGCTGATACTGGGGCAGGACCAGCAAAAGAAAAAGTATTGTCCAAAGAACAAAAAAAAAAAAAAAAAAATTAATTATAATAATTATTAATATGGTGGCGAAAAGAAAGTTTACCTTGTTTCACTATCATCTTATTACCATTGTTAACCTTACAGCGCCACAAATAGATACATTGCCTCATCTCTACGCATCCTGCAAACAGTTGTGTTTAAAAAAGGGTAATAGCATCAAAAATAAGTTGCATCTTTCTTTCACTCACTTCCAAAATTAAAGCATGTGCTAACCAGATCAAGATCTTTATAACACAAAGAGGTGGTGCTTATGAGATAATCACACAAAATGAAATTTTCTTGTAGTTTGCAGTTTGCTTGTACATTTTGGACAGGCTTTTTCGCTTTCTTGCCAAGTTACATGACAAGCTTGATACCACTCTTTTATCTGTTCTTTAAAGGAATAGTGCACTCAAAAATGAAAATTCAGCCATTATCTACTCACCCATATGCCGAGGGAGGCTCAGGTGAAGTTATAGGGCTCTAGTTTCCCGGCGCAGCGCAGGGTGGCGCAGGGTGGCGAACTCCATGCAGAGCTAGTTTCGAGCAGCGCAACCCGAGGCGCGCTCAGTTTGGTAGTTTGGCAGACCTAGGTGCGCTGAGATGGGTGTGGCGGCGCAGCAGGGGGAAGTGTCAGCAGATCCAGCTTGGCGCAGTGACAGTTTCGTGCCAAAAGGCTTCGCCGAAGGTGCGCTAAAAGCTCGCCATCTGAAACCAGGTCTACTGTCAGTGCAGGGGGAGCGCAGCCGGTGTAAGCTGAAGTTTGGCTGACCAGCGGACAGTGCGCACACGTCACCAAAACCTCACAGGCAGGTTTCCAGAATATCAGGCACATTAACAATGCAATAAATACCCACAAAAACACTATTCAATGCAACTATCTGCAATCAGCACATAAATGTATCTCTATATCGACTGTCCTGTCACATCTGATGTCAGATCAAAGGGGACTGGCACCGTTTGGCACGCGTAATGGAAACCCAACCTGATTTGATTAACACAGCAAACTAATGAGTTCACACCCCTCTCAGCCAACCACAAACAGCCACAGCATCAGATAGAGAGTATATATTCAGTATCTGTCATCTTAGAAAAGTCAAAAGAAAAGAAACAGAGTGAGACTGCGAGAGAGAAAGAGAGAGCGCACACGCACGAGAGAAACACAACATTGATTTACAATTGTGGTGACCTCCTCCCAGGCTACCTTTGCTGATCTGAGCATTATTTTAGGTCAGGTTTACTAAATTTAGTTTACAATTCCAGAAGAATTTTCCTAAAAGAACTCTTATTATGTTATATTGATATTGAACTTTAACAAAACATTCAACTGATGCATGTGAATAAAATGTGTAAAACCAGAATAATTTATGTATTTTTTTAAAAACATAATGGTGTGTTTGTCTCATGACCTCAGTATTTCAATAATCCTTACGGTTACGGCCCTGGCAGTGACATCTGTGTTATTCCTCAGCTGTCTTTGTCTGTTTAATCAGTATTTCTCTCGCCTTGTACATATTCCTCTCTTCCTCTTATCGCTGTTATTTCTTATCATAAGCCAGCTCACATCATTATCATTATTTTTGCACTTACAAATAATACCTGTATCATAATGAGTACAGCTTTCCTTGCTTTTTTACTTTTTTTTTTTTTTTTTTTTGTTTATTTTTATATTGTGTTACCTATTTTATGTGCCTCTGCAAACTGGACAAAAAAAGTGTTTTGAACTGAACTGAATTGATTTCTATGTGGACCCTGTCCTCTTCCTTTGCATCTCTATCTGCATTCTCTGTCTGTCTCTAACACTCTCCTCTCAACTTTCTCCTCCAGAGCTCTGGGCAGCAGATTCCTGTGGTGGTTGAAAGCTGCATCCGTTTCATAAACCTTCACGGTGAGTCCGTCTCTATGGTATAGCAATGAGCCATGCTGAGAGAGCTTTGATCGCTGAGAATGAGAGGGTGAGAGTGCTTGCTTGTGTATGTGTGTGTATCCTGGATGTTCTTGTATGAAACATCTTGAATCTATGAACATGTAATATGTGACTGTGTATGTGTGTGTGTTTGTCAGGCCTCCACCACGAAGGAATATTCAGAGTTCCTGGGTCACAGCGGGAGGTTAACCTCATCAGAGATGCATTTGAGAGAGGTAAATGAGCTTCTGATATTGCGTCACTTTTTCCACCAATGGAAGTAAAATCATTTTTTCATTATTATTATCCTTTTAACCACGTTTAAGGTCCTGTGTGCAACATTCAGAACATTAATAAAGCAGCAAACCACTATTTGCTATGTAAAGATATAGTGGAGTAATCAGGTCCCGTGCAGAAAATGAAGTCACATTCTGTCTGTGTGTGTTGTAATCTGAGCTTCTCTGTGGTTTATTTTGGTAAGCCAGTCTGGCCGCACGTGTATGTAAGTGCATGTGTGTGTCCCAGCTCATCACTGTCGCTCTGCACCGCGCTCATATAATGGTTACCACTGATAGCAAATGGCGGCATTGCGGAAGCATGGTGCCCACCCTGTGGCTCCCCCATGGTTAACACTAGACCGAACCCGACCCGAGTTCAAGACAGTTATAACCAAGCCTGGCCCAAAATCGACGGACAATCTGATTTTTAAGTCCAAACCCAACCAGAGCCCAACCCGAGCCTGACAGGACCTGTATCCACACTCTGGTTAACACCATTAACTCTCTGTTAGCACCGTTGTTTAGCACTGTTTATGGATTTAACTCCGTTGGCTTTTTTTGGCTACTTGAAGCTGTAAACACAACACTGACATATTATAGCCTCATAAAGTTGATATTGGCAACGTGTCAGGAAACAGTTGCCTTCCACATTCACCAGATACAGAGCAACATTAGCATTCATTTTGATTCATATACATCCCATTGTCACTTTTTGCTCTATTTGACACTCCACCAACTCCTGATTTAATTATCTGGCTCTTTAGCTGCTAGGTGCATCACTAGCTAATTGCTAGTTTTGTCTGTCTGCCTTTTAACACTGGACAAGTAGTGTACTGTGAGTTTTTAGAGCTTTTTTTTTTTTTTTTTTTTACCAAAAACAGATGCTTCCTGCTGCCAAAAATAGTGAACTGAAACACTGAACTGAAAGATGCTAAAAAGCTCTGTAGAGCTGAGGGTCATAATTCACATTACACACAGTCATTTAATCCATTATTATTATAAAAAATATAGATTTTAGCTGCTTTAAAGAGAATTAAAGAATAATTTAGATTAAATTGCCTCTGTTTTCCAATATTGCTGATTATGCCTATGATGTTTTCGGCTAAAATGCTAATTACAATAGCCTAATTCAACTTGTATATCCCCTGAAATAATTAGGCATTTTGAGGTACACAGTTTGACATCTTACAACTATTTCAACCGCATTTAACTGTATCGCTTGTTCTTGCATGAAAATGTGTACATAAGCTACAGTGACACATTGATCTGTGGTTCACTCCCTGTAGGAGAGGATCCTCTGTCAGACAGTGAGTGTGACCTGGACTCTGTGGCCGGTGTGTTGAAGCTTTACTTCAGGGGCCTTGAGCCTCCTCTCTTCCCTTACGACAGCTACTCTCAGCTGCTGGAGTGTGTCCGTAAGTCTCCCTTATAACCCCTAAATGTCTGTGTGTGTGTATGTGTGTGTGTGTGTGTTTTTTCAGTTTTCTGATCCTGCAGGCTTTCATGTCTGCTTTCGGTTACTCACTTATTTAGGTATCATGTGGTTTCTAGATGCTTATTCCACCTCGATTTAGCTGATTCACCCCCTCATGTACAGTAGAATGAGGGTAAACCTTTAGTAGTTGCCTTACACGGCGGTTGCCTCTTTACTGATGCCCTGCACACAAAGTAACTTGTTTCGGGAATCCTCCCCCCGCCCCCATATACACACACACACTGTTGATGCAAGGTAGTGCAACTTCTAGTCTCTCTCTCCTGGTGCATCTCACTGTTTTGTTTGCTCTCTGTTGTTATCTCTCTCACAGTCTACTTGTTATTCCTGTAGGGCCAATTCTGTTTTTCCAAAACCAAAACTCTGAGTCACAATTTGCACAGCTAATCAAGGTTGTGAACCTGCCTGCAGGTTGTTTACTCCCCATAAATACTTGAATTTTCCATCAGAGGCATAATAAATCAACCGAGCCATGGCACCTCAGTAGTTTAAATACTTGCCACAGCATTTCTTTATGTCAGAATTTTGATTGATTTATGCATCTGACACAGCTCTTAACTGCTGCAGGCGTGGATAAACTGTAACTGCAACATTTCAGACTTGTCATAATAGTTCAATCTTTGCTCACATTGATCCTTTTCTCTTTCCTTTTGGGTCATGATCAGAAATTGAGGGGGTGACAGAGAAAGCTGCCCAGATTAAAGCGATTGTCTCCACCTTCCCACGGCCTCTCCTCATCGTGATGCGCTACCTGTTCGCCTTCCTCAATCAGTAAGCTACAACGTAACTCAGTGTGGGACATCTTATCGCTTGTCATATCTGCTTTGGTCAGTTAATACTTAAAACAACTGTGTGTGTGTGTGTGTGTGTGTGTTCCCAGTGTGTCTCAGTACAGTGATGAAAACATGATGCAGCCCTACAACCTGGCCGTTTGCTTCGGTCCCAGCCTGCTGAGGGGTTTGGACTCTGATGACGCTGTTGCTCGGCAGCCACAGGTCAACGATCTTGTCAAAACCATGATCCTCCAACATGACATCATCTACCCCAGCCAGTCAGAACTGCCGGGCCCCGTCTATGAGAAGCACATGACTCTCGAGCAGGAGTACTGGTGAGAGATGAGTAGTCATTGATATAAATGTGGTATTAGTTGAGATAAAATGCTGTTAACATCAATATATAATTGTTGAAAATTAGGTCTTGACAATATTTCTGTTATATTGATATTGTCATATGAGGCTAGATATCTTAGGTTTTTGATATCATGATATTATAAGTGTTTTCTTTTCCTGGTATTTAAGGCTGTATTATAGTAAGGTGGTGACGTTTTCTGAACTTACCAGACTGTTAAAGCTGTTCTATTATTTCTCTTTACCCACTTAGTCATTATATCAATATTACTGTTGATTGTATATCAAAAATATCGTGTAAATATATGTGAAAGCTCCAATAGTCAGCTACAAAAATATTGTCACATTATTAATATTGAAGTATTTGGCAAAAAATATTGTGATATTGTATATTCTCCACATTGCTCAGCCCTATAACAAATACTTGTCTAAAAAATATGGAGCCCCAAAACTGAAAAGAAAGTATAGTAAATAAATAATTAAAATGGAGGTAAAATAAAACTTGAAAACTTAGATTAGTTTGACTAATCAACTGATGAAATAAATTATAACACTATTAAAATACATGAATAAAATGCTTAAACTACTAAGTATTTTAGGTGGCAAGCTAATGCTAACAACGTTAGCCATCTAACGCTATTTTTAAGCCTCCATGCTGGTGATACCCTACATCTGTCCCATTTTTTTTATGAACATGATATGTTGAGAACGCCTTGAAGAATTTATTTTCAAATTTGACACAACTGTCCACTTGGACCTAGTGATGAACCGATTACATTTTGGTGGTTGTAGGTCAAAGGTCAGTGTCACTGTGACCTCATCTGTCTCATTCACTTGAGCGCAAAATCTCAAGAATACCTTCAGGGAATTTCCTTAAATTCAGCACAGCTGCCCACTTGATTTGCACAATGAACTGATTAGAATTTGGATGGTCAAAGGATAAAGGTCAAAGCCACTGTGACCACACTTTTTGGGCCATTCCTCAACACCATACCTCAGGGGCACAAGAGGTCACATTTGGTCAGATACCGGTGACAATAATCTTGGGTGTCCACTTTGAAACTGTGCTGATTGTACAGATCTTCTGTGCTGTTGTGGGAAGATGTGTGTGGAGCATACATGTTTTCACAGACAAACTGTAACTGCAACTTGGTGTGCGGAGGCGTACAACTGTGAGGCAGTATTTCTAGTTAAGGTTTTCTTTTATTTTAGCAACTAATGAGAAAAAAATTTGAAGCTTTTTGCTTTTTTTATCATCTTATTGGAGGTTAAAATTAAAGTGTAAAGCTTTCAATTTTTTTATAAAATCCACTGTTTTTATTGATCTGTCAGTATTAGTGTTAGTATATTTGTATTTGTGTTTTTATGTTTTTGACTTGTTTGGTAATGTTTTACTTCACTATGTCAGGGCCTGGAATGAAAATGGTTTTGATGCTTCGTCAAATCTGGTTGAATGGCTGAACTAATCTAACTTGAATATGTGATTAAACTGGCTTTCAGTACTCATGCTTAAACATAATACCATCTTCACTTATTTTTGTCCTCTTGTAGTAATTGAATGACTGGGCAACAGCCCCACATTGCCGCAGAGATTTGCCGGTCATGTTAGAGTTTAAGACTCAGTCTGAGTTGGTTCCAAGTATGTAGAGCCGCTTCCCCCTCAGCCCCTTTTTCATGGCTCATCCTCTTGAAACAGAATTTCATGCCATGCCAGAGGCATTTCTGTGCAGCTTGCAATTCTTTGTGTAAAAACTGCTTAATGCTATTAAGCTGATTGCTCACTAAAATTGAACACAAGCCTCGAGCCTATCGGCAGTGTCCATGGAAACCTCTAACACCCCAGAATCAGCTCTTGGGTAATTCACTAAAACTGTGTTTCCTTCAAGAACATTTATATAATATACTTTGACATTTGACAGAGCACCATCAGTAATTCTGTTTTGGGTTTTCCGAGGTTTTCTGAGGTTTTGGGGTCATTTGAGAAATCTCACAGCAGAATGTAGTATTGTGTGAATTTGCAAAGGCGAAGTGAGGAGTAAAAAAAAAGCCTGTGGTAAACAGTTGGTCTGTGTGTCAGACAGAAGAGGAACTGTGCATGCCCACTGACTTTTATTTGTCTGTTTGTCCGCAGTGAACCAATCACAGAGGAAGGAGATGGAGAGACTGAGCATCTGCCCAGTGAGGATGGTGAGTACATGCAATACACACTCATACACATACACACACCAGAGGCCAGCTTTCATTAGACACAGGCTTTGCATCACTTACTATCCTTCACATGAAAACACCACAAACTGCAGTTACATTTTGAATAAAGATTTTAGATTATGATTCATACACACACACGAATTGGATTAGTGCCTGAGTGGACTGTAACCGTGCATGTGTGTACAGAGTGGGAGGCAGTGGCTATGTTTGACTACACGGCGAGATCTCCTGCAGAGCTGTCCTTCAAGCAGGGAGAGCTTCTCATCCTTCACAGCAAGGCCTCCTGTGACTGGTGGAGAGGCGAAGTGGGAGGGGTCAAGGGTCTCATTCCTCACAAGTACATCAGCGTGCTGGACGGGTGAGTAACATTTTCTGCTTCAAAACCATTCAAGTAAACACTGCAGTCATATCCAGAGCCATTGCCAGGATGATGACAGAATGGATCTTGGAGGCCTCTATCGCAGTTTGAGATGGTACATTTTGTTTCCCACTTGGCTCCTTGCTTTATTGCCTCTCAGTCTGTTGTCTATACATATAAATATATATATTTACATATATGTGTATGTATATATATGCACATATATATTTATATGAGCCCCAAAAACGTGTGTGATGGCTGGGTGCCATTTAAAAAGTTTTATATTCTATTCTTGTGTGTGTACATGTTTAAACTGCATATGTAATTTACATTGCCATAAACAGTTCCACAGTTAAAGCGACAAATTAAATATACATATTTTTTTTCCTCTTATCTGTAGTGCTATTCATTAATTTAGATTGTTTTGGTGTGAGTTGCTGAGTGCTGGAGATATCAGTTGTAGAGATGTCTGCCTTCTCTTAAGTATTATGGAGCTAGGTGGCACTCAGCTTGTGGTGCTCAAAGTGGCAAAAAAAAAAAATACATTTGAAAAACTCAACAGCAATGTCTCTTTCCAGAAATCATGACCCAGTTACTCAAGATAATCCAAAAACCTCGTTGTGAGCAGTTTCATGTAGGAACTATTTTCTTTATACCGAACTACACCCACCGACAGAAGGAAGCGTGCATCTACTCATGGATGGCCGTGCTTTGGACAGTACAAGACTTAAACATTAATGGTGTCCTCCTTTGCTGAGCTTTAACATTAGCTAACTTAGTGGTGCTAGGTAAGCTAGCAGTGGATGCACGCTTCCTTCTGCACAGTGATTAGGGGCGTGAATCTCCAGGCACCTCAAAATTCGATTATGATTCAGAGGGCAACAATTTCATGATAAAACAATTATTGATGCATCGGAAATTTTTGATTTCTCTCCATGGTTTCTTTTTCTGTCTTGCTACTTTAAAACATGCAATCTGTATTTGTAGTGATCCATATTAAACAGAGAAATTTACTTGCCTACAATGTAGCGCTTGTCTTGGTCCCTTTTCCTTCAACCCTATACCCAAAATGCTTCCATATCTGAGCTTTTGAACCAGGCAGAGGCAGTCGGATTTTATGCATCTACGGCTGTTCATGCTAACCCACTGTGGGATGGTTTTGCCAACAGAGCATCCAGTGTTTACATACTGTAATATTCTGCCATAAATAGTATGCAATTGATGTACTGTTGAATAATAAATGGTCTTTCTATTTTTAAATGTTAACTGCAGTAATTAATGAATTGATTAATGTGAGAACACCTTACAGTCTCTTTCTTATGTGACAATAACAAAATGAGGGGGAGGCAATGTGCTCCACTGTGTTGTTGTTGATGTCTCCAGCAGTTGAGAGCAGTTCCTCTGCTGCACATTAGTTCCAGGAAAAGCCAAGATGCTAAACAGGCCAGGTGCTGTGTTTTTTAGGTGAGCAGACAGTTATTTTCTTCAACACAGAGTTGGTTCAAATTGTTTGGTGCTGCAGTGAGTGTTGGTCAGCCAGTCTCGTTTGCTGCTCCGCTCCATTAATTTTCTTCTCTGGGCGATGGCCTATAAAGTATTTACACTATATTTCACTTCTCCCCTCACAAATGTAATTATTTAGATATTAAATTAAAACATGCTTGCAACCACATGTCTTTTGTCAAGATAATGGGATCTGGGTGCTCACTGTCCTCACAGTGGAGTTCTGCCTCTTTTGTTCCAACAACACCATTATTAAAAACATTTAGATAATAGATTATTGACATTTGTGAATCAATGCTGAATCATCCACGTCCGCATATTGATGCATCTAAGAATCGATTATTTTCCCCACCCCTAGCAGTGATACAGTTAGTGGGAGTAGTTTGGCAGACAGAAAATAGTTCCTAAATGAAACTGCTCACAACAAGGTCTGTGGATTATCTTGAGTAACCAGGTCATGATTTCTGGAAAGAGACATTGCTGTTTAATTTTTCAAATATATTTTTTTGGCACTTTGAGCACCACAAGCCAAGTACCATCTAGCCATAAATTTAAATTGAACATCGACACAGGCTCACTGTGCTATAGATTTCTGCCTCGTCTTTAAATTTTTCCATATAAAAAAAAAAAAAAAAATCTAGTCACATGTAATATCACTCCTGCTTCTGCTCCCTCCTACAGTTGTTTTGTCGCTCAACCTTTATCCCATATTTAAACTTGTACTGGTTGTACTTTCTGTAGTGAAACATATTCCTAATATATCTCTCTCTCTTCTTCTCCTCCCTCAGGTCAGAGCGAGGGAAAAGAGAGGACGGAGGAGGAGGAGGAGGAGGCAGCACTGGAAACCTGACAGCAGAAGATCCACAGACGGAGAACACAACTCGGTATACACACACACACACACACACACACACACACAGACATGCACACACATGTAGTTGGTGCACACTGCAATATAAGACTGCATTCACGCCAACGAACACAACAGATGTAGACAGGAAAATACACACACAGACAGAAATACTCACTTTCACATTATTGCACACAGTTCTACACAAGAACAAACGCTTGCACATAAATGCACATAATACAAAGTTTCCATGTACATTTTGACAGGATGCGGGTGAACAGCGACAGTGCTTCGTTGCCTGGGAGACAGAGAGGAAGTGAGGGGAGCCCCAATCGAAAGCCGCCAACCTCTCCTGCCACACGACACCTGCCAGTGTAAGACTGACACGCACCTCGGACACAGTACATGCTGTGCTGGACTCATCACTCACATACATAGAGGTTTATAGTCTCTTCTATATACGGGTATAGGATTATGATGTTATACAGAGAGATAAAGGGATCAATATTATTCATGTAGAAACATTCAAGAGAAATCACAGCGGAACAACACACAAAATTACCATTAACGTACTTTAGAGCGGCTACAATCTACATTATCAGCTGAATGTGCAACTGTTCAGCTCTATGTATCTGTTTAGTGCAGAGTCCTGCACTGGGGTTGGGTATCTGTGAGGTAACCAGCAAAAAGGTTGTGTGACTGGTAAATAATATGTATATATTTATATATATTCATGGGCAAATTATGCGGAATGAATCCTTGGCACAGATAGGCAAAATGGCCCACCACCTCTCCTAAGCGCAAGTCCAAGACTTTGTGGTAATTTAGTCTCTTTTTTGTTGTTGTTGTCATTATGCATGTTTTTGTCGTCATTTTGTGTTTCTTTGTGGTTGCTTTGCTCCTTCTTATAGTTAATTTGTGTGTCTTTGTGGTCTTTTTTTGCCTTTTTTTGTGGCCATTTTGAGATGATTACTGCAAAATCGGTTATCTTTTTGTCACTTTGCATTACATCAAAAACGAGGAGCTTCGAATGGGATAGTAAATTATGCAAAACAGGTCCAGATTTGACTTGGAGATAAGTGACAGGTCAGTTCCGGCATTAAGCTTTGCAGGTGCGGGTGCAAAACTGGACCTGAGCCTGACTCTGGTTTAGTCTTTTTCAGCTCATTGTTTTGGTTTTATAACCCGCAACATTACTGCTTTTGATTTTGGTGAAAAAGCCCTGATAAACTTAGCGTTCACTACCTTCTCAGTACCAAACAACAAACAGTCTAAGTCAGGGATTTGGTGGTGAACATAGTCGAGCATTTGGCAGCTGAAGAGACAGATATTTCACTCAGGAGTTGGTGGTCTCCATATATGGCTAAAGCAGAGTGCATATTACACGAACTGGATGGACAGAAACATGATGTGACATGACAAACGAATACTCACGTCTGCTGAATGTGCAAACAGACAATGGTTTACTGCGAAGTTCATGATATCAACTTTGTCGGTTGATAATATGTCAGTGTTCACAGCTGGTTTCTGCAGTCCAAAAGAGACCAACAAATCAAATATGTCTGGTTTAGAATAAAAGGGTGTTATTGGTAATTACATACTGTACACACCAGCTAATGAAAGGCAACCTCACCAACATTAGGAGGATGGTCTTTGTTGTCCTAGCAAGTCCTAATTAGGGGTGTAAATCACCAGCTTTATCACGATACGATATTATATCGATTTGTTTGGATGACGATACAATGTTTTCCAATATCACAAAGTCTGTCACGATATGATTTCGATTCGATTCAATTCAGGAGCCTGCGATTGATATGACTTGATATCATATGCCCATCTAACACAAACATTTTCATCAACTCACAAAAACAGCTAGAATATGATTTGACCATTTTATTTCTGAGCTCTTCCAGGTATCAGGCATTTAAATGAAAAACAGTATTCTTTTGTAACAAAAAATAATAAAAATAGACCTGTTCACATTTCTCATTTTTAAGTGAATTTCAAAATAAAGGTGTATCTTTAAGATGACGATATGGATCGATGTTTTCATTTTGCATTGATGTAATCGGATCATTAATCAATGAATCGATGTATCGTTACACCCCTAGTGCTAACGTAGTTATTAGTGAGGAACAAGCACCACAAAGAGACTATTTTTGACTAGAATTTGTACAGTCGTTATGATCTGATGTGACATATCTTGAAATTCACAAACTAAAATCTGGTTAACATCTATTATATCTACAGTATATCTGTCTGTTATCTCTATTTATCTTCAGTTATGTTTTGACTTACTTGTGTTACCTTTTGTCTTTTAGGTCTCAGGAGCGAAGACACACTTTGGACACTGTGAGACAGGGCGGCTTCAGACCCCCAGACAGACCTCCATTTGGTCAGGCAGACAGACCAGTAGTGGACAAGGTTGGTAGTTCGCCCTGGTTGATATATCACACCTGTGAGCCCCTCAGCTCCTGCGAGACTATAAATGGTGTTGGCCATCAAATTCTGGAATGTTTTTGATGATTCTAGAAACTCACTTATTTTCTGTTCCCAAAATCAGATTTCATCAATTTACTAGATAACTCTTCTGAGTGAGCTGCTTTGCTGAATTGACCTGCTTCCTGAAAAGCTAGCTAACATTCCTAGATATCAACAGTTTGCACTGGTGAAGCTACATCCTGCAGTGGTTTGACGTCTAATGGCTAAAGATAAGACACTTATGACACAATAACCCCAGTTCAAAAGGAAATCTAACTGGACTTTTTGTACTAAATGTCTCTTTCTGTCAGTGACTAATTTGTGCACACTGTTAGTTTTCCACTGACAGCTGCTCAGCTAAATTAGTAACATGTTATACAGAACATTTATGCTCAGTGACCAGATAAATATAGACCTTGTCTCTGCAGAAATCTCCCTTCACTTCCACTTGTATATGTGTGGCTACTTAAACATACCATTCAAAATATGCATAAATATTTAAAACTGTTCTGACTATGTGATCTAACTGACTGATGGTTTGGGCATTGCCCAGACTGTAGAGTTTGCTTTTCAAATGCAGAAATTTTAAATATTCACAATGAAAAATGCTTAATCCGTAGTTGATAAATGGTGGGAAATGTCATGTGACTGTGGCTATACCAAAACTAGTTTTTATAAGACAGCAAACCCTTGAATAGAAAATCTAGCCCATGACAGAACACTTAGGCCAATCACAGCTCATTTCAGAGACAGAGTGTTCCTATTGACTGTTCTCCAAATGCAGATGCATGTGCACATCCCTTCAGTGAAAGCCTAATTCAGAGAACCCTCTAGAGAAAGTTGCTATTCCAGCATTGGCGACAACTACCTACACTGCAAAGCAACCCAAAAAAAAGGAAGACAGACTGATCAAAAAGACAGTCTAAAAAGGAGTCTGACAATAAACTAAATAAAAAAGGTGTCAACACTGGCAAACCATTACAGAGATGGAAAGAAAATGTTGCTTATAGTTTAGCTTTCTGCTAACCAGGGCTTCAACTTCACATTCATGTAGCTAACATTACAGTAGCTAGAGCCTCAAATCACAGTGTGTCCTCCACTACACTCCCCGCCACTATAGACTCCCTCACTGGGAGGAGAGCAGGCAGCAGCTCTGGAGGCTGACCCCCAGTCAGCAGCTGCAGTTACCTGAATCCAGCCAGTGCAAACCCCAGCTCCAGGAGGCTGAACAGCCCAGACTCCCTGTTGGACCAGAAAACTTTATGTTGCTGCCATTACACAGGTTAGACCTGGCACTGTGGGTTTGCGCTGGACTAATTCAAGCTGCTACAGCTGCCGACCGACTCCCAGGGAAGCAGAGAGGCAGTGGGGCAGCTTGTTAGCTAATTCTTGTCTCATTTCTGTTCTAATAAACACTGAGAGATGATTAAATAAATCAGTGTATGGGAAGCACTGGATGAAGCCCATGCATATGCCCATGGTCATCTGGTGTGAGGGGCTTAGGACAAAGAGGGGAGAGCTGCAGGAGAAGGGTATATTTTCAAATGCTGTCATTTTCTTTTTTGCCTTTTCCAAATTTCTGCCTACCCCAGATTTAATGAGAAAATACACAATCAGGCCACAGTCACCTGATATCAGTCCTAACGATCACCTTCTGGATGAACTCCAATGCAGCATCCATGCAGCATCATGTGCAGTTGATAGTTCTCACTGGTCGTAGGTCTATTGTTCTACTTTTTCTTTTTTGTGCTACATTTTCATTATCCTCCATGTCTCTTCCTTGCTGTTTGCCTCTCCACCTTTTGCTCTCTCAGGAGATGATCAGTCGTCAGATGAACTCAGTGTTCAAAGAGCTCCTGTCTCGCCAGCCTGCCGTGCCGCCGTCCACCCTCAACGCCCCTGCTCCCTCCTCCGCCTCCTCCTCCTCCTCCTCCACTCTTCCTCAAGCTGCCCCCGCTGCCAAAAAAGTAGGATTTGGCCTCAGAGGAAGGGCCCTTTTCAGACCGGTGGACTGAGAGAGAGGAGAGCCGATGAGTGGAATTATTGATTTATTGTTTGACCATGATGATTATGCTGATGCATTTGGTGGAGATCTTGATTCATTTTTTCGACACATGTATAATATTTGCGTCTCTGCCATCTCATAGTGCCACTAGTCTCGGTGCCGTGTTACTGTACGTCCAGTGTGTCTGTTTTCCGGCTGGTTTTGGTCTCTTTATGTTCTGGTCTATTTTTGTTCTCCAAGCTTTTGTAATTTTTTTGGAGAATCAGGGATGTGACATCACGAGACTGACTTTTTAAAAGTAGTTGCCATAATACTTACAACAACAAAATACTTACACTGCCCCCTAGTGGCAGGTCTGAGATCCGCCCACCCTTATAATGTCTGCTTCATTTTAAAACAAATACTGATCCGGGGCCTGAGTGCCTTCACATTTTTTACTTGTCACATTTATTTCACCTGAATAAATCTGATAGGTTTGAACTCTGCATATTATGTTATATAAAAGTCATTTTGATGAAGGAAGGTGTTTATGGAACCCTGAAGTGTTCACCATTAAATAAGACGTTATGAAATAAATAAACATATGAAGAAACTGTGTAAACTACATAAATGAACTAACATTTTTATGAAATAATGGAGGAAGTTGTTAAAACTCAACTCATTATTTTGAAATGTTATGCTTATAAGGTCATTAAGTCACTAAGTAACTTAGATTTTGTAATCGTTTGTTTCTTTGCCTCTGGTGAGAGCTTCTATATATGAGCATTTGTCTTTTGCATGTCTTTATACATTTCTGATGATGAATGCTTGACAGAAGACAGATGATTAGACTGGCAGCTACCATACCTACAGACAGCGGTGCTGCCCCAGAATACTCCACAATTACCTATACTACTTACAATGAAATAACATTTCATAATAGTGAACAGGGTTTTAATAATTTCTCAATCTTTGTTTTGCAAATCATTGTTAATGTTACACAATTTATCCATGTGAATATTTATTTTATAATTATTTATTTATTTATTCATTGAAAATTGAACATTTCCGAACCCCATAAATGTTAGCTGGGAAGACTGTAAGCAGTGGGGTCAGTACTTTATAGCAGCATGCAGCATTAGCACACACACACGCACACACACAAAAATGGAAACACATTCCCCTTCATATGTGACACATGGCCTGATACACAGGCTAAAACTCAGGGCTTTTGCAGAGTTAGAGCCGGGCTAACTCAGGTTTGGCTTCAAAGGAATAAGTAAGAGTTTCTCACTCAGGGCTGTGGTTGACTTACTCTTCAACTGGAAACTGTGCCCTAGCCTCAAGAGCCAAAATGTTCCCCACATCAGAGAGGATTCAGTGACTTCCTCTGGTTTAAACTGTGAATGCAACGGCGACGTTTTGGAGCCACGATGGAAACTCTTGTCTCATTCATCCACACATTTTGGCCCCCCTCTGACTATATCTAGCACCATCCACAGGTCCCATTGTTTCAGGATTTATTTTGCAGTGAGGTGTACAATTATTTTGACTCCAAAAGCATTAGAAATGTTCTTACATATGGCATCTCCCCTCTGTCGTGTTTCAGTATTGGAAACATAGAAGCGGAATCCTTTTTCAATTGATTCTGCTTCTATGATGAAAACACCCTGTTATTCTGGATCACTGTTTGATAATGTCACTAAATTTACTGTGTCCAGTTGTATATGTGGTAAAAAAAAAAAAAAAAGAAGAAGAATTCAATAAAGATGATTAAGTGATGAATGATAAAGGGGGTGTCAGTGTATTGCATGGATGACTGTATTCCAGGGGCAGATCCACAGAGGGCCATGTGGGGGCAGCTGCCACAGCTACTACGGGGCTTTCCCCTAAAGCTTTCTAGCTCCTAAAAGTTTAATTGGAACCTAATGCAATATTCAGTCATCATCTATGTGTCCCTAAGCTGTCAGGAGCACCAGAATAGGCATTAAGCAGTAGGCACAGCACTGTGCTGGACTTGCATTGTCAAATTCCCTCAGTGAGTCAGCCCGAAGTGTTGCTGCATCTGAGGTGAAGTCAGTTTCTCTGTGTAAAGTTCAACTAAAACCAAGAAAGAGCATAATGCAACAGCATCAGTTTCCTGTTGTAAAGGGCATTCTGAAAAAAATGCTGTGCAGAGAGGCCAAGGCTGTGCAAGAGGATATGGCCGGCGGGTAAGGATTTGGCACTGGACCTTATCCACAATGCATGCTGGTACATGTAGGCACTGCTGGCACAGCTCCACGAGCAGTAGAACTCCACTTTCTCGATCAATATAGCATGCACTGAGAAATGTATTGCTTCAATTGACTACATTTACCACCAACACCAATTGGAAATCTATATAAAATGAGTTGAATATTCCCATTAACTCTTTTGTGTTCATTACTAGACATGATTTGGAACAATCTGTATCATTTACTGATTTCTGATATCAGTTAATACCATCGAACTGCAGGTGTACAGTCGCAATAGGTAACAATAGTTATTGCGTCCTCATGTTTGAACTGTTGATTTTTAGGGCAGTGATTCCCAACATGCAAGTCACAGCCCTTAAGGGTAAATTGGAGGGGTGTCAAGATGAGTAAGTGTGAAAATAAAGATATTTTGCCATGACTTTTCTCTCATCTAAGCTTCTTTATTATGAAAAATTGGAATATTTCACTTCTTAATATTTCTAAAAACTCTTCAGATGAAACAAACAAAGCTTGCATGCATGCTTTGCAACCTGTGGGAAGACCATAGTGCCACGAGTGGACATAGCTTTGTTTTAAAGGGTCATAGACCAAAAAGGTCAGTAACCTCTGTAAGGGAATGTTAAGCTCAGTGGTTTATTCTTAGGGAATGGATTTTGGGAAAGATCTTGTTTGGACTACAGCCTTAAAACTATGTCAGGGCCAGAAGATTAATTATTTTAAGAAAAAGAAAATTTCAGAAAATAAAAACTTAGAAATGGCTGTCCACCAACATCCACCTGTTCATCTGAACACAACACAACAGCCTGCATCCTGAGACTGGAAATATTTTTGCCATGATCTAATTATCACTTGCTGTTTTATTAATTTGATTGTCTGACTGTGGCTTACTAACAATGTGGTCCGACAATATGAAACACAGATTTTTGCCAAGAGATCACTTCACATTTTACTGTTATGCAGTAAGCCAGCATTAGAGAGCAGCATGCAACATTAGCACACACACAAAAAGAAGTAGCTGAATTGGCCTTCTGATGGAAATAAAAATGAAAGGAAACTGTGAGGATATTTCAAGCTTTAAATGCTGAAGACTGCAGGAAGAAGAGATGGCAAGATTTTACTTATTGGCAGTTTTCTGCTGTCTTTTACCTGCAGTATATATATTCATGTGGGGAATCCCCCAACTCCCATTACACCCTGCCAAAACCTCATGCCCCCCCCATATGAACATTTCTGGATCTGCAACTTCTGTTTTCTGACGTATCGCTCTGTAAATCTAAGTTTCCATTCAGAGTCTGAATTTACACTTGTTTGTTGTATTGTTGGTGTGTGTGTGTGATTGTTTCCATCTCAGTGTCACAACGACAACCAAGTGCTGTAACGCGATCTTTAAGGCCCATCCACTCCTCCTCCTAAAATAACCTTGTTCACACAGTCACCCAACACACATACACACACACACACACACACACACACACACACACACAAGGAATAAGAGGCAATGTACCACATTAGCACTTCTGCTGCTCTAAGTCAAAGACTGTGGGTGTCTGTGTGTGTGTGCGTGTGTGTGTGCCTCTGTATGAGTTCTCATAAGCCAGCTCAGCTCTGAGGGACATTGTGATTAAGCGGTTGAACTGATCTCATTGACATTTTAGATTAGCACTCTCTGCAGGGCTCCCCTGCCTTGTCTCTCTGCAAGGGTCTCTGTCACTGATACAGGATTAAGATAGCACTTTACGGAAGGTAAGTCAGACATGATTCATCCTTTCTACTGTGTCTGTCCCTGTCTTTGATCTGCTGCCATGATTCCTCAACAAGGATATGAGTTATAACGTTGTTTTTTTTAACCTCATAGCACGTTTCATTTAAATATTGAAATTCATATCTTATACATGCAACTTAATTAAAAGTATTTTAATCAGTTTATTAAAAGTCTTTTCAGACTATTAATCATACTTGAATATTTAAATGGCACAGTTTTGCTTTTACTGTACGTGCTCTATTTTAAAAATATAATTTTAAAATTATCAGCTGCTATTTACAGATTTGGGTATGGCGTCTTTTTTGGGGGCTAAAGAACAGGTGGTAGTGCCAGGGCTCAGCTCGCTGTTACACACAACATGCCTGCAATGTGCAGCAGGGGTGTATCTGTGGGTGTGTGTGTGTATGTGTGTGAACTAGTTTGCAGCATAAATGTGTGTATATTAATGTTCGATAAAATCAAAAGAGGGCAACTGCACATATCCCACATGTAATGAATTGTGGTCATCTATTTTAATGCATGCGCCTCTTCCTTCAGTGAGGATGATGATGGTGAGCGATGACTGTCTGGTGGAGTGTAAGATTGATGATGACAGTGATGAGGACGATGGAGTAGAAGAACAGATAAACACACCTCCACCTCCTCCAGAGTTTGCATCCAAAGCCTCAACTCCAGCACCCAAATCTCCCACTCCAGTACCCAAACCTCCGACTCCTCCCACAGCCCCTGCTACACCAACACCCACCCATCCTGTCAACAGGGACCCTTATGGCATCAACCAGCACCTAAAGGTTTGCTTGTCCCCTCTCTATAAATCTATGATGTTTGCCATAGCAGTGTTAGCAGTTGATTTGATGTATTAAATAGAACATTTGTCATTCTCTTCTACTGCTATCTCATGTGGTGTACCCCAAGGTTCCAGTTTGGGCCCTATGTTATTTTTTATTATATATGCTTCCACTGCAGTCTCTTTTTAGACAATATAACATCCCATATGATTGTTAAGCCTAAGCTTTACGAAACAGAAACTGGATCCACAATGCAGATTCAAACAAACAGTCTTTATTGTCCAAGTCCAAGGGTGAGGAGAGGGGGAAAAACTCAGGGCTGGGGAAACTTCCAGGGAGGAAAAGGTGGCTGGCAGAGCGTGGCAAAAACGGAACTGAGGATATGGCAGGGCACTGAGGACAACGAAAGAGAGACACAGGTTAGCAAAAATCAGGTTGGTTCAAAGATTGAATGTACGAGTTCCAAAAACACAGCAAAAAAGGGCAGAGCTGGTACCGCTGGAATCCTCCAACGAACTGGCGATGAGTGGAGAATGAGACCAGGTATTTGTACTGCAGCAGAGGTGAGTGGCAATCAGTGGTGATACAGTTCAGGTGGTGGAGGAGGAGATGCAGCAGAGAAGTAGGTCAGCCACACCCAGCCAGTAACAGACAGGGAAGACAAAACAAACACAAAAACAAGCAGGGAGGGGAACAGAGAGAACACACACCCCGCATCCCAACAATGATTGCTATGTTTATGACAGGCAGGTGTCCTATTTCATCTTTAAACCAAGCAAAAAGCATGATCTTCAATTACTCTCAAGATCTTTGAAATATTAAATACTGAATGGCTGCATTTTAAGACCAAGGTGCTTATCACAAGTCCTACAGATTTCACTAGTGGTATGGGGAATTTTCGTGGGCCTCTGT